>NC_058135.1:147238738-147336901 GCF_016433145.1 Gracilinanus agilis | reverse complement strand
GGAAGGAAGGAAGGAAGGAAGGAAGGAAGGAAGGAAGGAAGGAAGGAAGGAAGGAAGGAAGGAAGGAAGGAAGGAAGGAAGGAAGGAAGGAAGGAAGAAAAGTTTGGAGACAGTAGTTCCTTTGACTTCATGTCCATCCATCCAGTAATATTGAACATTTGTGTGAAACAGCCTTCTAGGAATTGGTACTGTATCCATCCAATATGATCCAGAAAACATTTATTAAGTACTTGTTATGTGCTAGTTCTGGGCCACAATCACAAACCAAAAATAGCCCTTGATTTCCAGGGGCTTCATTCTAATGGAAGGAAGTACACACATGACCATTTGGGAAGAGAGAGAACATTAAAAAAGGCTTCATGGAAGCCAGACTGGTGATTCTGGGGAGTTGATGGCTTACTGACATCATCTGCAGAACTAGAAGCTCAGAGAATCTCTTTGAACAAAAGCCTCTCGCAGGCCACATAGTCTAGACCAGGGGTCGGCAACCATTTTGGCCTTGAGAACCATAAACGCCACATTTTTTAAAATGTAATTTCGTGAGAGCCGTGCAGTGCTCACAGTGCGTGCTTCTGCAACAGCGCCTGAAAAAAAATTGACTTTATGGCTCCTGCAGAAAGAGCCATATCTGGCCCTCAAAAGAGCCAGATATGGCTCAAGAGCCATTCGTTGCTGACCCCTGGTCTAGACAGAGGTCACCATGCTGGCCCTACTGGTGGCACATCAGCTTTTTCAGTTTCACCTATACTTGAGGTTCAAATTTATCAAATATTTATCAAATAAAAAATTTATCAAATATCAAAATTATCAAATACAAAGGAAAATGCACCTATTTGAACAAACAGAAGAATCATAGCAACACACCAAATCTAAGAGCTAATAATCTAAGACTCTCATTTTTCAGCTCCTCTGTCAGAATAGAACTGAATTTGGGGTGCTCATTAGGACAGCTGTGGCATTCTGGCAAGTCCCTTTTTGGAGGGCATGTAAGGTGACACAGTGGATAGAGTAGAATTGAGAAAACTCATCTACTTTAGTTCAAATCTGACCTCAGACTATGTGATCCTAGGCAAGTCATTCAACCTTATTTGCCTCAGTTTCTTTAACTGCAAAATGAGCTGGAGAAGGAGATGGCAAACCTCTCTGGTATCTTTATCAAGAAAATGCCAAATGAGGTCATGAAGAGTCAGACATGATTGAGAAACAACTGAACAACAAGAAGTCCCCTTTCCTTACATAGTCCTATGAGTATTCTAAGAGTCCTCTCAATCTATGGTTTAGGTTTCTACTGAAAAGCAAATATACCCTGGGAGGGAGCTGCTGAACAAACAATCCCTTTTGGAATAGGACCTACACTGCCTAAATAACTCACTGGTTTTGTTCTCTAAGTAGGATGCCACTCAGGAATGTTATGAAAGTTTCTCCCTCTTTCTTTCTTTTTCTTTTTTTTAAAAACCCTTACCTTATTGACTCCAAGGCAGAAGAGTGGTAAGGAGTAGGCAATGGGGGTTAAGTGACTTGCCCAGGACTTGCCCAGGGTCACACAGCTAGGAAGTGTCTGAGGCCAGATTTGAACCTAGTACTTCCCATCTCTAGGCCTGGCTCTCAATCCACTGAGCTACCCAGCTTCCCCCTCCCTTCTTTCTAAAAGGAGCATTCAGTCAGAGGGTAGTTCATGAGCAATGTTCATGAACTGTAAATTTCTGGGTGGAGAAAAGGGTATTTTGCCTTGGGCATTATAATCCTAACCTAGCCAGGAAGGGAGAATTCCTGGGCAGTATCAGTTCTGAGGGGCTGCCTCTTGGGTTAACTGCAAGTTTGAGAACCCATGGATCAGACCTTCTAGAAAAAGGGGATGTCCTGAACTAATATGCTTCTCCCATTTTCTTCACTAAAATTGTCAGTGTACCCAATGCTGCCATCTCAAGGGCTTGGAAAACTTACACTCAGGATCCTTCCTCTTAGCTCACCTGAAAGTACATGCAACTCCTACATGCTTTCCATTCCATGGGTGGAGAGGTAGAGAGGGAAAAAATCCTCTTTTCCCCTAACATTACTACCATCTTTAAATACATGAGAATTCTGTCTAAATTGCAATAAAACAACTGAGTCAGAGCTCTGAGCCAATAACTACGTATTAAAGGGACCTGGCCTTATTCAACAAAAAGGATCCCAGACCTTCCTCTCACTCTGCGACAAATATTTTTCAGCCAATCTGAAAGAAAACAAGGAGGCAAAGCTCGAAGTCAATAATAGGTTTATTGAGAGAGACTGGTGTCCCTTAACAAAGCTCGATCCTTGCTTCCTCACACTCAAAGACCATCAAATGAGGGTTTCTCTTTCTTATATACCCTAGAATTACATTACATCAAGCTACTTTCCTGACAATGGGTATAGGGATACAGGGTTTTTGTTGGTTTTTTTCCTAAAGGAGTGAGAGATTCAAAGAGTGGGGAATACATTTTCTGACATTACATCATGATATGTTTTTGAAATGAGTGGGTACTAGCTTCTTGAGGAAGCGTCTCAGCTTCTTATGGAGTCCTAATTGACTAAGATGGTCCTTAAAATGATATGTGAGGTCACGGTCTCCTTCAGACTTGTCTTATGTGGTTAGAGGATGCTCATCTTCCCATTCGAGTCATACAGTACACAGACCCTCTGCCTGAATGGGCCACATTCTCTATTGCAAAATGCTGGCTCATAGGAAAGTTACAGAAACAGTTCAATATATTACATTCATTTTCCTTAATAACTTTATAAAATATAGTTACCTTATAATATAGTTACTATAATTCTATTCATCACTAGTCAATCATTATCCCAAGTTAATCACTTCCTTTACTAAAAATTGACTTATTCTAATATCTGGGGTAATATTTTTAAAAGAGTCGGGAGTCAGGGATTCTCATTCTCTTCAGATCTTAGAACCTTTTTTACTCCAAGGTATAAAATTTATAACCTGTAAGTCCCAGATGGTAGTCTATAAGTGCAGGCCTATCTAGATTGGTACATTAGAAAATATATATTCCCTTTGGTGGATCACAATCAGACTGGATGAGACAAAGACTGTTACCAGCTCATTGTCACAAAACAACAGGGTGAATTTATGACAAGTTACAGTCCAGAGGGTCAAGATAGGTCAAGACATATAATAAAAGGTTTTGTCCAAAGAGTCAAAGAGGTCAAGATTTGCCCAACGTTGGCCAATCTAGGAAGTGACCAAGGATCAAGGGAATCCTAAAATAGCTAGGGATGTTTCACTGAACCTTGTGACATCTCTGTGATGCAGAACTTAAATGATCAAGCCTAGGAAGAGATTGGTTAGCTATTAGTCATGCAGGGGGGTATGTCCTAATTAGGTTAAAGTCTAACATAAGAAGAACCCACTCAGGTATTTAATCTAACCTAATTATTCTTAATTGTATTAAACATTAAAATTATTTGATTATTCTTAAATGAACATATATCAATTCTGCTAATACAAATGAAATAGTCACTACCCCTATGGAATCACATAAAATCAATTAATAGTGATTGAAGCTTAACATAGAGATAAAATAATTGATTCACTACTATGGAAGAGAATTCTTTACTCTATTGTCTATACCAAGTTAACACTAACTTAAGTACCCCTATTTAGTACCTCACTAGACTGAAGACAGGATTAACTCCCCCTTTGTCTACTTTTAAATTGAATCAACAGAAGATTAAACACCCTACCTAGTACTAGGTGAGAAGCTAGCAAGGTACTTAGAGAATTCACACCCTTAGAAATTCAATCAAATCAGGAAATGGTGAACCTTTTTCATGAGAACTTAACCTTCAGAAGGTGAGAAACTGATCCTACAGACACTGCCCTCTGGGCAGTGCTAGACAATTTGGAAACTGTGATTGGCCCCAGTGAAGAGGGGAAGGGACAAGAAGTCACCATAAAAAGCAAGCCCCCAACTCCTTCAGGGCAGATTGTCTTTAAGAAGAGTCTGAAGATAGTGTCTTCTGGAGATAGTCTTAGATAGTCTTAGAGGGAGCTGGAGACTAAGCCCTGGATCATGGGCTCAGAGCTTGGCTTCTTCTTGGACTACTTTGTTGGGTGAGTAAAAGGCTGACCCCTTCCTAGTTTCTAGGGAGACTAGCTTCCATCTTGGAGGAGGCTCATGGTTACTCACTACCAACCTTCCTGGTTGAGAACTAATTATTCTTTGCCTGGATTAAGAAGACCAAAAGCAAAACATTTAGGTTGAATATCCCAAGGTTTTTGCAATCAAATGAGATAGCATGTGAGAAAGTATTTTGCAAACTTTGGTTATCTTCTATTCAATTTAATTCAACATGTATTTCCTAAGTGCCTGCTAAGCATAAGGCACTGGACCAGGTAGAATTTTTAAAGTCATGTTTGTAAGTTGATGACTAGCTGTAAAGTCACAACCTAAGGGGCATTAATCTAACTCCATGAAGGATTTGGGTGCCCATAATCCCATCTGAAGGTGTCAATCACTTCAGAGAGCCAAAGGATCCTTGGTACTCACCACAGATTCTCTATGTTTTCAGCAGAATGCTTACGAATGATGGGCATTCAGTTTTATGAACCATACAAAAATAAATTTTAAAAAATCCCCCCCAAAAAAAAACATTTAGGTTGATAGGATAGATAACTTCTCTATCCCCCTCACATTTCTCTTCTTTATTGTTTCCTCTCTATTTCTAAATATCTGAAAATAAATTTCTGACTCAAGATATAATAAATACTGGCAACCACATAATTTCATATAATCATTGTCCAACCATTAATTTTAACCTTTACAATTCTAAGGCTGGGGTTAACCCAAATAGAGTAGGGGTCAAATCACTTCTCATGCTTTACTATATACTGAATGTCTCAAAGAAAGAGGTGAAAGATTCCAAAAGAGAATAAACTGGTCTATCAGATTGCTTTTATAGACCATGGAGAAGGGTAGCTACTCTTCTGAGCTCTAGTTAGCCAGTCATCAAGTATTGCCTCAGATACCTCCAAACAAATGATCTGTAATCTCCTCAAGGTGACTGAGAAACACTATCACAATAGTAAGGGATTCTCAATCTCTTTTACAGTAGGTGGAGCAAAACTTGTATAAACAAAGTCTCTGGAAAGTCTGAATTCTTTCATTTGTTGAAGTTAAATTCCCTTAGTAGGTATAGTTGTTGTGTTGTTTTTTTTTTTCTAAACCCTTACTTTCCATCTTAGAATCAATACTTAGAACTCCATATCTAGAGATAGCGACACTTGACGTAGCATAGCGATAGGGTAAACTTCAGAACCAATGAGCAAAAGGACTTGATAAGAGAGAGAGAAAAAGAAGTGCCAGCAAGCAATGTAAGCCCTTAGAGCAGTGATGGCAAATCCATGGCACAGGTGCCAAAGATGGCACACAGAGCACTCTCTGTGAGCACGTACCTACCCTCCTCCCAGAGTTCTTTACTAGAAAGGAAGAGAGTCTTAGGAAGAGCTGCTCCCCTCCCCCTCTCCACCATGCCTAATAACATTTTTTTCATATCCCCCACCCCTCTGCCCAGCAGCCCAACAGGAGTGCACAGTGGGAAAGGTGGGAGGCTCACAGGAGGCAGAGCTAGAGGGGAGTAGAGTGCTTGGCCCATTCCCCTCACCCTCTCTTCATTCACTGAGGACATTCCTCACTTCACTCACCCAGCACCCCAATAGGAGCACTTTCTCCCTCTCCTGCATAGGGCTTGGGGGGCAGGGTGCACCTGATATTTGGAGGGGAGGGGCACAGACATGATCTCTTGGGGGAGGGCACTTGGTCTGGATGGTGGGATGGGAGTGGGATCCGGCACTCTGTCTCTAAAAGGTTTGTTAGTACTGCCTTACAGGGTAGCAACTGTTTCACTTTTGTCCTTCTGCTTCCAATGTCTAGCACAATTCCTGGAGTATAAATATTCCATGAATGGGTATTGATTGATTGATCAAATCTCCTATCAAAGCTGCCACACAGTTGATCCCAAGATTCCCAGAGTGTGTAATACTGAAGTTGGAACTGTCATGGTATCTCTGAGTTGGAAGGAACCTCAGTGACCACCTAGTCCTATTCATACCAGAACAGGCATTCCCTTTGCAAAGAATTCTACATTTGGTCAAGTTGCAGCTTTTGCTTGAAGAATCTGCAATGAGGAGGAACCTACTACATCCCAAGGACACCTTGGGATGGCTCTATCAGAAAGTGTTTTCTATATCAAGTCTAAATTTGCCTCTTTGCATCTTCCATCCATTGCTCCTAGTTCTACCTTATGTGTTCAAGTAGAAAATATTTAATTATCTATCCCTCTTCCACATAGTGGTCCTGCAAATAGTTGAAGGCATGTGTTACAGTCCTTCAAATTTTTTTCTTATCCCAAGCAGAACATCCCCATTTCCTTCAGCCATCCTTTGTTATAAACTTAAAAGCTTTTGCCATCCTGGCTGCCCTCCTCGACTCTTTCCAACTTATCAGTCTCCTTCCTCAAATGTGGCACCCAGAATTAAATGTAATAATCCAGATATGATCTGAGTAGAGTACAGAACAGAAGAGCAGGGAATACCATCTCCCTAGTCTTAGCTGTCATTCCTCTTTTAAAGTGGCCTCAGATTGTCAAATATGGGTCAAGAGGACTGGGGCTCAGTTCAGAAGCTACTTGAAGAACATCACCAATTCTCTGTCTGAGTTCCACATGATTCTCCCTGAAGGGACCATTTCATTTTCATGAGCAATAAAATTCATCAGACATATTTTTCGAATGAAAAGGAACATGGCATTTTGCATGTAATTGCAGAGTAGGCTAGACATGCAAATTTAAAGAGAAAATAAAATCGTCCTTGCTTTCAAAATAAATTGTCACGACAGAAGCATAAAGCCTTATTTCCTGAAAGCAAAGGGCCATTGAGAAAGGAACACTCACATGCCCATCATCTACCTATGTGGCAGCACATGTGGATAAGAATAATTCCAGAGCGAAGAAAATCAGAATGGGTAATGAAGGGTTTCTGAGGCATGGAGTATCTAAGATTCTGTGGAGACAGGAGAATTTTCTTTTCACTCTTTTCTCTTCCACATGTCCTTATGTTTAGTAATTCTACCTCTCTTTGTTAGTGGTGTATTCCATTACTGTATACCTTCTAAAGAAACACTTTGGAGGCATGGGAAATCTTATTTTTCCCTATAAATCTGGCCAAGCTTCTGTAGCTTTTGAGTCTACAAATACTTAATGTATCTGGAAAGTCCTATTATAATCAATGAATCAGCAGGTACTTCTTTTTTAATAATATATTTTTCCCAATTACATGTAGTAATTTTTAACATATACTTTTCAAAATTATGAGATCCAAATTGTCTCCTTTCTTCCCTTCCCTCTCCCTTCTGTGAGATGGTAAGCAATTTGATCTAGGCTATACATATATGATCATGCAAAACATATTTCCATATTGGTCGTGTTATAAGTGAATACTCATATAAAACCAAAACCCCCAAGATAGATGACACATGTTAAACCAGTGGAAATGTGCGTCAGCTATGGGGGGGTGGAGGTTGCGGGGGTGAAGGGGAAAGTAAGAGCATGAATCTAAAAAATAAAAATTAGTTTAAAAAAATAAATAAATAAAACCAAAACCCCAAAATAAAAAAACACGCACAAAAATAAAATGAAAGTATGCCTTGATCTGCATTTAGACTCCATCAGGTCTTTCTCTGGGGGTAGATAATATTTTTCATCATAAATCCTTTAGAATTGTCTTGGATCATTGTATTGATGAGAATAGCTACATCTTTCACTTCAACAGGTATGTCTTTAAAAAAAAAAACAACAACAACAACCAAAAAAACCCTTACCTTCTGTCTTAGAATTGATATTAAATAACAGTTCCAAGGCAGAAGAGTGGTAAGTGCTAGGCAATTGGGGTTAAGTGACTTGGCTAAAGTCACACAGCTAGGAAGTATCTGAGGACTCAAGGAGTACTTCTTGAGCACCTATTACATTTCAGACACTGTACTAGGTGCTAGGATATAAATGACAAAGCAAGACAATCCCTGCCCTTGGGGAGTTTGCAGTCTACCTGGAGTTACAACACAGTTCATAGATAAGTAAATATAGGATATATACAAATAAGTACCAATTGATAGGGAGGAGATAAACAGCTGGGGGAACCAGAAAAGTCACCTTGTAGGAGGTGACTTTTCCTTAAGCAGTTAAGAGTTCAGAGGGGTAGAGATGAAGAGAGTTCCAGGAATCTGAGAAAGCCTGTGACTCTCTTTGGATTCTCAGTGCTTAGCACAATGACTGGCACATAGTAAGTGCTTACAAATAAATGCTTATTGATTGCTCTTCTGACTAGAAAATTATGGAATGTCAAAAAAAAGTAAGCCAGTTTGGCTGAAAGATGAAATGCATGAGGAAGAATAAAATGTAAATAATCTGGAAAGATAAAGCCAATCCAGATTGTGAAGGGCTTTGAATGCCAAACAGAAGAATTTGTATTTCATCTAAAAATCAATAGAAAGTCACTGAAGCTTCTTGAGCAGGGGAATTAATTGGTTGTACCTTATACTTGATGAATATCAATTTTGCAGCTATGTGGAGGTTAGATTAGAGGGGAAAGAGATTAGTGTGCATCAAGTTCAATTAGGAGGCAATTGCAACAGTCCAGACCTAAGGTGGTTGTGGTGTGAGATGGATATGAGAGAAATGGAAAACGAGTCAACAAGATTTAGCAACATATTTGGATTTGAAGGGTGAATGAGAGTAGAAAATCAAGAAAGATTCTTCAGTTGCAAACCTTGGGTTACTAAAATAATGATTGATGTTCTTGACAGAAATAGGGAAGTTAATAGGAAGAATGACTTTAGGAGGAAAGATAAAGAATTCAGTTTTGAACATGTTGAATTATAGATGGCTATGGGACATGTAGGTAGAGATGTCCCTCTTGCAGTTAGAATTCAGAAGAGAGATGAGGGCTGGATATTTAGGTCTGGGAGCCATTAGTAAAGAGATGACAATTAAATACTTCAGAGATAAGAGCATAACTGAGAGTGTGGAGAGACAGGAGAGCTCTGGGGTATAGTGATAGTTGGGGAAAGAGAAGGATCAGCAAGTCAGGTAAGAAGAGAACCAAGAAAGAATAGTGTATTCAGAAGGAGAAGGTAGTAAACAATGCCCCAAAACTGCAAAAAGGTCAAGGATCATGAGAAATGGGAAGAGGTCATTAGGCATGGCAATAACAAGAATGATAGATTATCTTGGAGAGACTTGTTTCAGCTAAGTGCAATGGATCTAGAGATCTTTACTACCACCACCTGCATCTTCACTATGACAATACCCCTCTTAAAGTGGTGGAGGACACTGAGTTGATTTTTCCTTCTGGAAATAGATGTCATATTTAGAATGAGAAGAAAAGGGGGTAAATGCTTGTCAAATTTGCAACTCTGGGAGGATAGCTAAAGCATTAGTACCTATCACAATGTTAAGCATGTGGTAGACACTTAATAAATCCTTGTTGATTAATTGATTAAATTATATATTCAGGCTACAAAAAGTCCTTGACAGATTAGAAAGATGAGCCTAATTTAATAAGATGGGATTTAATAAGAACAAATATGAAATGTGTGCTTTGGTTTTGAAAGTCAACTTCACATCAAGCCTGGGGTGTATGACTCGGCAACAGTTCCTAAAAAAAAGAACTATGGACTTTAGTGAACTGAGCTCATCATAAGTCAACAGCATTATATGAAAGGAAAACCAGCACATAAAACTATCTTGAACTCTGTTTTAAGTGATACATAGTAATCAGAACACAGGAAGGAACAGTTGTGCTGTACTGTGCCTTGGATGATGGCTTGTGGCTCCACATTTTAAGAAGGACATGGATAAACTAAAAAGGAATCAAGAAAAAAACAAACCATGATGAGCAGACTGCTAGTGAACATGTTTAATGAGGATCAACTAAAGGAACTGGTGATTTTGAAGACTGAAGAAGGCTTGGGGTGACACATGAGAGCCGTCTTCAGGTATTTGAAGACTAATTATGTAGAAGAGATAGAATTTTCTACTGGATCCTTAGAAGTAATGAGGAGACGTGGCAAAGGGTTAATTTTAATTTGTTGTAAAGAAAAACTTCTTACCAATTAAAACTATCAAAAAGTGGAATTATTTGTCACTGGGAAAATAGTCGATTCTTCCTCCTTTCAAGGACTTCAAGCAAAGGCTGGATGACCAATTATTGAATATGTTGTAGATAGGGTTCATATTGAATCAATCACTAAATATTAATTTAATGCCTATTGTGTGCCAGGCATAGTGCTAAGGGTTAAGGATACAAAACAAAAAAGACAAAAGACAGTCCCTGCCTTTAAAGAACTTTCAATCTAATGGGGGAAGAGAACATGCAAACAAATATAAACAAAGCAAGCTATATATAGGATAAATAGGAATTGATTAAAAGAGGGAAAGTACTAGAATTAAGAGAGGATAGGGAAAGCATCTTGATTTTAATTGGTGGTTAGAGGAAGCTAGGGAAGTTAGTAGTCAGGGAGGGAGAATGTTCTGGGCATAGATATTTGCCTGAGAAAATGTACAGAGCTGAGAGACAGTGTCTTGTTCATAGAACAGTCAGGAAGCCAGTATCACTGGATTGAGGAATATACATTGGAGAATAAGGTATAAGAAGACTGGTAGGTAGGAGGGGGCTAGATTATGAAGGACTTTGAATGCCAAATAGAGCATTTTGTATTTGATACTGGAGGCCATAGGGGAGAGTGACAGGATTAAACATGGGCTTTAGGAAAATCACTTCAGTGGAGAAGATAGATTAAAGTGGGGAGAGACTTGAGGCAAGTGGACTGCCAGCAAGCAATTGCAATAGTCCAACCATTAGATGATGAGGATTTGGACCAGAGTTTTGGTAGTGTCAGAGGAGACAAAGGGGTGTACTTGAGAGAGATGGCAAAGGTGAAGTTGGCAAGCCTTATCAATGGCTTGGATATGGGGAGTGGGAAGGAGATGAGAGATATGAGGAATCTAGAATGACTTCTAGGTTTTCAGCCTGAGGGACTAGAATGGGAGAATGAAGTTTTCCACTACTGTAATAGAGAAGGTAGGGGCAGAAGAGATTTTGGGGGGAAGTTAATGAATTCTGTTTTGTACACAAAGAGTTAAAAATGGTTACTGGACATCCAGTCATAGATATGTAATAGGAAATGCAGGGAAAGGGGGAAAGCAGGTTGATTATGTTCAGAAAAGGAGATTTAAGAATTTTTGAACGTAGAGGTGAAATATTTGTCATATTCAGAAATAAGTGGGACTAGATGATTTCTAAGGTCTCTCTCTCCACTTTGTGATTCTGTGTTTCTATGAAACAATAGCAGCTCTGTGAAGGTGGCTCAGGGGGGAAAAGCTACAATTCTGCTGTCCTTTCTTTCTCCATCATAATAATTATTATAATTAATAATGATAATTATTGTCATTGTTCATAATTATTATAATTATCATTATTAAAATCATGATTATCATTATTGTTATAGCTAGCATTTCTGTAGAGTGCTCTAAATAGTTTTAAAGCCATTTTAAGCTTAATATATTTTATAAATGCTTAAAATGGTACTAAGAATTTTGGGACATCCTGTATATAGCTCTAAGGTCTGTAAAGCATTTAACAAATAATATCTCATTTGATTCCAGAATAACTTGGGAGGAAGATGCTATGATTATTCCCATTTTACAGATGAGGAAACTGAGGCAGACAAAGGTTAAGCGACATGCCCAGAGCCACAGAGCTAATAAGTATCAAACAATAAACAATCAGATCCCCCACTTTTTAAAGAACTATTGTGCCACGAACACGGAAAATACAGTTTTTGTACAGAAGAATTTGTTGCAGACAATTTGTTATTACTAGACAAACAAGGCACTACTTCATCTGCTAGGACGGTGAACACATCTTTGTTATATAGAATGATTCTTGATAATGCTATATTTTAATTATACCTGCTTCTATATTGGAGCTAAAAGCTATGCCTTCACAGCATTTTTACAATTACTTTGGCTGATATGGGAATGTCTGGGGTGTAAGTTTCATATTTGGAAAAGTGTCCAAGTCTAAAAAAAGTGATTCACTCAAAAAATGTATTTCCTGGTATCAGTGCCTTCATGTGAGAATCTTGAATTACTTGAACATACACCAACCACCATACTTCCCTCCAAGTGGTTTCCATAAGCCTCATTATCCTCATTTTCCCCCAATAGTAGAATTTTTAGACATGGAAGGACTTTAGTAAACATCATTTTACAGAATAGAAAGCTGAGACCCAGAAATAACAACTGACTTGCCCAAGGACATTAGCTACTTAGTGTTTGACCCAGAGGTTGAGTTGTGACATCCTGACTCCCAGTCTAAATCTCTTTCCCCTACACCACAATGATGTCTTATATTGCAATTTCAGAAATGCTTTGTCTTATTTTAATTTAAATTAAATTTTGCTGAACACTAACATTTAGACCCATTAAAATTCAGTCACAGGAGAGGCTGTTTATTTCTGTATGAAAGGTGCTTTGCTTGCAATTAGAGGAAGATGTCACTAGGTCATAGGATCATAAACTTGGAGTTGAAATTGTCCTTTGAGGTCATTTAATCCAACCCTCTCAAGTTCAAGCTCACATAAACAGGAAGTAGCAAAAACAAGATTCAAATCCATGCCCTCTAACTCCAAATCCAGAGCTCTTTCCAACTCACAATCTGCCTCACATCTCACACTTCTCATCCACACTGTCACAGCTCTCCTCTCCAAACCACCCCCAGTCCAAAGAGCAGACTAAGCCCCATAGATGGAGCCTTGGAGCAATAACTAAAGTGTTCACGTCTCCCATCACTAAGACAATTGGTGCAAAATTTTTCAGTAATAATTATATTTCCACCACGAATCTCCAATGGATGGTATTTTTTTTCTCTATTTCTACCCACGATGTCAACATCCTGGGGGAAATAGAGGTCATCCAGACTAATCAAAACAAACAAACAAACAAAAAAACAGATTTACCTGAGTTGCAAGGGAGGAGAGGTAGAAATAATATTTGAGTAGGGTAATTACTGAGCTTTTGTTGAAGCCTTGCCAATCAAATACAATTCAATTTGATGCAATAAACATTTATTAACTGACTATTCTGTGTCAGGCTCTGTGCTTAGCTCTGGGGTTACAAATAAGAAAAAGAAAAATAGTATCCGCCCTCATGGAGCTCACAATCTAATTGGAGAAGCTAACCACAAAAGGAAACAAAAAACTGGGTTTTTTGGGGGAGGGAAGGAAGGGAAGGAAGGGAAGGGGAGTGACACCAGAAAGTATACTATGAGAGAGCATGATGTTCTGTAGAGTCACCAAACTTAGCTACCTATGGAACATAAAGAGTTACCTGGAAATTTCCGAGTCTTCTGTATAGGAAAGGTTTTGAAGAGGTTTATTGTTCCACTCTTCAGTTCTCGAATCAGAGAGGAGAGACATCTCACATAGTTCTAATGGTTTTCATATAAAAAAAATGGCCAATCTGCATGGTGGTGAGATTTCAGGTGATACTGGGGGAGTCAGGATGTTCTGTGATGGAGTGGAAACTACGCTGAACTGCTGATGACAAACAGTCTGGTTAATCACCTGAAACTTCTGTATAGACCACTTCTGCAAAAAAAAAAAACCTATCTGTCCAGACAATCAACCTATTCCTGGAAGAAAGAATAATCAGTTCTTTGTTTTGCCAAAATAAGCCATGCCACTTCTCTAATGATATACAAACTAGGAAGGGTGAGCGGCATCCAGGAGTAAAGTGATGGTGAAGCCTTGATTATGTGGTTTGTGATCCCAAAATCCAGGTTTCAGCAACAATTGTAGGCCACTAAGAGTCTAGCATATTGTTTTTTTCCCCCTTCAAAATTATTTTTTAAACAAAAATTTAAAAGCTAAACATAATCAGTATTGCTAAATGCTTTTTGAAAGATATGTAAAGCAGAAAAGGAAAGGGAAGTTGGTAACAATAAATAAAGCTTCTGGGACAAAGAAAGCTGAAGTGTTTGTCCTCTCTCTGTCCACTGTGGAGATCTCCTCAGCCCTGGATTCATTAATATATGTGTACCTGGTTAAGCTCTTGGGAAGTCTTTGGGGACAATTGCTGCTGTGACAAGGAGTCAAGATATTTTTTGATGTTTGGCTCTTTATGTCAACTACTTTATACCCCAAAGTCCTGGGGGAAAGTATTTAAAAGTTAAGTTTGGTTCATTTCTGGGGCTCTCCCACAAAGGGAGAATACAAAAATATTTAAAATTCAATGTAAGTCAGATATGAGACAACTATGTTTCCTTCACAAAATAAAAACTTAGTACAAGAGAATCACAAGTTCCCATTAAAAAAAAAACCTTACAAAAGCAGAAGCAATAGCAACTTATCACTACTCATACTCTTTCAGCAGGCTGATTCTTAAATGTTAAAACATAAAGCATTTGTTAAGTCCCTAAGAAGTGTTGGACATACTAAGCACTTTTCAAAACAGCCCTGGGAGGTAGGTGCTATTTATCAAGCCCATTCCACAGTTGAGAAAACCCAAGGCTGACAGAGATTAAGTGACTTGTCCAAGTTCACACAGCTAGTGAATGTCTGTGGCTAACACAGGTCTTGTGTCTTTAAAACCAGTGTGCCATCTAGCTGCCTATCCTCATGGGAGAGTAGGTAGCAGCCACCTATCCTATCTCTCCAGTCTCAGTTTGTCCGGATTTACCTTCCAAACAGGAGACAGAGACAGACACAGAGACAGAGAGAAAGAGAGAGATCAGAGACAGAGACAGAGAAACTGAGAGAGACAGAGACCGAGAGAAGAGAGAGATGAGAGACAGAGAGAAGAGAAACAGACAGACAGACAGACAGACTGACAGACAGAGAAACAGAAGAATGGAGAGAGGACAGAGGGAGAAAGAGAAGAGAAAGAGACAGAGAGAAGGAGAGAACTAACCCACTCACATCATGATGGCCCCTCTATGCAATATATAAATGGGGGGGTGGAGAAAGGGAGAGGAATCCCCACTATGGAAAAAAAAAAAACAAGAATAAGAAGGAGCTAGGCATAATATGATACTTCATTCATTAATTTTTAACATAACAGCTGCCCTGTGCAGTCACCCACACTTCCTACTATTTCCTGGGCTCTTTGTCTAGAACAAGAATTTTTAACTTTGGGGGGTCATGGACCCTTTTGGTAGAATGTTGAAGCCTATTGGGCCCCTTCTCAGAATGATATTTTTAAATACATAAAATATGTAGAATTGCAAAGGAAACCCATTTTATTAAAATGTACTTAAAAAAATTTTTTAACAAGTTTACAGATGTCAGGGTAAATTCCCTGGTCCAGGAGTACCTGTCAGTCATGACTTGCCACTCATATCAGCCCCACCCACTAGCTACACCTACTCCTTCTACTCTCATGTGGTTTCAGTCATTTAAGCTTCAAGATTTAATGTTAAACAAACACTAGATTAGTAAAAACATGGTAAAAATCAAGCATTAGTCACTTGAATCATAAAATGTGCCATTCCAAACACTTCCCAGCTCCAACCCCCAAGGCAAACTCTACTGGATTTGAGTCTGTTTCTAGTCTTTTCAGTTTCCCAAGCTAAGAAGAAGAGAGAATGAGGAAGTTTGTTTCTTTCAGGCAAAACAAAACATAACTTCCATTTCCACACAGTAAA
Source organism: Gracilinanus agilis (assembly GCF_016433145.1). NCBI lineage: Eukaryota > Metazoa > Chordata > Mammalia > Didelphimorphia > Didelphidae > Gracilinanus > Gracilinanus agilis. The sequence goes on along the minus strand of NC_058135.1, from coordinate 147,321,165 downwards.
GGACAGGAGAAAGAAAATAGTCCTGCCAGAGAACTTTAGGAATAGCACCTGCAGCTGAGAGTACCATTTTGTTCTTTCTGGGGTCGGTGGGCCCCCACCTCCGGGGTCTAGCTCGCTTCTGTGCACCTCCACAGGGTTAGTGGGACAAGGAAATTCTCTATCATAGCCACGGGTAATTTATAGATAAATAAACTTGATGAATAGACAAAGTGATAGTCTGGTCATTTTCTTTGGCTCAGTTGTCTTCTCTTACTTCTTTTTTCTTTGAGAAACAAACTGAAAGAAGGATATTATAGTAATATAGCAACATCCCAACATTCCAGTGACCCTGAATGGCTATTTTTCCCTATAAAAAGGAAAAATAAAAAAGGGGGTGTCCTGACAGTGTATCAGGATCCATTCTACTATTTCCAACAGATATGAGCTCAAGATATATTCCAAGCTAGGATTATTGCTCCCCCACCCTGGCTCTCTCTCAATCTCTTCCCCATCACCAGCCATTATATGAATCATATGACATGACATTGCAGTGGTGAAAAGGTACAATCTGCTAAAAACAGAAAACAAAATAAGTGACAAAGAAGTCAAGCCAGGCAGCTCTAGCAACCATTTCCCCAAACTTCCTCCTCCCATACTTCCAGCAAATCTAGTTTGTGAGACCTCAGCTTCTGCTTTTCAAGCCAAGAAAAAAACGAAACAGATTCATGAGGTCACAGGCCCCCACTCCCTGAGCAGGTCATCAGCATGGCCAGGAGGTCACTGAATGGCTTCCACAGCAACCACAATGGGAGCACTGGACTTCCCACCAGTGATAGCTGATATGGGATCACAGAAAGTCCAGCCCTAGAGAACCCTGTTTCTCAGTAAGAGGAAGCTCGGAATTTTCATATGCGTTCCTACTGACAATCTCGCTTTCATTTCTCTATTGTCTCCCCATAGTGGTACTCCAAGCCGCTCCCAGTGTTTCTTTCAAATTATCCCATCTTAGAGGAGTTCTCATGCTATGTGCTTCTCCTGAGGCAGTCTCCCTGGTCCTAAAGACTTGTAGAAATGTGGCAAACTCCTGGAAAGGCTCCTTGCATTTTTTTTTTAACTTTTAGTAAAGAGAATCAAAAACACAAGCTTTCCCATAAGTATTTGACACCCTTAGCTATGTTTTATTTTATCAGTGCCTCCTAATGTAGCTTTGAATAAGAACTTGCTTCTGGTATATTATTATTAATTATTATTACTCGTGAATCAATGAATGGCATACTGGACCTGGAGTTAGGCCAAATTTGACCTCAGACACTTGCTAACTTTGTGATTTTGGACATCACTTAATCTTTGTTTCAATTTCCTGATATGTAAAACAACAGAACCTACTAACCTAGGGAACTGTGAGGATCAAATGAGATAATAATTTAAAAGTGCTTAATACAGTGCCTGGCACATCGTAAATTCTTCGTAAATGTCAGTTATCATCATCACTGTTTATTATACCTGAAGGTGACCAAAATCCCCTTTTACCAGGTACTCAACAAATTCAGCTTCTGCTAGAAAACTTCCAAAGAGGGGAAACCTCCTCTCGCAGTAGGTAGTACCCACACTATTTTAGTAACCAAAACTCTTGGGTAGTTTTTCCTTATATTAAACCTTAATTTGTTGCTCTACATCTCATACCAATTGCTTCTAAGACTGCTCTCTGGCACTCCCAGCCTGTTGTGAAGCTTAGGTGCTATCAGAAGACATATGTATGTGTAAGTATGTAAAGGGTAAAATTATGGTTGGACTGAATATATGAGTGTGGTCGCCAAAATTAATTACTCAAGTCAGAATGACTTTTATAGTAGTTTATTTACAAATAGAAAGAGTGAAAGTAAGGAAAATGAATCAGCAAAATGATTTTCCCTGTCAGAATCAAAGTACATTCATATATATACACACACAAAACATGCATGCATGCATATATGGTTTTATATGTGGGCAAGAATGAGGATCGAACCTGTGATTTCGTTGCAATATGAAGTTTCGAAAGAGAAAACTTTCTCTACTAAAGTAAGTTGGCCCCTAATCTTAGAGAATAGTCTAGAACACTGAGAGCCAGTCAGAGGCAGGACTTGGACTCAGATCTTAAGTACAAAGCCAGATCTATACCATGACATCATGCAGTCTCTCATAATAAGTCTATACAAAATAAAAACAACATAATTTTTTTTAATTTTCATTTTGAATATTTTCCCCTAGTTACATATTTCATGTTCTTTCCCTCTCCCACTATCCCTCCTAACCCCCCTTAGCCGACACACACAATTCCACTGGGTTTTACATATATCATTGATCAAGACCTAATTCCATATTATTGATAGTTGGACTAGAGTTATTGTTTAGTGTCTACTTCCCCAATAATATCCCCATCAGCCCATGTGTGCAAGCAGTAAAACAACATAATTTTTGAGAGATAACTCTAGCGAGTTTAGAGGACTCCTGCTGAAGATAGCCCTTGAACTGAGCTTTGAAGGAAACAAGGGATTTTAAGAAGTGAAGAGAGAATTCATCCAAGGAATAGGAGACAGATTCATTACCTACCCCTTCCAATTTTGTGTCACTAGGTCAGTGCCTCTAGGCCACCTTGCTTGTTATCCATACACTGTAAATTTGCACACTAACATCTAAAGTCCTGGGACTTATGGATAACCCCTTTCCTGGATCTTTTCTCCTGGGAGGTAATGTGCCCAGTGTTATATCTTTAATTTTCTATGGCATTCATCTTGAGAGCTATATCAAGGCTGTTTCTTTCTTTCCTTCCCTACTCATTTAATTCCCCCTTGATTAGATTTGTAAGCCTGCAAGCAAATATACCTTCAACAGCCCTTTTTAAGTCCACTCCATCCCTGGCCAAGGACCCATCATTTCTAATGATTCCACTTTAATCTGTGCCCTAGAAACTCAAATCCTGTTCTAAGGCGCCATCCTCTTAACTTGCTGTTCATTTCCTAAATTTGCTTCTCTTTTCTGAAGCCCTTGCCTTTAATCAGTAGCTCTGATGAGAAACAAAAACAAGAAACCATCTATAAACTTCACATTTATAGTTTTTTATCCAGGATCTCATAAATAATTTCCAGTGATGATTTTTAGGTTCCATTTGAAAGGGAAAGAGAATAAGTGTTTTTATAGGACCCACTTTATGCCAGGGACTGTGCTAAGTGCTTTACAAATATGATCTCACCTAATCCTTAGGACAACCCTGGGAGATAGGTGCTATTATTATCTCCATTTTACAGCTGAGGAAACTGGTTAAGTGACTTGCTCAGGATTTCCTAACTAGTGAGCATCCAAGGCCAGATTTAAACTCAGGATTGACTCCAGGCTCTGCTGCCATTCATTCCCATATGAATGATGAGAAATAGGCAGAAATCATCGAATGTGGGGAAGTAATATTGTCACATTCCAGATATATATCCCAGGAAGAGAATGGACCCCTATCAGGTCAACAAAGAGATGCCTGTAAAGCTCTCAGAAAGAACAATTTGTCTCTTCTTATTTTGGATTTTACTGGATGATCTTTCTCTGGCAACTACAGAAACAATTTCTTAGAATGTAAATGCCTGCTTTCTCCTCAGAGAATGCAGCTCACCCTTCTGGTAAGAAATATCTCACATCTTTTCCTTAAATCCATATGTTAGGTGGTTCTTGCTTTCCTCCTCCTCTTTCCTAGTTCTTCTGCTCTCTTAACTTACCACTCTTCTGCCTTGGAGCCAATGCACAGTATTGATTCCAAGATAGAAGATAAGGGTTTTAAAAATAAAAAAACTGAATGAAAGCTGGACACTAAAGGTGGATAAAAAGCCCTGGAAAGGGCTCATCAAGCCCTGAAGCAGAGGTGCTAGGCCTCCCCAAACACCCATCCAGCCCTGGGTATCAGTCAGTAAACATTTATTAAGTACCTACTTACACGCCAGGCACAGTGCTAGTTAATCACTGAGGACTCAAAGAAAGAAGGAAAGAAAGACCATCCTAATAAAGAAGACAAAATGAAAGCAAAAACTATGTATGAAGGAGATCTATACAGGATCAAATGGAAATAATCCACAGAGGTTAGGATTCATTTCTGTGTCTTTCCATCCTTTTACCTTTGCCATGATGCTCTTTTTTTCTCCAATTTTTAGAAGAAGACATTTAATCTCTCCTGATAGCCTAGAGACCAGAGAAGCATTTATCTAAGGAAAACCTTATCTGCTTCTAGGAAGAAGAGCAATCTACCTTTTGAACATAGATAGCAGCTATTATCTATGGCAGAAAGGCAAACACTGTACACTTTGTAGGACTCCAAAGGATGGTCTTCGCTTTCTCAGGCTCGAGCACTCATCTAGTTGACTTTCAGCCTTCAGTTCAGGAATTCCTATTGGTAGCACTTCATGGCCAACTCTCCTAGGGAACTGCTAGGGCCAACTCTACAGGCCATACCAGTTCTTGTTGAGGAAAAATTCACTGAGTCCCTGAGAGACACTTTATTTATTTATAATGCTCCTCTTGCCTTTTCCTGAAAGATGAAGCCAACTGGTCCAGCCTTTGATTGACAATTAGCAGCTTCCTGTCAAAAGCCAACACAAAAAAATAGATAAACATATGTTAATATACATACATTTGTTGTTGTTTAGTCCTTTTAGTTGTCTTTGACTCTTTGCGACCCCATTTGGGATTTTCTTGGCAAAGATACTGGAGAGGCTTGCTATTTTCTACTCCAGCTCATTTTACAGATGAGGAAAACTGAGGTATACAAGGTTAAGTGACTTGCCCAGAGACAAAACTAGTAAGTTTCTAATGCTGCATTTGAACTTGGGTCTCCTGAATATAGGCCTGGCTCTCTCTCCACTTGCCCACCTACCTTCTCTAATATGCATACATCCTTTGTCATTTATAACATCTATTCTTTTTGGGCAAATCAGTCAACTCTCAAGAGTCTCAGCTTTCTTATAGTTATAACAATTATAAAACTGAAGGAGTTTGAGTTTGATTTCTAAAGTCTTTTCCATCTTGAAATCTATGATTCAATGATTTTTATATTTTTTAATTTTTATTTATTTAATTAATTTATGTTTGCTTGATTAATTAATTAATTTTTTATGATGGCAGGCATTATTCTCTGGTCAAGTTAGGAAATTCAGTTTTGGTTGTTACTCACAGAGTCCATTTACATGGCACTTTAAGGTTTGCAGAGTACATTATATATATATTATCTCATTGGATCTTCATGCCAGCCTTTTAAGGCAAGGTTTAGCTATTGATATTCCTGTTTTACAAAAGAGAAAACTGAGCTTCATGGAGATTAAATGACTTGCCTATGGTTGTGCTATTGGTATGCTCCTAGACTATAAGTCTAGCATTCTCTTCACCATACCATGAAAACATAGAAAGTTGTGTTTTCTGAAAGTGATTATACTTGATGTATACCTATTCAGCTTATGGGAAAGGAAAGTTAGCTGGTTATTCCTGGTTTCAAAATGGCCCTTCCTGATATAATCATTGTTTATCTTCTATATTTCAATTGAGTTTAATAAATATTTATTAGGTACCCACTATATGCAAGGAACTGGGCTAGTTGCTAGAGATCAAAGACAAAAAAGAAAGGAGAAACAGTCCCTGCTGCTAATGCTAAGGCATAGTGCTTGGCACACAGAAGACATTTTATAAATGTTTTTTGTTGTTTTGTGATTGCTATTGTTCATCGAGTTGCTTTCAGAAAAGTATTTCCAAATCTTAAAGTATTGTGTAAAAAGTGTGCAGAATGGATAGAATGATTGGCTTGGAGCCAGGAAATCCTAAATTCAGACCTGGGTTTTTCACACTCACTAGCTATGCCATGCTGGACAAGTCATTTTCCCTCAATGTACTTTATTTTCCTCATCTGTAAAATGACAATAGTCTCTGCATTATAGAATGATTCCAAGTTTCAAATAAGAAAATGTATATAAAGTACCCTGAAAATTTTAAGGCACTATATATGTGTATATGTGTATATATGTATATATATATATATGAACTTAAGTTTATGTCATTTACTATTATTATGATACAGACACACCTTCATCCTTTCTTCATCCACATCCATGAGAAACATATAATTCTGAGGAGCTGCCTGTACTGCCTTTGGGGTAAGATAATCAATTAGTTCCTGTATATTAAAGATCTTTTTAAATGTCAGTTATTATTAAAAGGTTGAAGCTACTGACAAAAAAAATGAAGTTTAAGGATTTCATTGCTTCTACTTTATTTATTATTCCTTGTTATTGAGAATATATCGGGTTCCTGGACACATGACCTGTTACCAGGGCTTGTGGTCCTGGCTCCAGAGTACAAATTAGAAATTGAGGACTTGAAAGATTATTTGTATTGTTTTGTTTTAATTTTTAAATGTTACTGATGTCATTGTTTTTATACCAAAGTCATTTCACCATTATCACCAAAACTAGCTCTTATATGGCATTTACTCTGTAGCAGGCACTAGGCTAAGCACTTTATAAATATCTCATTTGATCTTCACAAGAACCTTGATATGTAGATGCTATAATTATTCCCTCGCATATGAGGCAAACAGTGATTTGTCAAAGACCACACATTGAGTATGTGTCTGAGATAAGATTTGAACTCAGGTCTAATATCTCCCTGTGACCCTCAAAAGAAAGAAAAAGTTAAATAACCTTGATCAATAAAGCCACATCTGATAGCATATGCAATATTCTATAATTACTAGTGAAAAGGAAGGAATGCTTCATCATCTGTTTATTCTCTAGGACTGAGTTTGATTTTTTCAGTTCATCAGAGTTCAGTTGCCTTTTAGCATTTCCATTTAGATTATTATAGCTTTTTCATATCTTGTTCTGCTGGTTCTGTTCTGCATCAGTTCATGTAAGTCTTCCCTTGTTTCTCTGAGGGTTTCATCTGATGCAAGGACTCCATTCTGAGTCAAAGTCTAGTTACTCTTAGGCCAGAGATTAAATTATTTTTTAAATTGGTTTCTTATTAAAAGCCAAGGATTATAGGATGGTAGATTTAAAGCTGGAAGAAAGAGTCATTTAGTCCAATACCTTCAATTTACAGATAAGGAAACTGAGGCTCAGAAATAATTGATAATAAGTCTCATTTGGCACAACTACTCTCCTTGGAATAAATTCTGGCTATGACCTCTGACTTCAGCCTAGTCAGCTTCTCTCTCTGGTCCTGTCTCAGCTTTTCAACCACATATCTTTTTGTCCAGTATACCTTTAGCCTATGTTCCAATATAGAACCTTTTACCTTAGTTCTGTCTGCTCTGGTCCTTTCCCAGGCTCCCAGACTTACCCTTTCCCTCCTTGAAATCCTTACTTTGAATTTGTCAATTTCTACCCATGAATGACCTGGACTAAGCCTTTGCCCAGCTCCCCACTCTGATTAGTCAATCTTGGCATTTGTTCACTGGACCTACCTGTAAGTCTTGTTTTTCAATATCCACTCCCTTCACCTGCTGGCCTTCTGCCCCACACCTTCTTCTCCTTTCAGCAAGGGAAATTAGGGAAAGAGACTGTAGGATTTAGCCTTGGAAAGGGCCTTAATGATCATCCCTCTCCAGCTTTAGAAAGGAAGAAGCTAAAAACCAGAGAGGGCAAGTGATTTGCCCAATATCACAAAGGTTAGTAAATAGCAGAATAGCAATTTTAACTAGAGCCCTTTGACTTTACCTCCAGTGTACTTTCTACTACTGTCTGCTGTCTTCTCTGCCCTCCTCCCCCAAGTACACACCTTCACCTTAACCTCTATCCACTAGGACTGCCCTAGGCGGGCCTTCCTGGGCCAAATAAGCTTTTTAAAACAATGTTCCACTCTTGTGCCAACCCAGATTGATGGTGTGAAGGCCTAGAGTCACAATCTAGAGATTTATCCTACTTTTATTGGCTCAAACTCCTATTGAGAAATTAGATGGATATACCCTTCTGGAGAATCCAGTCCTCAGTTTGCTAATATATAAAGCTCAGTCAACAAATGATTGTTAAGGCTACCCTTGTCCCAGTATTGCCAGAAACTTTGACTGGGGGTGGGGGTAAGGAGTGCCAGAAACTAAGGTCATTTAAAGTCTAAGCTTGGGGTTTATACCCTAACCTCCACAAATCCCTCAGGAGTCTGGAAAGATTTCAGGGAACCTGTGGAATTTGATGGGGAAAAAAATGAATCTTTATTTTCACTAACTTTTGATTGTCTATAAAATTCTAGTATTTTATTTTATGCATTTAAAAATATTATTCTGAGAAGGGGTTCAAAGACTTCCCCACTATACCAAAAAATTTTCCCACACAGAGAAAGGTTAAGATGTGGTCTAGGACAGTGGTGTTAAACTCAAAAAGAAATGGAGGAACATTAAACTCTACCTAAGGATCCCTGTGGGTGCATTTTGACTTAGAAAACCACATATGAATATTCTTTCTGTTTTATTGTGTTTGTATTTATTTTGCTAAATATTTCCCAATTACATTGTAATCTGGTTCAGAAACGTTGTGGGCTCCCATAGCACAAGGGCAATGTGACTAGCCCGCTCAACATTTCCAATCTAGTGACAAAGATTTCCCACTAGCAGCCTCATTCCCCATTGAGACACACAGTCCAAAGGTGGTAGGTGCCTCTCTTCAGTGGGAGTGATCTATTGGGTCCCTTGGCTAGTGCTGCTTTCAGCTGCTTCTGTTCCTGCCATTTGTTAAAAACTAGCAGTCATAATTAGCTATTCTGGAGGTTGGAAAGGGAATGGGTGATCCAGGAATACTTTGAGAATTAGGACAAAAGGCCTCATTGTGGGAGGGATGGAGGGAAGGTCTTTGCCAAGGAAGGCAAAGACCCCTAGATCTCCCCATGGCTGAAGTAGAACAGGATGGGATTAAACTGAGTGTTGGAAGACCATGAGATCCCATGTTGACCAAGACATGATATTTTCATTGTTATCATGGTAAAAATTTCAGTCCTCCATAATGCTACCCTTCCCCTAGTTTGGAGTATTTTGAGGTAAAGCCCCAACTTTTTTCATTCCTAGTTATGGATTTAGAAAATAGGTACATCATACTTAGGGCCAAGGAATAATTACGCTTTCTCCTCAAAAATGGACACATTTCTTTTCTTCAGTGTGCCTTTTTGTCTTGCTATTAACTAGATCATTATAGCATTGCATATTTTGTTCTCCTGACTCTGTTCTGCACCAGTTCATTTAAGTCTTCCTTTGTTTCTCTGAGAGTGGTGGTGCCCAAACTCATATGACAAGGACTCTAAGATCTTCCATTTAATTAGAGGGATTTATGCCCACAGTGCCTTACACATAATAACTCAATTCATTTTAGAAAACATTTATTCATCTTGCCTTTGACAAATGTTGTCTATGTGATCTTGGGTGAGTCACTAGGTCTCTGAATGCCTCATGCAATTCTTAAGACTACAAGTTGCAAAAAAGGGTTCCAATCTGCATTAGAAAGTGTGTGAAGTGGAAATTGAGGGGGTACATCCTCTTTAACCACTATTCAAAATATGATCAAGGAAAAACATCTGTTAAAATGTAGTGCTTTATTGAGAGAGAGAGAGAAATAGAGGGCACTATCTCAAGCCATTGAACTAAGACAAATGCCCAGAAATTCTCAGAAAAATTCCTTATTTATGAGAGAATCCTGATATAATCAAGCCTCCCAGAAGGAGTTATAACATTTTTACAATGGATGGAGACAGAATGTTGAATAGCTTTACAATGGCCACATTCAAGCTAATTAACATCTTTAAGAAATTGGAGAATAGCTTTACAACATTTTAAAGAAATGACCAGAATGTTGGAGATTGATACAGATTGAAGAGTTCTGACTGGATTATCTAGGAGGGGCTGATGTGAAGATGTCTAGCCATTAGGGCTTGACCTCTTGGAAGAAGCTTCAGATACAATAGGAGAGATTTCTAAGACAAAAGGATTCTCAAGATTGGTACTTAAGATTTGATTATTTCAGGGTCTAAGCACAGTCCAGCCTGGAACTCTTGCCTCAGGCAAATTTCCAAACAAACTCAAAAGACTCAATAAAAATAACTTTGCCCTTCAGGTAGAAGGGTAGAGTAATCTTGTGTTGGAGGGAACTTGAAGAGAAATGGATGGGGGGAGGGGTGGGTTTTACTAACTTTTTGGAGATATTAATAACTCTTAATAACTTGAAAATAACACACTGATTTCTCACTCCACACAGAGAGTAAATTCTTCTCAAGAAATCTCTTGCAGCTCTGAAATCAGAGATGAAGTCAACAATAACAACAAAATGTTAGATTATAAGGATACAGGGTCAAAAACCAGTCTCTGCCCTCAGAACCTAATAAATGTTTCTTTAATTGAATTTTGTACTCCACTTCTGCTCAGTTGTCTTTCTAGTACCATGCAGATAAAAAAAAAAAAGGTAAAGGCTGTCCCTAAGGGGAACATATCAATGACTCATGTCATTTTTTTTTGTATCCCCAGCTCTTAACACAGTGCCTGATATATAGTAGGTACTTAATATACACGACTGATTTCATGTTCTCCCTGTGTAAGACTGGAAGGACTATATGAATGGGCTATACACACAAAAGAAACAAAGAATCTAGAACTTGGTACTCTTGGCCCTGAATAGGCTTCATAATCAGTCACAGAATGGTCAAGTAGAGTGGAAGTTCCTAATAGAATATAGGATACTTAAGGACAGGAACTGCTGCTTGTTTTGTCTTTGTATCAGCCCAAGTGCTTTAATTGAATTCAGTGCAGGTGAACAAGGTTTTTATTAATCACATACTATGTACAAGATGCTGTGACTGAGAAGGGGAGAGACACAAAAATAAAATAACCCCTGCACTTAATAAATATTTGTTAAGTAGAATTAAATGGAAATGAAATGGAAATTTATTTCACTGATTTCCTTTGACCCAAAGCTTGCAGCAATTTGGCCCTATCATCAATTCATAAGATATAAGGACATTTCAGTGTATAATAGGTCCATTGGTTCTCCTGACCATAATTGCCAGAGTCTGAGCTATACCCCTGCTCTTACACTACACATATAGACAGTTTAAGGGGTTTGAAGGTAGGCAATTTCAGATTCAAGATAATACAGCATATGGCCTCCAAAACAGACTTGGGCTATAGGGCCTTTGTGAGCTAAGTTCAATCCTTGAAACTCTTTAATATGACAAGCTGTTTTATAAAACTCTCAGACACCCCCAGATAAACCTAGATAACATTAATAGATTTGTCCTAGACTGAACAGTAAACTTTCAAGTACCTAATGATCTCAGCCTAGAGAGTAGTAGATATAATCGAATCTTAAGTACCCTTTTGTCTTAGGAGTTTATCCCATTGTATCTAGGCCTCTTCCAGGTGGCTGAACTCCTTCCCTTGTCTCCATGTAAGCATATCATTTGTCCTTCCTTTCCTTTATTCCCCAAAGTTTACATAAGACTAAAAGTTCTTCAGTTCCTTGGAAATTCCCATGTGGTGTACTTTACCATAGACATTGATCCCAGTGTCTCAGAGCCTAGCTTGGTGTGGTAGCATTGGTTTGTGTGCACTTGACTCTGTGTGGTGGCTATAACAACTCTATCTCTCTTGTTCTGATTATTCTTTTCAACTTTCAGTGATGGACAAATGAATTTGGATTAGTAAGGTAGAACATCAGGGTTACAGTGTTTCCTTCTACTAATTTATCCCTAAGGGAGTAAAAATTTTTACTGGGAGATTAGTGGGTAAGAGAAAGAAAGAGCCCTGGATTTTGAGTTGAAAGATGTGTCTTCAAATCCTGACCAGACACTATGAGTGACTGACTATTGGCAATTCGCTGGACCTTTGTGGTTCTCAGGTTCTTCATCTGTAAAATGAGAGTGCTGGGTTAAGAATCTCTAAGGGCTCTTCTAGTTCTAAATCATTGGACCCTATGATTGTCTTTATTCTCTTACCACTCCTTCTCAGTCTCCTTAGATGGAGTACCATCCTTAGCTTTTCCATTATGCATGCATATACCCCAAAGCTCTGTCCCGAGTCTTCTCCCACTTCCTATTTTCTGCCCTTGTGATCTCATCATCCTCCCCCACATTATCATCTTTATGCAAATGATAATTCTCAAATCTATATATACCCAGACCTCATCTTTCTCCTCATTTTTAGTCCCACAATTGCCTACTGGGATATCACTACCTAAATGAACACACCCGAAACAAAACCTATTATCTTCTTCAAAAAAGAAAAGAAAAGCACCTTCCTAATTAAAATTTTTTTCCTATCTTCCATTTTGATAGAAGGTACCACCATCCTTCTAATTCCAGAGGTTCATAACTTCAGACACCCCACATTCTTCCCTCTTCCTTATTCCCCATATCCAATCAATTGCCAACTTTAACTGACTGTATCTCCATATATTTTGTAGCTGTCTACTCTTCACTCACATAACCACCATCTTATTCCGCATACTTATCTCTTACCTGGAGTATTGCAAGAGTCTTATATTTTCTTGTCTCCAATCTCTCTTCTTTCCAACCCAAAAACCTAGTTGATGAAATGATATTCTTAAACCACAGATATGGATATGTTACTCCTCTATTCAAGAAGTTTTGATGGCTCCCTGTTGCCTCCATGATAAAATACAAACCTCTCTATTTGGTGCATTGGATAAAGCACTGAGCCAGGGATCAGGAAGATCTGAGTTCAAATCTAGTCTCTGACTCTTACTAGCTATGCAACCCTTAAGTTACAAACTCTGTTTCCCTCATTTTCCTCATCTGTAAAATGGTGATAATAATAGCCCCTACCTCTGAGGGCTATTGTGAGGGTCAAATGAGGTAATTTCATTGTAAAGTACTTAGCACATTAGCTATTATTGTTATTATTTGTATTATTTTATTTTGGTATTTAAAGCCTCTAACAATCTAACTCCAACTGATTTTTAAAGATCAAGGAATCTTCTGTGAACTTTTAAATAATTTTTTAATTCAAAGATATTTTGTTTTCCCAATTACATTATATTTTCAACGCACATTTTCCAAAATTATAAGATCTAAATTCTCTCCCTCTCTCCTCCTCCTGGAGCTGGTAAGAAATTTAATCTAGGTTATACATGTATTATTAAATAAAAATTTAATAACTATTTGAATATAATTTATTTCCTATGTGCTTTACTTTATACATTTAAAACATTATTCAGAGAAAGTACATTGGCTTCCACCAGCCTGCCAAGAGTTGTTATTACACAAAAAAGGTGAAGAATTTCTGTTCTAGGTTATTTCATGTTACTTTACTTCATGAATTCTACATTCCAGGGGATATGACCTTAACATTCCCCATATACAACATTCCATCTCCTGCCTTCATTCTTTTTCAACTGGCTGCTCTCTATTACTCTCACCCTCCATCCCTCAGAGGCATGCATTCCTCACTACAGCCTCTTGGAATCCCTTCCTCCATTCATTATAGTCTTAGCTCAAGTACCATTTCCTTCTAGAGTCCTTTTTTGATCCCTTCCAACTATTAATGCTGATATGAAATATTCAAGGAAGGAATTTGAAAAGGACTAGCATTTGTGGTGTGAGGACTTGATGAACCCTTTTCAGACTGCTCCTCTATCTTTGACATTCACCTGGCACTCAACTCTCATTTGTGGCTCCAAGAAGCTGTAGCATATACAGCAGCCACATACCAGTTAACCATCTAGGCAGATGGATTAAACCAGGTTGAGGATTTAAACCTGGTTGATGGGCCAGAAGCCCATTGGTGAATTAAGGAGGTGTCTACCCCAAGCATGTGAAGACTTCCTCACAGTGAATTGGGAGGATGAAAACAATTTGTTCTAATAGTCATGAAGGAAGGTGAAGCAGGTATTGTGGAGGACTGAGAGCCATGTTGGTGAACCAATGGCACATGTGCTGGAGTATACCAGAAGGAGTTGCTCCCTTCCCCCTCTCCACTCATGCCTGAGGACATTTCTCACATCATTTGCTCCTCTGCTCAGCAGCCCAATGGGAGCACTTCCTCCCTCACCTGTCTGAGGTAAGGTGGAGAGCTCACATACAGTATGAGGATTGCAGTTTGGGCAGTAGGTCTCTAAAAAGTACTCCAGCACCAACTTAGAGCCTAGTCAGATATCAAAGATGCCAAAGTTATCCACTGAATCCTAGGCCATCTACCAGTCATTTTGACTTTTTTTTTTTTTTTTTTGCCACTAGACTTGAATGAGTCTGGAAGAGAGAATGAGTCTGGAAGAGAGAATGAGACTAATGACTTTGTGCTATTCCACCCCACTTAAATCCAATTCATACAGAAGTCAAGACATCACACCATATCACTAGTCCTCTTTGAAAATAAAGGACAAACACTAATAACAAAAGTAACCCTGTATTAACTAGATAAATATTTTGTACTTATTTATATACCATTTCCTTCTCACTGATGTACTATATAAAGGCAGAGACTATATTAATTTTTATCTTTTTTTGTTGTTCAGTCATTTCACTCACATCCAACTTTTTGTCACCTTATGTGGGGTCTTCTTGGCAGAGAGACTAAACTAATTTGCAATTTCCTTCTCTAGCTCATTTTACAAATGAAGAACTGGAGCAAACAGATTTTAGTGATTTGCCCAAGGTTGCACAACTAGTTAAATGTCAGATTTGAACTCAAGAAGATGATTCTTTCTGACTCCAGGGCCACTATGCACCCTAACACATAACTGGTATTCAATAAATGTTTGTTCAATTTAATTTCTAGGTCTACACAAAAAATTTAATCAGAGGACCTAGGTTCAAATCTGTACTCAACTAAATACCAACTGTGTGCCATTTTTCTCACCTGTAAAATGGAAGAGGGAAAGACTAGATAAACTTTAAAGTTCTATCCAGTACAAAATCCTCAATCCTAACTCAACTATATAGTATTGGGAGGATCAAATAAGGTAAAATGTGCTTATATCAGGGGAATATAGTAGTAATGACTTTGGCTGAAACCACACTATCTTAAAATCTTTTTGATTCTCTAGAAATGTCTTCCACATAGTCCTGAAAGGTAGCCACCTCTCCAACTATGTATCTCCCAAAATATGTATATAGCAATGGACTCCTCAACCATCCTTTATCCTCAGTCTATCTTAATCGGCCTAAAGCCTACTGCCTTGGGAGGTGCTGGGCTAATAGACTCTAGTCCTTGGGAAGTATTCATATTCAATTTAAATCCATTTAATAATCACTTGTTATTAATGCTTACTATGTGCCAAGCCTGGAGCAAGATGCCAGTGTTCCAAAGACAAAAATGCAATCTTCCCTGATCTCAAAGAAAATTATCAGATAAATGCAAGTTTAAAAAAATAATTTAGTAAGGTAAATCAGGGGTCAGCAAACTATGACCAGACAGCTAAATCTATCCTACCATTCTGAACTTAATCATTCTTAGCTAGTGGTTACCTTTGTTCACCCCTCTTATAAACTAACATCCACATAGCACTTCAAGGTGTATGAAGAGCTTTACATTCTTTTTTTAATCCTTAAAGCAATCCTGAAAAGTAGGTGTTATCATCCCCATTAATTTACTATCCTTAGAGACAGCCAGGTGGCACAATGGATAGAGTGTAGGATATAGAACCAGGAAGATCTGAGTTCAAATTCTGCCTCAGACACTAGTTGTGTGACTTTGGGAAAGTCCACTTGACCTATTTACCTCAATTTCCTCAACTGTGAAACAGGGACAATAATAGCACCTACCTTGAAAGGTTGTTGGGAGGATTAAATGAATAATATCTGTAAAGTACTTAGTACTAATTTTTTATCTTTTTTTATTGTTCAGTCATTTCACTCATGTCCAACTTTTTGTCACATAGTAGGCATTATATAAATACCTCTTCTCTTCTCCTTCCCTTCCCATTTTAGAGATTGAGAGAAACGAGGCTTTGAGTAGTTAAGTGATTCTCCTTTGGTCACACAGCCAATAGGTACTGCAGGGACTATTTGAACGCACATCCTTCTTGACCTATGAATCAAATACTTTTATCACTGCCTCCTCTGTTTCACTTAAAGTCTATCTTTTAAATGTCTACGGACTGTAGCTTCTGGTGGAATGTCTCCATACATGTATTTTTTTACCTTATAAAGAGCTTATTGGCTCAGTTTGTAACAAAGCCCAATTAGCTGAGATCAATGTATTAGGCCCTGGTGCAGCAGCCAAGTCTATTTTACAGGCTCAGCGTAGGACATGAACACAGCACTAATGGCCCAGGGTGGGTCTTAGCCTTTGCAAGAGAGCCAAATAGCACGTCAGGAAGAGAAAAAGCCTGGAGCACTGAATCACCCAGTGTACTTTGTACATTTATTTAGACAAGCAGAGTTTAGTTTTAATTATTGATGGTAATAGCTCTCGGTACACTAGTAAATGTCCTTCGGTGTATATTTTGTAAAAGTAATGAAGTCTCTGCTATGTGAATTTCCCTTTCTGCCCCAAGGCTACTAGAGCTCTACCGAAGACCTAGGCAGCCACATCATGTGTGTGCGTGAGTGTTTGCATGTGTGTGTGTGTGCGTGTGTATACATTTCCAGACCCAAGGATCAGGAAGATAGGCTATTTTTGTTTCTGTGATTTTTCAGAAATCATACTTAGAGGGCACTGAGTCCCTAACTTCCCTCAAATTAGGTAAAGTTATCTGATGAATACAAGTTTTAAAAAAGAATTTACCACTCCGAACTAATGATTCTGAGCTAAAGGTTAGCTTGGTTCCCCCCTCTTATAAAATGGCACCCACATAACATTTCAAGGCTTATGAAGAGGTTTGGGGCTTGCCAGATCCTCCCAGATGTTAGTTCTCTTCTCCCCACCTTCCTCACCACCTAAAACGAATACAGACTTCATTTACTTTGTTGGCTGCTCTAGCCCATGTTGGGGGCCTCATCCTTAGCTGGCTGGCCATGGAAACCACATGATCTTTTCCAAATGAATTCTAATTCTGATGACCCAGTGATTAATATAAGCACGTGGGACTCACCATGAAGGTCACCTGTAGTCATTCTACTTCCAAACTCAATGCCAAATCAGACAAGGTAGTACAATCCCTCACTGCCATAAAAAGCCCATTAGGACTCTTGGTTTCATGTCAGATCAAATATTTCAGCTAAGGTACTTGAGGTAAGAGTACAAAACTGGTTAAGGAAAACTTGCCACCACTATGTAATTGAAAAGTAATTTAGCCACCTGTTATACCAGCACTGTAATATCTTATTTACCCACAAATAGCCCTGGAGGTAGTTAGGTGGCTTGAAAAAACAGTAGCAGTTGAGCAATACTTTTAATGAATATTCAGATTTTCCTCAAGATAGGGAATAGTCTAGAAAAGGGCCCCTAGGTATTTTATGCCCCAAATCTAGCACATGTCACCAGGGACAAGTCCCCTGAATGACACAATTCCTGAGGTATACAAATAATAGAAAAATATAGCACATTCTCCCAATTCCCACCACCAAAATTAAGGTTCTGGGAAAAACCAAGATCAGAGTAGAAAAGATACCTGCTAGAGCCCAGGACAATAGATGTTCCCAGGTAGCCCACAATGGCACCATGGTAGTCTCCAGCTTGGTCTACCATTGCCACCAATGGCTGAAGCACTGCTCCCTAGCATTCAGACTCTACTGCAGAGTGTCCAACTCCAGTGGGTTTGTTTAAACACCAGAAGCACATTTGCCTAAAAGACTAATTTAAGGAGAACTCACATTAGGCAGACATTCACAGAGAGGTCAGAAGAAGTGATCTCCCTGAAGAACTCACGTATCGATGGTGAGACATAGGAGACACTGTACAGGACCATCCTGCTTGGCAGAATTGCAGACGCTCAGAAGAAATGTGAGGAGTACAAATTTAGAGACATCTCCCTCCCAAATGTTCCTTTGGATTATTTGTGCCTAAACTGTGGTAGAGCCTTCCAAGCTCATAATGGTCTGTTCAGTCACACTTGGAACCACTGTACATTGGTCCCAACAGAATAATGTCATTTTGGTCCTCTTTGAGTGCAAAGGATAGCAATCATCCTTAAACCATAACCAACAAACATGGCAGCAGGACACTGGGAATTCATAGAGTGCTATGAAAATTGTCCTCATACAGAGCAGTTCTTACCGCTTAGAGCCAAAACAGATGCAGCAGAAAGCTCACTAAGACATGTATAGCTGTTCATTCTTGCAAGAGATCTCTTATCTTGGGAAAAGGGACACTCTGATGGGACTAACAGTGAGAGAGGCACCGTCTGCCTGGAAGCAAGAGGATGGGACAGTGATTCTGGCACTCTGGGCAAATTCAATAGGGGGGATGTTTGTTACTGAAAAGGACAGGCTACCAGGTTAAGTGCAGTGAGGTCATGCCAAGCAACCCCATGGAGGAGATAGAGAAGAGGGAAGAGGTGATGGGGAGATGAACAAGTCAGGCAAAGGAGAAACAAAACCTACCTAGCATCATATTGCACCGGCCAAGGCACCAGGCTAAATACTGGCACTTGTGATTTCTGAAACCTTTTCAGTACTGTTCTCCTTTGCAATATTGTAGTTATCCTGTATGGGGTTTTTTCCTCATTCTTTTTTAAAATATGTTTTGGTAAATCTTTAAGATGGCCATCCTGAAAAGAACTATAGTAATTCATACTCACATGGCACTTTTCATGATAATAATGTGCTTTACCTAAAATAACTGTACTTGTGAGGAAGGAGGTTCATTAGTGTTATTTTACAGATAAGGAAATGAAGACTCAGAGAAGTGATAAATTTAGTCAATGTCTCATAGCAAATAGATATCAGTGATGGGATCTATCAGAAAATTAACTTTTTAATTCTAGGGCTAGAAGAGACCTTCAAAGTCATCTAATCCAATAATTTAATTTTATAAGTGAATAAACTGAAGCCAGGAAGGCTAAATAACTTGCCCAAATGAGAGATGAACTCAGATCTTCTGACTTCAAAGTCACTTCTCTTTCCAATGATGCTGTCTTCCTAACTCAATGTAGTTAAGAAATTTGCTCAGGTTATATAGCTAGAAACAGGATTTGAACCCAGGTCTTCCTTACACCAAGCTTAGCATTCTTTCCACTATAATTATTTCAGATACCACATATAAGGACCAATGTAATGCCAGTAACTGCATTTTCATAAAGAAAAACCAAAGCATATGGAAAGAAGACAAAAACAAGAGGAAAACTGTTTACCTCAACTTCCTCTCTCAGAGGCATCTTTCATACAGCAATCTCAGCTCCTTTTCTTGTTCTCATTTAAGCCCTATGTCTTTATCTTTCTTCTTTTTCTCTTTCATGCTAATTCTTCTCCCCCAACACCAATTCTTTTTCAGTTTGGGGATTCAGTCCTTTATCTTGATTTCTAGTCACTTTCCTACATAAATTATGATTTACACAATTTGTTTCCTCTTTTGGAGAAAAATTATATTTATTGATATTTACTATATCAGCACTGTCTTTTGTTTGTGTGCCCATACAGCTTCTTTCTCCATCTTCTCCCAATCTATCCCCCAAGCCCATCCCCACTGCTTCTTTGCTAAGTCTCCCTCTTTCCTTTCCCTTAAATTTCTATACTTAACTCTCCCTCCGGCTCTAAGGCTCTTTCTCCTCCTGCTTCTGTCCCCCATGGTGCATATAACTCCCATGAAAGGATTAAGTTTCAAAAAGCTCCCAGGGTAAGGTCAGCCAGGAGAGGGTGCTGTAATGGTAAATGGCTTCTGTAGTAACTGGCCTTGATGGGGTAGAGTTGTCCCTTTATGTCCTGGAGAGTTTACTGGGCAAAACCTCAGAAATATTGTTTTGCTCACACAAAATCTCTTGATGCTTCCAAATCAGAGATGTGTTTGTACAGTTTGGCATCAAGGAAGGAATTTGAGGACAAGAGAGAATAATATAGCAAAGGACCAGTTTCACTTGTCAAAAACTGCTTGGAGAAAAGTTGTATACCATTGGGCATAAGACCCACCTTTTGATGAGAGGTATGGGCTAGAGTTAGTTTTACAGAAAAAGAGAAACAAGAAAGGAATAATAAAAAATATCTGTTCCAAGGAATAGATCCCTTTTCACCCTCCCCTTGCTAAAAAAGAAAAACAAACATTTTGGTGTAAGGATTTTGTCTTTCTCAGAAGACCCTGGATTTAAAGAGTTCTTTGGAAAATAGCTAAGACATTTAGCTGAAGAGGATTATTTTTAGAATCTAGACAGCTTGGGAACATTAACAGAACTTTTCTACAATGCTGAGACTTTTCATTCTCATCTTTAGGTTACTGGTAGCACAGGAGCCAGAAGATAGGTATCCACCAAAGAAAGAACGTTATCCTTATAGGTTTTCAGATTATAAAGCTTTCAGATTTTTGGACAGTGGCCATTACACTGAATTTGACCAAAGCTTCATTGAAGTGTGTGTGTGTGTGTGTGTGTGTGTGTGTGTGTGTGTGTGTACAGGAAAATGAATTTAAAATGAATGAATACTACTGTAATATCCACTCTGAACTCCCTCCAATAATGAGCAATGATACTAGAAGGTTGGATCTCCAAGGGAGCAGCTATTACCTTGGATTCCAGGAGTATTCCAGGGGTTGACTTTTCTCTTAAAACTGTGGCTCATGAGTCCCTACTGGTGTGTTTCCCATAAACAATAATCCAATAGAGTCAATTAGCTCTTAGAAAAGTTATGTACTCAAATAATATGGCAAAAACAGTAGTTAGAGTGCATTATCCTCCAAATCTGAGGTGCCTTCTCCAACAAATATGTATGTAGCATTCATGAGTGGGATGGGGAGTAGGCGCAAACAGTGGCAATATGGCATATATGTAGACAATGTATATGTTCAAGGCAATTCACAACTCCAAACTATGAGGCCTCAGTATCATTTTTAACCCTGTAGAGTCTTCATGAAGTTTACAGCAAGACAAGTCATCAGTGATAGATAAGTTGCTCTACTTCTAAGTTGGTATATCCCAGTAGGACACATAATTTCATCTGGATAGGTGGGCTTGTTCTTCATAGTGTCTCAGCTCAATAGATGGATCCTCTCCTGGACTGTGTTAGTAAATCACTTGGCTGGGCTAGGCAGATCACTTGGATGAAAGATTGGTTCTTCATAGGATGTGGCATTTCTACTGGGTTA
Organism: Gracilinanus agilis; assembly: GCF_016433145.1. Taxonomy (NCBI): domain Eukaryota; kingdom Metazoa; phylum Chordata; class Mammalia; order Didelphimorphia; family Didelphidae; genus Gracilinanus; species Gracilinanus agilis. Next base: position 147,300,026 of record NC_058135.1, on the reverse strand, counting down.
GTGAATCCATTGAACACCCCAGGCTCACTTTGAATGGGCAGCTGTAGTCTCTGTCACCTCCAGTACTTGTTTAGCTAGGTTTTTTTCACTGCTCTTTCAGCTGGAGTGCTATTATGTTCTGTCATAAAGGATGAAGACCTTTAGTCTAAGGCTGACAGCGCTTCCTATTCAATGGTTCTTCAGGTTCACAGAGAAGTACCTTCCATGTGGATCTCCACCACTCTTATTTATGGTGATTAGATATTTCCATGATTCTTGTTTCAGTCTTAATGCAAATGAGTTCCTGGTGACCAAAGTATTGATACACTCTGGGGTGAAGAGATCTTTTTCTTGCCTTTTCACATGCAATTGAGTTATTCATAGCCCCCAACTCCTTCTTGGGTGCCAGAACACTTCCTTTACACATTTACATTTCTGACTGTCTTTGCCCCTTTCAACCTTCAAATAAACTCAAATAGAAGTCAGTGTACCTTTACACTACTGATGTTGTCAAAGTATAAGATGCTTTGATGGTACTGCCAAAGATCTGTGATCTCCTCACTGTAGTTATTCTCTGCAATAAGGAGGTCACAACCCTGCCATATGTTCTAAGACTGATTTACTCTTGTCCATATCACTGAGCTTTCTGTAGACATGTTTTTCTATCACTTTTCACTACTATTTTACTGCTTATAATTTTCCACCATCTTCCTTCATAAAATTTTATAAAATAGTCTGTAACCTAAACCAGGGTTCTCTTTAGCTGTCATATCTCTCTGCCTGGTGAGTAAATCAAATAAATGAAGTTCAATCTATTCTAGACCCTTTTGGCCTACATATTGTGGCAATTATGTCAAGTAATAGTAGTAGCTATGTCTCCTTTCTGAGAACAAGACTAACTAAACAGGGAAAGTTGTAAATTGAACCAATAGGCTCAGCACTATTAGGCTGGTCACTGGGGAATACAGTCTATGATCGCCATAACTCAGTGATTCTCAAAGTGGGTGCCACCGCCCCCTGGTGGGTGCTGCAGGGATCCAGGAGAGCAGTGATGGCCACAGGTGCATTTGGGGGCGGTGAATAACTGTAAGGGGGCAGTGATAGTATGTGACAGGGGGCACTAAGTAATAGTTTTTCTGGAAAAGGGGCGGTAGGCCAAAAAAGTTTGGGAACCACTGATGTAACTCATGAAACGAAAATGCAAAATGGCTCCCAGTTCTATGAGTGTTCATTATATTAATATTGATATTCTCACTATAGATAGCTAGTGTCACAGTGGATAGAATCAGATTTGCAATCAGGAATACATGAGTTTAAATCCTGCCTGGGACAGTAACTAGTTTTGTCGCAACCTACCTACATTAATTTCCTCATCTGTAAAGTAATAATACCTATCTCCTAGGCTTTCTGTCAAGATCAAATGAATATGTGTGTAAGTATATATATATACATATATATGTATATATATATATATATATGTATGTATGTATGTATGTATATACAAACTCTAAAGCACTATATAAATGCTAACTAGTATTTTCATAAATGTAGTTAGATGACAACAAAAAGAAGTTGTAGCTAAATGGAAGGGTAACACCAATTCTTGGAAAGTCAAATAGCATAAGACTGAATTTTTAAAATCTATTTTCAAGATAAATTAATTCTGAAACTAATTATTACTTTGTGACATGGATAAGATCACCAACTATCAATAAGTGGGTACTGTTTCCTTTGACATAGTCTGGTAATGGTACCATTGGGAAGTCTATCTAAATCCAAAAGATTCCTATAGATTAGACTGCAATAACAATAGCCTAGTCTGGGTCTGGGTGTGAGTATGGAAGTTTACAATGGTGATGGTGATAAGTCTAGTAATGAGTGTCCAAGACAATAAAAACAAGCATTTATTAAGTACCTATTGAGTGAAGAACATTGGGCTATATAGGAGGGGAAGAAGCAAAGTTTAGATGAGATCTAAGAGCAATCCTTACCCTTAAGGTGCTCATAATCTAGGAGAGTGATAAAATAACCACACAGATAGCTATGGTGTTTGATGTTCCATAAGAAGTTTATTAGAGCATTGGTAAAGAAATTATCAGATGAAGTTTAATGACTAAGGAAAGGCTTCCTGAACAGAAAGTTGCCAGAATAAGGCTTCTTAGAACTGGAAGCACTTGAGTTTGTCTTTAAAAGAATCTAATTATACATACATTGATTATACACATGGGGAAGATGGGCAAGCAGGGTGTTCCAAACATATGGGACCATGAATAGAGTAAGAAGCCAGGAGACATGTAAGAATGGAGTGTATGGGGCAGGGGAGCAGATAGCTTCAAGTTGTCTGGAACCTAGGAAGTACAGAGGGAAATACATGAAATAAATTTGGAAAATGTTGTACCTGCCACATTGTGGAGGGTCTTCAATTCTAGGACAAAGAGTTTAAACTTTACTTAGCAAACACTAGAAGTCACTGAGGATTTTTTTTAGCAGTGGAATGATCAGTTCAAGGCCTAAGAAAGATTATTCTGACAGTAATAGGGGCATAAAGGAGTCAGATAGGTGGCTCAGTAGATAGAGCATAAGGCCTGGAGACAGGAAGACCTGAGTTCAAATTCAGCCTTGGACATTTACTAGCTCTGGTCAAGTTTCTTAGCTTTTATTTTCCTTACTCCACTAAAGAAGGAAATAGCAAGCTATTTCAGTATCTTTACCAAGAAAACTTAATGGACAGTATGGTCTACAGCAGGGGTCGGCAACGTATGGCTCTCGAGCCATATCTGGCTCTTTTGAGGGCCAGATATGGCTCTTTCTGCAGGAGCCATAAAGTCCATTTTTTTTTCAGGCGCTGTTACAGGAGCAGCACTGTGAGCACTGTACGGCTCTCACGAAATTACATTTTAAAAAATGTGGCGTTTATGGCTCTCACGGCCAAAAAGGTTGCCGACCCCTGGTCTACAGGGTCATGAAGAATATGACATGGCTAAATAACAACAAGGGTATCATAGAAGGAGGAAAGGGAGTAGGTGGAAAGAATAGGCTATTTGTTACAATATCCCAAGTGGGTGGGAATGAAAATCTCTACTTTGCTAGTGTTGGTGGAAATAGAAAGGAAATAGAGAAATGAATGAAGAGATGTTTTAGAGGTGAAATTTATAAGACAAAGTGACTGGTTAAGAGTTAAGGGAAAACGTCGGCCATGGGGGGGGGGGGAGGGGCGGGGGGTGAAGGGGAAAGTAAGAACATGAATCATGTAACCATGTTAAAAACGAATATTAATAAATGTTAAAAAAAAAAAAAAGAGTTAAGGGAAAAGAAAGAGTTAAAGATACTTCCAAAGGATTTGAACATTGGAAAACAGATAAATGGCATTGCTCAAACACTTAGGCACAGATTTAGGGCAAAAGATAACTCAATTTTGCCCAGGTTGAACTTGAGGAGCCAATGGGTCTACCCAGATTTACTAAAGGTATAATATCCTCCTCACTCTGTCATGCCTCTATCCTCTTTGTTCTGACTAATGGGAGAGGGGCTAGCCCAGGGCTGGCAAGCAAAAAAAAAAGCTTATGAAGGAACAAAGGTGCCAAACTAGATAGAAATGATGTAGAAGGCAGCTAGTGTGAGAATACTGGGGGAAAGAGGGTCAAAGATAACAGAAAGGCATCTTTGAGGGAAGAATTTGCTTTTGGCTCTTCTGTGAGAACACTAATAGTAAGACTGTGCATCTGAGGAAGACCAGGTTCAGGAGGCAATTAGTGAAGTGGGAGAGGCTAGAGCAGGGGTAGGCAAAGTATGGCTCTGGAGCTATATCTGACTCCACCTCTCGACAGTCTGGGCAGAGCCCCAGGATGTGCCCCAGGGGACCCTTCAGCACCACCCCACCCCCCCATATTCCAGCGCCTTCCACCTCCAACCTCCTCCTTCTGCAGGCTTTTATGGCTCTCATGGCCAAAAAGGCTGCCGACCGTTGGAGCACTGCTGGAGTGGATAGACTAGCAGATGGACTGGCTGGAGAAGGAAGCAGTGGAATTAAAAATTAAATCCAGATTTTTGTGGTTCTCTTTAAGGAGAAGCTAGAGGCTAGCTGAAATTCCCCAGGTCCTAAATTGACCCTTCCAGAGTCACAAGAGACTAGAGATTTTGACTTGAAAACTGAGTGCATATAGATGTTAGTTGAACCTATGGCAGTAGATGAGATTGCCAAGAGAGAGTAAAAATGAAGAAGATAAGATGGTCAAAGAAAGATGATTGAGAAATATTCTTTAGATCAGGAATCCCTAAAAAAGTTAAAGAAGGATGAACTTAAGATGTAGAAAAAGAACCTACAAAGAATGATGTCTGTGAAAACCAACGGAAGAAAAAATATCCAGAAAGAAGGCATTGCCAAGAGTGTCAAAAACTACACTGTGGGTGCAGCAATTGACTATAATTAATAACCTTAGATGCAGCCATTTCTGTAGAGCATTAGTAGAAGGAAGGCCAGTTACAAGAAACTAAGGAGAAAATTAGTAAAGATGTAGAATGAATGTGTTCCGTCAACTTTTCTAAAAAAGTTTAGCTATGAAGGTGAAGTAAGGAAAGAGATAGTATAGCTAATGAAGTGAAGGAATCAAGGGAGGTTTCTTGTTTTTTTAGGATTAGGGAGATCTGAATATATTTTATTCAATTGAGAAGAACCTACTGAGTGGCAAGGGAGAAGTTGAAGATACATGAAAGTGTAGATAACTGGAGAGAGAAATCCAGAAGGAAGCAGGAAGGGATGGGATTAAGGGCTCAGGTAAAGGCTTAGTTTTAATGAACCGCAGGACTATCTTTTCTGTGTCTGAAAGGAAGGAGGCAGGACATCATTAATGACAAAAGGATCAGTTGTTACCGTGTAACAAGCCAGCAGAGATTGGAGGCACCAGGACTATCTAAAATTTGGAAGTTTTGAAATCTGAAAGACAAAGAAAGAAAATATGGTCTAAGGTTAAGCAAGAATCAAAGAGAGTCAATTCAACTGAATTCAACAGAAATATGTTAAGGTTTACCATGTGCTTGTTCATAGTGTGCCAGGCTTATATGGAGATGGAAAAGGAACAATCCTTTCTCACAGGAATATTACTTTCTTCAATGGTTTATAAAGAGAGGAGATGAGTATACAAATAAGTAAATATAACTATCAGAGGGAAAGAGAAAACTAGCAGCTAGGGAGAATTAAGATAAGTTTTATGGATGAGGTAACACCTACTATATGCCAGACACTATACTAAATGCTTTCCAAATATTATTTCATTTGATTCCTACAAAATCCTGGGAGATAGATGTTCTTGTTATTCTCATTTTATAGGTGAGGAAATTGAGGCAAAGTGAATTGCCCAGGGTCATGCAGCTAGTAAGTATTAGAGGTTGAATTTGAATTCACATCTTCTTAACTCCAAGCTTGGCACTCATGCCTGCACTGGGCCCCAATACATAAGGAATGGCTTGTGAAAATTTGTGGAGGCAGAAGATGGATCAAAGAGTTCTGGGGACAATTAATAATGTTTTTTGACTAAAATATAGAATATGTAAAACAGATTAAGTTAAAATAAGATAGGATCTTAAATGATGGAAAAGCTTGGTTCCAAACAAGTTTGACCTTATTGAAAGAGAATATTTCTAATATGCCTCATTTGATATCAGTATCTTTTTTAATCCTTTTAAAATTCTTTAACTTTTACCTTCTGTCTTAGAATCAATATTATGTATTGGCTCCAAGATGGAAGAGAAGTTAGGGCTAGGCAATGAAGGTTAAGTGACTTGCCCAGCATCACACAGCTAGGGAGTGTCTGAGGTTACATTTGAACCCAGGACTATCTTGTTTCTAAGACTGGTTCTCAATCCACGGAGCCACCTACATACCCCCTTTCTAGTCCTTTTTAGTTGGAGACTAGTTTTGTTAGTTGCCCTTTGATCTTCAAAATGAGCTTCAGCTGTGGACAGCTCCCTGCTCAGTTAGCATTGCTTGCTGGGGAAACAAGCTGTGTTTGCACAGCATCAAAGTATTTCATCTTGTCTTGGAATAAGACTGGAAGGGATAAACTCACATTGTAAAATACTAAACAAAATGTTCGACCCCACTCCATTATTCACATGAGCTAGGTCCCCTCCTCCCCCTTCCGCCCCACCCCAGAAATTGTTTCAGTTCATCATATTTTCACTTTAAAAAAAATAAGTTTTGTTTTTAAAATGTGCTGTTTTATTTATCGATGTTTGCAATTTTGCCACAACTTTGGAAAATGAATTTTTTAATTTTTAGTATAAACAAAATACACTGTTCTTCAAGACTATCAGAATTAAACCCAACCAAAGTCAACCTTCATCATGTTTTCATTTCTTCTTTTATAATTAGGTACTAGGAATAGACTTTTGGACGATGATTCATCAGTGTCAGCATCCATTATCAAAAAGGGGGCATGGCATAGTGGATAGTGCTGGACCTGGAGTTAGGAAACCTCATTTCTAATCCAAACTTAAATTCTTACATTTATGTGACTTTTGACTAATCACTCAACCTCTCCATGGCCTCAGATTCTTAATCCACAAAAGGGGGATGATACAATATTAGTACCTAGATCACAGGGTTGTCGAGAGGTTCAAATGAAACAATGTATGTAGAATGCTTTTAAGCACTACATAAATATTGGTGATGATGATAACAATGATACGATCTTGTCTACTAGAACTTTTGCTTTATTTTTTCTTCAGACTTTCTGATTTTGCTCAACTAATAATCATTGATACTAAAAGGAGGCTAAAACTATGTGTATAAAATATGTGTATATACATACGTGTGTATGATCATGGATCTAGATCAGTGATGGACAAACTTTTTAAAGAGGGAGCCAAAGGAAAGGAAATGCTCATCTGTCAGCCTGTTTCTAAAGCAACTCTTATGAAGTTTCATTGTACTGTATCTTACTCACTGTGTTCGTCAGATTAGGAATAATGTCGTGGGGCATACAACATTTCAGGGAGCTACATCTGGCCCGCGGGTTGTAGTTTCCCCATCACTGATCTAGACTATATGTACATATACACATATGTATATACTGTGTGTGTGTGAATGTATATGTGTATACATGTGGCTCAGACTCCATGGAAGTTCATTCACCAAATGAAGATCAGTGATTTACCTGCAATCTCTAGTCTTAAACAATTGACTCAGTCTCTGAAAAGTTAAACAATTTGCCTCTGACCACACAGCTAGTATTTTTAGAGACAAGATTCAAATTCAAGTCTTTCTGACTCTAAACCCAGGCTTCTATCTATTACATTATGCTGCCTCTCATGAATATAGATCTGATTGTTTTACATGTTTTCAGCAGACTGAATTATCCATTATTAAACAGTTTCTGTGATTGATCGACGGCCAATAATAAGCTGACCAATAAAAATAGCAAAACATATTATTTGGCAACATGAGCTTATCTATATTTACAATCCCCACTCCCAAATCCAAAATACTTTATAAAACTCCAGGACCTTATGGAGCAGAGTTTGAGAAAATATAGGATAATAGCAGATTTTAAAAAGACTTTTCAAAGTATATTCTTACATTATTTCACAATAATGCAAGATAAAAAGTACAAGTAAATCCTATCCCCATTTACAGATGAGAACATTGAGGCATAGAGGAATTCATGAAGTCATTGAGCTGGAAGAGACCTCAAATATCATTTTACAAATAAAGAAAATAAGACCCAGAAGTTGACTTTACTCAAGGTGGAAGAAATAGTTAAGTCGTAGTGGTAGAACTGGCTAGCCTGAACCTAGGTCTCCTGACTTCAAATCTAGTGATTATTCCATTGGATCAGCCTGCAGAAGTATGAAATCTATATTCCAGAAAATTACCAATGAACATAGGACACATGTTAAATAATTTTTAATTGTTATGCAAAAGGTCAATAGTTCATTAATAAAGGAAAGAGTTGAGAATAGAGCCTAGTTTTCTTAATTCCTAGCCCAGTGCTCTTTCCACTATACTTGGTCTACTAGCCTTCCGTATGAATACCTGGTTATTTGTAGACCTTCAGTTCATACTGAATGAAAATGCCTTTTAAAAAAAAAAGCAGCAAGAATCTTGGTTTCCCTTAGGTGATAATTGTCCCATTATTCGTATAAGATTTTTTTCATCTGCTGCTTCCAGATCAGTACTAGGAAAAGGAGCCATGGGAATGTGGCCATAGTCGAACAGGAAAAGATAGTCAGGTAGGATGAAAAAGTATCTTTACCATTTCTACACGGAGACTTTTCTTTTCCTTTCTCCCTCTCCCTAAAATTATGATGACCTCTGGCTGACCAAGAAGTATTGGAATTCCCATCTAAGAATAGAAAGATCACCCAAACGGTAGAATGGGGAGTTGACAGGTCTTCAGAGCATAGAAGTATCTGGTGGAAAACTGATTCTCATTCATGATTCATCTATTTTTTGGTCCATTCAATTTGATTCTACAAGTTTTTATTAAGCACCTACAAGGTACTGTAATAGGTCTTGAGAGTACAAAAACAACAATGAAAAAAATAGCTCTTGCCTTCAAAGAGCTTGAATTTGTTGGAATTTTTCCTCTCACTAATTTCATTTGCTCTCTCTGCTTCATCCTCTTTTAAGGAAGCATTTTGTTCTTTCTGCCTATTTCTCTTGATCTCCTCTTGTGTACCTTTTTTTCTTCACCCTTCCCTTCCCATTTCTGTATTGTCTACTCCTATTTGAATGTAAGTTTCTTGAAATAAAGGAGTGGCTGTCTTTCTTTTTGGTTCTATTTGTATCCCCAGAATATAGAATAGAACCTAGCACAGAGTAAGTATTTAATAAATGCTTGGGGCATTAGGCAGGAAAGGTAATTTGGGGCTAGATTGAATATCACACTTAGGTATTTGAATTTTACTCCATAGTCGAAGGGAAAACCATCAAAGTTGTGTGTGTATGAATTGGTCAGGCTGTAATTATAATATTTAGCATGGAGAGGAAGGGGAAAGGCTGGAGGGAGGAAACAGCTAAGAGTTTAATATAAGATACTAGGCCAGGCAAGGGATAAACTACTTGCAATTCTTCTTCATGTCCAATGCATTTTGCTCCTTGTCTTCACTGTCTGTAACTGTAATGCTAGGAATATTCAGGGAGCCAGGAAGATGGGATGGACGAGATATTCAGGGAAGACTAGTACCTATTCTATGAAATCTTTCCAAGTCCTTTTTTGCTGCTTTCTCTCCAGCTGCCACCCAGCTCTCATCTGTGGCTTCAAGAAGCTATAGCACGTGCAGTGGCTACATCCCAATAAACCATTTCTGCAAGGAAGCTGAACCAGATAGACCTCAAACCCATCAATGAGTTAAGGGAATGTCCACCCCAAGTACGAGAAGACTTCTTCCAGTGGAAGGATGGGTGAGAACAATATTAAGTAACAGATTTTAAAGTGTTTAAATGAAACCAAGCTCTAAAGACGAAGTAATTTACCTAATTTTCGATGTCCATGAAAGTAGAAGCAGGCACTGTGAAACAGAGTTTGGTTAGACATGGAAGAAGCCAAGGTCATCCACTGCAAACCCAAGACATTACCAGTTGTCCTTATGCCACTAAACTTTGATGACTCTGGAAGAGAGAATGAGGCCCACTACTTTGTGTAACTACCTCACTTAAATCCAATTTATGTGGTAGTCAAAAGACATCCCCATAGTGATGCAATTTTGGTCCACTTCAAGTATGAAGGACAATCACCAACTCTAGGAATGGAAAGTAGGAGATGGATAGTAGAGATAAAATCTTCCTTCCTCACAGCATAGGACTTTGTTAAGTTTAAATGATCCTTCCTTTCCCACTACCCCTTACATTCAGGTGGTACATGATCAAATGAAAGAGGTAGATATATATGAAGAATTTTGTAAAAACTAGAGTTTTTTCTTTGTTTGTTTTAAACCACTACTTTCCATTCTAGAATCAATACTGTGTAAAGGTTCTGCAGTGGGGGTTAAAAGATTTGCCCAGGGTCACACAGATAGGAAGTGTCTGAGGTCATGAATCCAGGACCTCCCATTTCTGGGCCTGGCTCTCAATCCACTGAGCCACCCAGCTGCCTCCAAAACTAGAGCTTTTAAAAACAAAAGAAGCAGTAACTATCAGGGAGATACAAAATTTGTCTCCCTTGCTTAAAATCATACCCCTGGTTCTGAACACATATTTTAGCAGCCTTAACATACAATTCTTTCCCTTGGTGATGGATCTAGATAGTTCTGATTCTTTGTGGCTTATCTGTCTAAATTCTGTACCAAATTAAATTCTGTCCTACCCAGCCAGTAAAATGACCACTTCGCCTTAATGATTCACCTTTGCTAATATGTCATTCATATTTCACAGCTATGCTGCTAGACTAAAATTTAATTTTTCAAAATTCAATTTTGTGCATCTTTTTTCAAAAGGGCTTCATTTTCTTTCCCAGTAGACCCCTTCTGATGTTTATGCCATAGTGATTCAATTTTGGCAGATAATATATGACTTAACTTAGCTTCCTTTGCATAAAATAGGGTTTTTGAAAACTATTTCCAAGTTGTCCTTTGTCTGTTGCCATCACAACTGGACATTATGTGACTTATTTTTAAAGGCTTTCTTATTAGCCATTAATAATTATTGGCATCTTTATGAATTTGTGAAATTATAAGAGGGAATTAGAGAACTTAACTAATGTTAAATGAAACAACTAAAAAAATTCAGAGTTTGCCATCTTGAAATTTGTCTTAGGCTAGTGGAATTTTAGAATTAAAAGGGGCCTATGTAATCATCTGGTTCAATTCCTACCTGAAGCATAAATTCTTTCTCACAATAGTCTCAAACAGAGGTCATCAAATATCTGTTGGATACTTCCTAGAAACAGATAATTCACTATATGGAAAAGCAGCCTATTTCATATTTTGAAACCTCTACCCTAAGGAAATTCTTCCTTTCACTGTTCATCTAAGACTTTTGTTTTATGATATATCACTTGAATTTAAGAAGAAGAAAAACCACACAAAGCCAGAAAGTCTTGTTCTAGAAGTTCTGAAAAAAGGACACTTTTCCTATCCTTCTCTAACTTTTCATTCCCAATTCTCCATAAAGGCCTAGATAATAAGTCAAGGCAGGGGAAACAACTTGGGCATTATGAACAATGGATAGTCCAGTTTGGCAGGAACATAGGATGCTTGGAGGAGAGTAGAAAGAGATAGATAGAGTTCAGATTTTAAGAGTCCTAAATGCCAGTCATTTAGGCAGCTGGGTGGCTCAGTGGATTGAGAGCCAGGCCTAGAGACTGGAGGTCCTAGGTTCAAGTCCGGCCTCAGACACTTCCAGCTGTGTGACCTTGGGCAAGTCACTTGACCCCTATTGCCCACCCTTACCACTCCTGGGCCAAGGAAGGTCCCTAGCCAGGATGAAAAAGGAGGAGGGTTGGGCATGGGGCTAGCAACCCCACCCTGTAAAAACTACATCTGCTAAAGAAACTGCAACCTAAAGTAGGAGCAGCTGGGTAGCTCAGTGGATTGAGAGCCAGGCCTAGAGACGAAAGGTCCTAGGTTCAAATCCGGGCTCAGACACTTCCCAGCTGGGTGACCCTAAGTGACCCATTGCCTACTGGTTGTGGCCCTATGCTCCTAGAATAGAGTCCCAGGATAAAAAAAAAAAAATGCCAGTCAGAAAAGAAGCCACTGAAGAGTTTTGAGTGGAATATGATCAGATATGTATTTAAGATGATTGTTCTGGGACAGGGGTAGGCAACCTTTTTGGCCACATTTTTTAAAATGTAATTTCGTGAGAGCCCACAGCGCGCGCTCCTGTAACAGTGCCTGAAAAAAAAAAAATTGACTTTGCGGCCCCCTGTTCTGGGAGAGCTAAGCAGAATCCAATTCCCATGCTCTAGAGTCCAAACTGTCCTCTCTCTTCCTCAGGTATAATCCTTCATCTCTCATGACCATACCTTTGTATTATCCCATCTATCCCCCAGAAATAGAATATACTCCTTCCTCATCTCTTCCTCAGATTATCCCAAATCTCCTTCAAGATTCAATCTAAGCACAGAGTTCTACAGGAAGCTTTTCCTAATCCCTTCTACTATAGAGGGCCTTCCCTGCCTTGTATTTATCTTATATTTATTCTGAATAAACTTATGTATATTCAAGTAAGGCACCACTTCCCCACCTCCCAGTAGTCTTTGGAAGTTTGGTCCCCAGAGGTTGACTGATTACTTCTCCCTTCAAAGTTTTATGGATTGCCCTGAGGGAATGGGAATTTTTAGTACTATCTTTCATGAGCCTCCATCTGGTATACTCCCAGTTGATTATTAGATAAACTTAATTAGATTTTAGGAAGGATATTTCCTAAAGGGGTCTAGGAAAATCCAAAGCTGCTAGGTGGCTCAGTGGAGATAATACTAGGTCTAGAGTTAGAAAGATAAGAGTTCAAATCCAGTCTCTGACATTCACTAGCATGGTGGCAAGTCATGTACTCTCTGTTTGTCTTAATCTACAGAGAGAAGGAAATGGCAAACTACTCCAGTATCTTCGCCAAGAAAAACCCCACCACATAGGGTCATGGAGAGTTGGACATGACTGAATAACAATAAATAGTAAGAACAGTTGGTACAAAAACCTCACCTGCACTAACCAACAACAAAAAAACCCAAGGCATAATCTCCCATGAGGATCCACAGAGTTCATGGGAAGAATGAGCCCAAACTTAGAGTATGATGGCCTTGACACACACATGTACAGAACATAAGTTGAAGAGATATCCTCTTTGGTCCTCATAGCATAGGACTTTGCTAACTCTAAATGGCCCTTCCTCCCACTCTATCCCCCCCCCCTTCTATTCAGGTGACATATGATAAAATGAAAGAGACATATATATATTTTGTAATTAGTTATGAGAGAATTTACAGCTCCTGGTTACTGGAACTGCTTTCTTGAGTCCAGAGCCAGCATTCTTTTATAGTTTTTTTAAAGCTGTTTTCTTCCTCAAATGGCTATTTTTTGCATTTCTCTGTATTTGTGTCTATCTTTGGTGTTTCTTTCACTACTCTATTTGTTGGACTTCTTGTCTCTTACTGGTCCATTCTTTCCAATGGCAATGCCATTGATGGGGAGCAAGGAGGAAGGAAGTAGAATGCTTCCTGTGAGCCCACATACTCCCAAGTCCTCTGATATAAGCATAATGCTTGTCCTCTTCAAGGTGCTCCTGACCTTGGAGGTTCCCAAAGTTTGATTGATTCCCCACTGGACTGTGGGCATATCAACTGGTTTGCTGCATTAATGTAAGCTCAGAGATGGATCTGATTCTTTCAGCCAGTTTCAAAATATTCTCTGTGTGGCATTATCTGTTTTTCATCCAAACACCTTGTATTCGACTACTCCTAACTGGATTGGGGACCTATTTTCTCCTAGTTTATAATTTTGGTTGAGAAGTTGGAGACTTCTGTGTTTATTGATATGGAGGATACAAGACTTAATCCTTACATAAGTTTACATCATTTTCTCCAATAAACTGTAAGGTCCCTAAGAGCAAAGAGTATTTCTTTTTTTGTTGTATTTTGTATCTCCATCTCATGGCATAGTATCCGGCAGATTATTATTATAATTATTATTCCTGTTGACTCCTTAGGAGCATAGGGCCGCAACCATCTCACGCCAGCGGACTCTGTTCTGGGCAACTTCCCCCAGCTGGGCCCGTGTCATTCCGACTGTTTTTGTTTCATTTTCGGCAGATCTTCGCCAGGTCAGATAGTAGGTGCTTAATTAATGTTTATTGCTCAGTTGAATAATTCTGAATATCCTGTCTACTTTTTTATTTTAAGATTTGAGAATACTCATGTTACATCCATGGAGTTCTCTTTGCTTAGTGTCCAGCACAATATGCAATAACTGTTCGTCCTTATCTGTCTGACAAATACTTTTTGATGACTCAACAGCAAATATTTACATTCCAGAAATATTAACAGTACAAATAACTACATTACAAAATAAATATGGTGAATACAGGGCCTACTATGTACAAGGTGCCAGGGATACAAAGATGAGAAATGATAGATTTTCTGCCCTCTAATAACCTACATTTCAATAGAGGAAATAGAATGTATACCCCCCAAAAAGTATGATACAAAGTAGAATGTGATAGGGACAAAGAGAAATACAAAGTGTTCTAGGGGGAAAAATTGTTTTAACTCTTACCCTTTGTCTTAGAATCAATACTAAGTCTAGGTCCTAAGGCAGAAGAGCAGTAAGGGTTAGGCAATTGGGGTTAAGTGACATGTCAAGGGTCACACAGCTAGGAAATATCTGAAGTCAATATTGAATCCAGGTCCTTTTGATTCCAAGCCTGGTTCTCTGTGTATTGAGACATCTGGCTGCCTGTGCTCTAAGAAAATTTAGAGATCACTTTCAAGTGGGAGAGTGAGGGAGAAGGCTTCAGGTAGAAGCTAGCATCTGAGCTGGGTCTTGAAGGAAAAGTATTTTAAGAGGTGCAAATGTGGAGGAAATATGTTCTAGGCCCAGGAAACAGGTCTCATGACTATATTTGAGGCAGGACAAATAACACTGAAAGCTCAGAGAAAGGAGAATCAGGGAAGAGGCGGCATTTGATTAATTTTATTTTTATTCTCAGTTCCAGATTCTTTCCTTCCCTCCAGACCCAACCTCACTCATTGAGAAAGCAAGAAATGCAATGTCCATTATAGATATGAAGTCATGAAGAAACCTATTTCTGCATTAGCTATGAAGAGACAGCATTTGAACAAGTCCTTGAAAGATAGTCTTTATTGCAGTAGTTAAAGATAAGGAAAAGGTATCCCATGACAGAGGATGGAATGAGCAAAGATCTAGAGGGGAAAAAGTTCCAGATGTGTTCCTGGAACAGCAAATAGTCCAGTTTGACCAGAACATAGCATAGGTAACTTGGTGTAACATAAGATTAGCTGACAAAGGTAAATCACTACCAGCATATGGAGGGAACTGGATACCAGCATGAGGGATGGAACTTTATTTCCTAAGCAATAAGGAGCTGCCCAAATGTGTTGAACAGGAAAGTGATCATTAGGAAACAGGATAGGGAATGAACCTGAGACTTAATTCAAAAAGGAAACTCCCTCATGAGGAAACTCTGTCTGCCAATGCAGGTTGGCACCTTTTTTGCAGCTCAGAGCTTTAAATTGCTGTTAAAAGTACTGAGAAATTAAGTAATTGTTAGGCATCCTGCAGCCACTATGTATTAGAGGCAGGACCTGAATTCAGGTCTTTATAGGTTTGAGGTTAGCCCTCTCTCCGCTGTGCTACATTTCCTTACAATCATAAGGAATATTAATCTGGCAGAGGTATAAAGGAAGGATCAAAAGAGGTAGAGTGGAGACAGGAAGACCTGCTCAGAGGCTCCTTTTTTGGGGAAGGTTGCACTGCTGTAGAGCCATCAACAAACATCTCCTTTACAACCAACAAAGACTTGTTGGCTTTAAGAGTAGACATGAGTAAGATATAGTTATATATATATATATATTTCTTTTTTGTCAAATGATGCCTTCTCTAATGGATGGAGGAGAGAGAGAGAGAGAGCTAACTGGGTATTTTAATGTGACAAATTAATTAATTTTTTAATAAAAGAGAATAGAGCAGGTAGTATGAATAGAGAAGCACAAGGATGAACAGCTCCCTGCTTCCTGAAAATTCCTACCCTGCTACTTGTTTTTCTCCTGCATCAGAGATTAATCCTTTTGCTTCCTAAAAGCTCATGTCTCCTACTTAATAGGCCAATGGGTCTCAAAGTCCATTATCTTGTTCAGGCAAAAAAAAAAAAAAAAGAAAAAAGACATACAATGGAGAACTCAATAAAGAAGGAAAGTTAAAAAAAAAAAAAAAGTCTAGCATCTCTTGGTATTGGTTAGAGGCCGCTAACTAAATTTAGAGCACTAAACATAAAGTTAGGAAGACCTAAGGAAATCAGATAGATCCCTTGTAAAATAATGGTAGTAATCTACTATCACCTAATGCCATTTTGAGAGAAGCACTTTGTCAACAAGCACTAGGACCATCAGTTACAGGACATCTTTATTTTACAGAGGAAATGACTGAGGCCCATAATGGGGAGGAGGTTTACTCATACTTATAAAGATAGTAACTGACAATGCCAGGATATGAACCCAGATCCTCTGATTCCAAAGCCAACACTTTTCTCAGGGTATCATACTACTTAAATGCATTACAGAAATATGAATTATCATCTCATTCAGCCCCAACTACCATCCTAGATAAGGAGCTTGAAGCTCACATAATATGGGAAAATTATATTTCAAAGGAAATATCAATCCCTGCCAATATCCATTTTTGGTTGTCTAGTCATTTCAATCATGGCCAACTCTTCATGAACTCATCTGAGATTCTCTTGGCAAAGATAGTGGAGTGGTTTGCCACTTCCTTCTCCAGCTCATTTGACAGATGAGAAAACTGAGGCAAACTGAGGTTAAGCGACTTGTCCAGGGTCATATTGCTTGGAAGTATCTGAGGTCAGACTTTAATTCAGGAAAATGAGTCTTCCTGACTCCAGGCTTGGTAGATAACTCTTGTCCACTGTGCCACCCAGTTGCCCATATGTTTCATTCTTGGCTCCAAAGTGGGAAAATGTTGAGTAGCCTTTGCCATGTACCATCCCCAATTCCGTATCTTTTGGCAGATGGTGTTCCCTCTTTGTGAGCACTTACTAGATGTTTCAAAGTTCTGTAATTGAAACATTTTTTCAGCAGCAGTAGAGGAGGAACGGAATCTGTAATTTTTTTTAGGGAAATATGATAAGGAACATTTTTCTACCAAAACAGATACAAACTTCTGCCACTTGGTGCTTTAGACATCTGGCCATGGCCATCCAAGGATAAGTGACTTGGTCATTAGAGATAGGACTTTAAGTCCAGGTTTTCTAACTCCCAGGACAGCTCTCTAGTTGCTATGTCACACTGCCTTTGACAATTCGATCTACTAAAACAGGTATTGGGGCATATTTCACTGGCAAGGTAACTTTCCCTAAGTCAGGTTTTAGTGTCAGCTTGGGCCCAGAACCCGCCTATTAGGAATGGTTAATGTTTTCCTCCCGGGTAACCTTGAAGGCGATGAATATTAGCCTTTTTGTGTGTGTTTACTTTTTATTAGCTGTAGAACCTTGCCAATTTTCTCTTGCTAATCTTTAAGTCCTATAATTATCACAAAAAAGTACTCTAGCAAATGAACCCCACTTCTCAATGAAGATTTAATAGGAAAGAGAGCTATTCGGAAGACTCGGGGGATTGTTAGAGCAGCTTTGCAAAACACACTACAGAACATTGACAAATACGCTCTGTCGCTGCAAGAACAACGGTTCCTGAAGTCGTTAAGGATGGAAATTCCCTTCTCTCTCTCCATTAGTCCCCCCTTCCCTAAAACCCCCCATTTACTTAATACTTTAGTATGCAGTTTGCAGTGGTGGCCAGCAGTGGGGCTCCGGGGGTTATGAGGTGGTGATGGGAGCTGCTAAAAGAGAGATCAGATGTAAAGAAGGCAATGTGGCGCAGTGGAAAAGCTCTGGATTCGGTCTGAATTTGAATCTGTGCTCTGCCCCTCTCTCACCCACTATGACCTTGAGCAAGGTGCTTCCACCTTCACCCTCCGGATGTCAGCTCCCTCGTCGGGTAAAGAGGACTGGACAGGACTAAATGGGCACGAGTGACTCTTGTAGGCTGAAACCTATGGACCTCAATATCTCAGATGAGCTGGAGAGCGGGAAACTCGATACCTGCTTTCTTCTGAAGAAGTCCGCCATTGTGGCAGGTGTCTCCACTGCAGCAGGTCTGTAGGGACCACAAAGACTGACTAATCCTTCCCGGCCCTCATTTTATGGAGAAGGGAAGTGATGCCCAGCCAGATAAAGTGAATTGCCTATGATCACAAAGGTGGAAGTGGCAAAGCCAGGATCTGAATTCAGGCCTCCCTACTTTCGATCCAGGACTCTTCCCACTGTACCACTCTTCATCTGCGACATGGTTGCCTCTAGGGCTCATGCTTTCGGTGAGTTCCTGTATCAGAAGCAATCCATAATTGGGTAGCACAATCTGAGAGCTCTGCAGTTCTGCTCCTAACAAGGTAGAACCAAAAGGCAATTTTCAAATATTTTGATCTCAGAAAGTAGAATAATGGGGGAAACTACGAAAGCTTATTTCTAAAAATAAGTGCTGTGATTATCAATGAGAACAGAGAATCAGAAAAGAAAAAAAAATGTAAAGGACTAACTTCTCCAAGAAGCTCTCTGTAAGATAGGCTATCTCAGAAGCAAAATGAGTAAATTGAACTAATCTGTGACTTGATATGAGATGGCCACCACAATGCCAAGCCTCATACCTTTTCCTCGAGGTATGTGGGTGCCTATTTACTCTCTGGGCTGACTTACTCCATTCTACCTTCACACTGGCCAGTTTAGGGTTCATGAGGAAGACCAATGCCATTCAATTATACTTAACCTCCTATATATCCTAGGGACAATTATTGAAGGGAAAAACACTGTCTTATTTACCACTTTTGCTCTTGAATCCCCACTGATATGTTTCTATTTACGTAAACCCAATCATTCACAATGATGATACATGAATATCATATCTAGTTATTATATATACTACATAAAATATGCAGATATGCATGTATTTATCATATATAATATATAAGCATATATTGATTGCACATAAAACATGCTTATATTTAGTATATAGCAAATATAAACATATACCTATTTATTATATATTATATATAAGATATACATGTATTTATTATGTATTTTATAAAATACATATATTTATTCTATATCATTTATAAAAGATACAAGATGTGTTTAATATATAACATGTATTTATATATTAAATAGAGTCAATTACTGATCAATAGTAATATCACAGGTACTCATATATAAAAACAAATGCAGGAATACTTTATCATCTGTACATAAATTTGGGTCACACTCCTCACCAATGCACTCTGTATCTGTGGAAGAAAGTAGGCACACATTTAGAGATACCTGGCAAGGAAAATATAAGTGAGGAAAAATCCATGTGCCCAGAGTAACTCACAATATTGGAACTACAAAACAAATGTAATGAAGAAAGCAGCAGATTTGAAGTACAAGGGACCTGGATTCAAATCCTGTCTTAGATTCTTGCTATCTGTGAGATCCTCGGAAAGTTACTTAACCTCTCTTTGCTATGATCTCCTAATCTGTAAAATAAGAGAACTGTAATAGGTAAAATCTAAGGTCCTTTTTATCTCTAAAATCAGGATAATTCAGGGTCTTCTTTGTATCTTGGAAACTATCCATAAAAGTTCCTTGATGAATAATATAGCTCCTATGTTCAACAGATGCTTTCACTGCCAAGCTAAGTTGATTCCTGTTATACTTGAGCAGCATATCATGGGAAACACCATATCAACCATGCTAGTGCACTCACTGGGTAACCTTTTTGATTCTCTTCTTCCAAATTTCCAAATTCAGCTCTATTGAGTGACCATGAGCTTCCATTTTCAACAGCAACTATATAATCCATCACTTCTAGCTTCAAATTTAGCTGGTGCAATTTTGAATTCTGTCCTTTTCCTCTCTCTCTTTCTCTTATCTTTCTGAGTTTAGATTGGGGTTCCTCCCTGCAAGTGACTCCATCTTTGTTTATAGTTCTAAACAAAATTCTCCTCTTCTATCTGCAATCACATGAATTACATTTGTTCAATAATCATTAAATAGTTCTAGTTTTCCTGCCACTTCACATTGAGATGAGCAGGTGATATTTCAGAACTCTAAAAGTCATTGTTTCTCTTAGAACTCTTAGAACTCTGAGTGGACTTATTCCTTGGCCCCCCAAGTGAACTAAGCAAACTTCTCCTCTTGTTATTTAGATCCTTTCATAATCTGGCTCCCACCTAACTTTCCAGACATTTCACATTAGTCTCCTTCGTGTGCTATAATTTCTAGCCAAAATGGCTAGAAATGTTATTTCCCAAATCTGATATTCAATCTCCTTCCTCTGAGTCTCTGCATATCTGAAATGTTATCTCTCTTCACCTTTGCTTCTTAGAATATTTCGCTTGCTTTAAGGTTCACCTCAGATTCAGCCTCTTCCTGGAAGGTTTCCCTGATCCCCTTCTCATCAACCACCTTGAATTTATGAATCTATTTATATATTGTAACTCCCTAGGAGATCATAAGCTTCTTGAGACAGGGGCTATTTGTCATCCTTGTCTTCATATTCCCAATGCCTACCACAGTGCCTTGTATATAAAAAGCATTTAATAAATACTTGCTGGATTAAATTGAAATGTAGTTTCAATTCATACAGTTACTAACCATGTGACCCTGGGCAAGTCACTCAATCCTGTTTGCCTCCATTTCCTCATATGTAAAATGAGGCAGAGAAGGAAATGGCAAACCACTCCAGTATCTCTACCAAGAAAACCCCAAATGGAGTCACAAAGAGTTAACAGACTGAAAAATGATGAAATGATGACTGCCTATCACCAGCATCTAGCACAGTGCCTTGAATGTAAGAAGCTTTTAATAAATACTTTCTGGATTACATTGAAAGGTAGTTTGAAAGGCTTCCAGAAGTGAGGCTATCATTGATGGACAAACCCAAAGGAGATGCTTTGGATAGGAAGACACATACGGGTTTAAATCCACTTCTGCCTTTTACTGTTTCTTGACCTTGATCTCTTCTCTTGCCCCCAAGTTTCTTTATCTGCAAAATGAAGGGGTTTAGTCCACTAAATGATCACCAAGGCTCCTTCCAGCTATAGATTCTCTATGGTTCATCCAAGATAAGAAAGCAGACTCTCTACAAGTTGACTTGCTGTTAAAAATATCTCCTATTTTTATAGCATTTTATACTTTTCTAAGAACTGTCACAAACATTAAAGGACTGGATGTCACTGAGTATACCAAGTTACTATCAAACTTATCAATCAATCCACAAGGAATTGTTAGCTGCCTGCTATGTACAAGGCTGTTAAACACTCAGTCATTCAAAAAGCATTTCTGACATATTTACTATGTGCCAGGCACTTGGATACAAAGGAAAATCTAATATAGTCCCTGCTTCTCCCCTCATGGAGTTTACATTCTAAGATGATGGGGTACTAGATGCTGTGGTGGCCACAGAACTGAGGGTCAGCCTCTTTCCTCAAGGATCTCACAACCAAGCTGGTGAATCAGACATGGATGCATTATAGAATCACAGTACCTGATATTTTGGTAGTACTATCCATCTGAAATTTCATTTGAGGAAGGCACCCCAGATGTTGTTATCTCTATTTTATAGATGAGGAAATGAAGCCCCCTCACTTTTTCATTAGCAAAAAGAAAATGATGTTTGCATCATCTCTCTCTCTCTCACAGGGTTGTTGTGAAGAAAGTTATTTTGTACACTTAAAGCATTTTAGAAACCTGTATTAGTATTACAACTGAAGAAATGCAAAAAAAAAAAGTTACTTTCAATAAATTAATAAAAACATCTTTAGAAACATAACAGTACACATAATTAAATCTCTTTAAGATTTCAAAATACTTTACATATATTTTCTTATTTAATTATAGTCCTCCCTCTCCAGTTACTAGTACTTTCCCCTCTAAGGTTACCTTGTATTTATTGGGTGTATATTTTGTACTGACATATCTGTCTGTATGTGTCATCTTTCCCATTCAAGTGTAGGTTTCTTAAGGGCAAGGGCTATTTCTCTAACTCCTTTTTTTGGTATCCCCAGTGCTTTTGTATAGCACAGCACCTTGGTGGCAAACCTATGGCACATGTGCTGGGGGAGCACTCAGAGCCCTCTCTGTGGGCATGTGAACTGTTGCCCCCGCATAGAGTTCTCCAGAATTCATTACTAAAAAGCCAGAGGGATGTGGGGCCAGGTTGCTCCCCTCTCCTTCTTCATGTGCACCTGTGAGGACATTTCTCACCTCACCCATCCCTCTAAAAGTTTCGCCATCACTGGTGTAACACACACTAAGCACTTAGTAAATGTTTGTTGATTGACTGGCTGATTGAGGTAAGCATTATTATTATCCCTATTTTACAGATGAGATAACTGAGATTCAGAGAGGTAAAATAACTTCCTTAAGAGTGTACAGATAATCAGTAAAGGCAAAATTTCAAATTGCTTGATGACAAGTCCAGCATTCATGCCACTACCTTACACTGCCTCCAAATTCCAAATGAACAGGTTCTACTGAGTATATTCATGCTGGTTTTTCATGGTATTAAAACAGAATGGTTGAATACCTATTATTTCAGAAAAATTAACTGCAATACAGTTCTGAATTTTAAGAAATTAAATTTATTTCAGAAAACAGTTTATTATATATTTATACCTTTATAGATAAACACTCACATATATGGCATTTTTAGGAAATATTTTTAGAATTTCCTTGACACTTAGGCACGAATCAAATCTATCCCAGAGTAACAGAGAATAAAGCCATCTCCATGCTGTCTGTTTCTGATCCAGGTAATGACTATCCTCAGGGTGTCTAAAAAAAGTGTTTGGTCTTAACAGCAAAGAATGAGATAAAGGTCCCTAGTGTGTCCAAAGTACCCCCTGGGGTATTTCATCCATAGGAGCATCATTTTACCAATTGCTTTAAAAACTCACAAGCTGATATTGTCTCTACTCTGACAAAACACTCCCTTAGAATAGCAATCTCTAGAGATCTGTGAGAGTGCAGGGAGGGATTAAACCTTTCTGGAAAAAGATATGTAGAAATATAATCTTTTAAAGATGCTTCCTGAAAGATTGGCTCAACCTCCATAGCAGAGATAAGCTATAAAATTGCAATGAGTCTGACAGGTTTGGGTATTTTGTTTTTAGTAAGGTTTTACTGAAGCATTTTTAGTGGGGAAAAAAAATCAAAGACATGGCTTGAAAGAAAATAAGTTTGTGAGTACATTCTGAAAGCCAACAGCTTTGTCTATCCAATCCAAAATACTGTGTGAATGGGACACCATAACTGGTTTTCTGCCCTTTATTATATGTAAACAAACTGTAAAGTGAAGTAAGAGAGGCATAAGATGGTTTCTGCTGGTACATTAGTCTCTTCATCTGTAAAATGGGGGCAATAATAGTATCTACAGAGGCTTTCATGGGATCGTTGTGAGTTGAATGTGTGGAAAGCTTGTTGGAAAACGTGAAGGGCTGTATAAGCACCATATTGTTTTTGTCGTCAGTCTTAGCGTTGGTGTACCTAGCACTTCTCTGACATTTGGCAGACTTCCCTGGAACATACATATTTAGTTCTCCTTGCACCCAGTGGGTTAATTTCCTGGTTTTTGTTTTTTGTTTTTTTTTTTTTTCCACTTTTGGAGATTACTAAGAATCCCTCCAGAATCATTTGCAAACCAGCCTTAAATGGTCCTTTTGAAGAATCCCATTGTCCCTAAACCATTCTTGTTTGATATACAGGTCGCCCCAAAAGTCTTGATGCAGTTTTTAGCTACTGAAGTTCTCTAAGGAAAATAACTAAGTTCAATGAGAGAAACAGAGGGAGGAACATGTTCTCACATCTGAGCAATGAAACTGACTGTCTTCCCTTTGTAGAGTCAGAAGGAAAGGATCCCTCAATAGACATGTTTAAGAAGAAATTCAAGGTTAGACTGGGGGAAAATGGAGAGGGATGGGATAAACAATAGCACAGTGCAGTCGATTTGGAACTGGCAGGATAACCAGATGCAGAAAGTAGTCAGGGTGTTGATGTCAGTGTGAGAGACAACAAGGTGGCATAGCGGATACAGTACTGGGTCTGGAGTCAGGAAGACTTGAGTTAAATCCAGCCTCAAATGTTTATTAGCTGTTATTAGCCAGTTATTAGACTTGGACAAGTCACTTAACAGATCTTGCCCCAGTTCCCTCAACTGTAAAATGAGGATAATAATAAAATTTACCCCCTGGGGTTGTTGTGAGGATCAAATAAGATTAAATTTGTAAAGTACTTAGTGTAATGCCTGGCAAAAAGTAGGCACTCAATATGTGTTTGTTTCCTTCCTTTCTTTAGTTCCTTTAGATTATTCCAGGGATCTGTCTTTGACCTGATGCTATTTAACATTTTATCAATGACTTGAACAAAGGCAGCGACCATGTTGGATGACAGACTCTGGATATGAATAACTTTAACAATGGACAAAATCTAATGAAATGATGTTTTATGGGTAAAATCCTACAGTTGGATTGAAAAATATCCATTCTACTTTTATAACAAAAAGCATAACTAGAGATAGCAGGAGGTATGAAAATGGTCTGAAGTTTTTAATGATCTACAAACTCAATATGTGTCAGAAGTAGCATAACTAAGAAGGTACATGAGATCATAGTAATAATGATGATGATGATGATAATAATAATAATAATAATAATAGCTAGCATTTACCCAGCACCTAGCCAAGCACTGTGCTAAGCACTTTATAAACATTGTCTCATTTGATCTTTACAACAACCCAGGGACATAAGTGCTGATATATTCCCCATTTTACAAAAACAAAGGTTAAATATCACACAGTAAATGGGGCTGGATTTGAACCCTGGTCTCCCTGACTTCACATTCAGGATTCTATCACCTGTGTCTAACCATAGTTCACATTAGGGTTCCAGAAAGACAAAGAAACGTTTGTTGTCATTGTTAAATGAAAGTGGTCAAGTCTCCAGAACTAGGAAGAGAGTAATAATGCTATTCTTTCTGCTAGTCAGACAACATCTGGACTATCATGTTTAGTTTGAGGAGTTATATTTTAGTTAGGACATTAATAAAACTAGCCAGAGTGTTTTCGGAGGAGTATGACCTGGGAAGATAATAGACTAGAAGCCATGCCATGTGAGAATGTGTTAAAAGAACCAAGAGCCTCTAGTTGTTAGAAAATTCCTCTTTATAGATTAAATACAAATCTACCTCCCTGTAACTTCTATCCATTGATTGTATTTCTGACCTTTGCAGCAACATAGACTAAGTAAGTTCTCTATCTTTTCTACACAGCAGCTCTTCAAAGATTTGGAAACAGTGATCAATAATGATGCTTTGGCAAGAGCTCTGAATTTGGAGTATAAAAAATTTATGCTCAAATCCCAGCTCTTCTATTTATTTCCCATGTGACATTGGACAAGTTACTTAACCTTTGTAAGCCTCAGTTTCTTTATTTGTAAGAAATGATGGGGTTTGGGCTAGATGACCTCTAAGACCTCTTCTATCTCTAATTATATAATCAAGTAAACTATGTCTCTCTGTAGCCATTTCATCTCCAAGTTACACATTCCTGATTCCCTCAATTGTTCTTCAGGTAAGATGGATCCCAGATCCTCCTCCCCAACATCCAAAATACATTCCTTTGCACATTTCCTGACTTGTCAATGCCTTTCATAAAGTGCAGGGTCCTAAATTGAGCACAATGCCTCAGGGGTGGCCTGATAATCATAGATAGAATCAAAGAGGAAGACTACTTCCTAAGATCTCAGCATTATACCCTTTAATGTCACTAAAGATAACCTTAGCTTTTCTACTGCAGTTATCCTATTGGCTTACCATAAGCTTGTTTTCAATCCTTGTGACAACAGAAGAACATCAGATAAGCAGCTCTTGGTTGAGTCCAGAACATCATTGCTCAGCTCTCCCAGAGAGATGATCTAGGTTGAGGTTCTAGAGTTGTACAACAAAATTGGGAACTCCCAGCGACCACCCCAGGAATGTGCCATTTCCCCCAGTTGACCTTATCAAGGGATAAGCAATCAGCCACATATACAAACAAGGAGACAAAAGGGACCCTATCACTGAGCTGTTCCCAAGTCTCACCTGGCTTTACTCTCTCTGTTAGAGTTCCTCTGTTAGCCTCCTCATATTGGATGGGTGAAGTAACATGCCAACACCATCTCTAGTACTTCCTCTGATTACATACTTTTTCTGTCAAAGCCCTAATAAAAATGAAAGCACCCGAAGGCATTTCTGCTGCTTAGATCTAACCCTGCACTTGCCACCCCTTGCTTCTGTTGCTCTCTGCTAAGATGCAGTCATCTAAAACCACCAAATAGATTCACATGAATTTCTGCCAGGGTTGGGCTCTATCATCCTCTGTCTGCAGAATTGATTTTTTGAATCTCAGTGTCAGACTTTACCTTCTTCCTGTTAAATTTCATCTCTTTGGTTTTAGCCCAGTGTTCCAGTCAATTAAAATGATTTTGAAATTTTATTCTGTCACATATTATATTAGCTATCTCTTCCAGTTTTGCATCATATATGAAAATTTAATAAGCATGTCCTCTGTGTCCCATCCAATAGATTATAATGCATATTTTAACAGTTAAGTAGGGACAATCCTGCTCCAAGCTCATGTGGAAGAGGAAATCTGGATTCCCTACAGATGGTGAAATCCTTCAGCTATTCCTGTTTGCAGGTGCCATTGTGTTTGACTGCATCAAGCCTGAGAAGCCTAGAGAGCCTCCTCAATGAGATCCATAATCACACAAAAGAGGTCAGGCTAGCAATCCATAGAGGGAAACAAAGGCAAGAAGAATGGATATTACTCAGAATATGACATGTAGTTGGATGGGCTCCTACTGAGTTGGTCCATTGGTATATAAATATATATCCTGGGAAGGTACTGCAAATGGCCAGTGAATTGGGACCGAACTGAATGGAACAGTAAGTTGGCTTGCATAAAGAAAACCACATATCATTTTTCAGTGATCCCAAGCTGTTGACCCAAAAACACATCTTAAACACACACACAAACACACACCCCCTGCCACATTCCCAGTGATGCAATATGGCTGTGAATCATGGTACACCAAAATCTCTGTTGAGTCAGATTTGCTTAGAGAGCCATTCGGTAGGTAGATGGCAAGTAGACTGTCGTAATTAATAATGCTGAATTGTGGACAAGAAAGGACATAAAAAGCTATTGTCCAGGAAGTGTATGATTTGAAAAGGAAATGGATTAGTCATCTAGTAAGTGGAAAAGTTTATAGGCAGATAGCCCAAGTACTGTACTGGAACCCCTAACATGTTAAAAGACTGGGAGACCAAAGAGATCATAAGGAAAAAGACATGTACAAAAATATTTATAGCCACGCTCTTTGTGGTGGCAAAAAATTGGAAAACGAGGGTATGCCCTTCAATTGGGGAATGACTGAACAAATTGTGGTATATGCTGGTGATGGAATACTACTGTGTTCAAAGGAATAATGAATTGGAGGAATTCCATGTGAACTGGAACAACCTCCAGGATCTGATGTAGAGTGAAAGGAGCAGAGCCAGAAGAACATTGTACACAGAGACTGATACACTGTGGTAAAATCGAATGTAATTGTCTTCTCTAACAGCTGCAATGCAATGACCCAGGATAATCCTGAGGGACTTATGAGTAAGAATGCTACCCACATTCAGAGGAAGAACTGTGGAAGTAGAAACACAGAAGAAAAACAACTGCTTGATCACATGGGTTAATGGGGATATGACTGAGGACATAGACTCTAAATGATCACCCTAGGCAAATATCAATAATATGGAAATAGGTCTTGATCAATGACACATGTAAAACCCAGTGGAATTGTGCATCAGTTATGGGGGGAGGGTAAGAAGAGGGGAGGGAAAGAACACAAATCCTGTAACCATGGAAAAATAGTCTAAATTAATTAAATAAAAATTTCAAAAACAAAAAATAAAAGTAAATAAAAATAAATAAATAAAAGACTGAGAGGAAACCTCCACTGTGAATCAGGAAGGTAGTTCAATAGCCAGAGTACTAAGCCTGGATTCAAGAGAGTTCTGAGTTCAAATCTTACCTGTGTGACCTTAAAAAAATCACCTAACCTCTTTTTGCCTCAGATTCTTCAACACTAAAATGGGGATAACAAAAGCACCTGGGAGGTATCCCAAGACTGTTATGAGGATCAGATGAGATAATAATTGTAATAATTGTAGCATAGTACCTGGCACAAAGTAAGTGCTAGTAAAAGCTAGTTATTATTGCTATTACTAGTTACCACCCAGGGAAGATCAAATGAGATATTTGTAAAATGCTTGTCACATAATAAGTACTTAATAAGTGCTTATTTTCTTCTTCCTTCCTTCTACCAGCTAAATTACTTACTACCTGTGTTATCCAGGGAAAGTACTTCACTTCTATGAGCCTTAATTTCCTCACCGTAAAATGAGAGAAAAGATTTAGGTCCTTTTAGATCTAAACCTATGATGCAATAAACCTATTGCCACTGTACTATATGAATATAAACATACCTTACTTTGATATTTCATTGTTATACAGAGATGATCTCAGGTTCTCAAAGGCTATGCCGATGAAGTCTAAGCTCTTGCACAGGTCCTTGAGCTAGAAAGACTGACTATAGCACCCAGGACAAGCCATGTGTCTATTTTCCAAAGTCTAGTCTAATGAAGTTCAGAGAGAGGTTTATCAAGTTGGCTGGAGACTGATGATTTATTTTAACCACAGAAGCTCTTACAGACCATCATCTAAATAGTAGTGGAATTGCATTCTACAGTCATAACTAAGGCTTGGGGCAAATGATGCTTTTTCCTAGGGAAGAGTTTTGGGGGAAGAGAGTTATTCTTCTTTGTAGGGAGTTGTCTTTCCTACCTTTATTACCCAGTGCCCCAATATTTCTGTTTGCTCCTGCTCAATAATTCTGTCTTTGGCAAAAAATAAAATAAAATAAAATAAAACAACCTACCTCTTTATATTTATGGTGATCTGCAATAATGGAGAGAGACCCTATGCCTATGAAATCACAGATCTTCAAAGCGTTAGTTTAAATGTCTTCTTATAAAAAGAAAGTAGAAGCTAATCAATGCTTGTGCTATTTTCATAATAAAGGATTACATTGTTTTGTTTTGTTTTTTTTGTGGGAAAAGCCCAGGTTAGGGGATCATGTCATTTGCCTGTTTTTCTCAATTTGAAACCACAAATCTTTCTTCACCTCCCACTCTTAAAATCTCAACAGTGTGAGGATTGGGAGGGAGGGAAGGCTAAGAAGATAAATAAGACATAGTCCCTGCTCCCCGGAGACTTACAATTTAATTTATTACAAAGGATAAAACAAATACACCAAGAGCTCGAATATGACTAGAGTAGAATGTGGCAAGTGAAGTGACAGAGGGACAGGGCACCATAGAAAAAGGTGAGGCCACCATAGCCTCAAAAAACTGAACAATGAAGCATCTGAATCGGTTCTTGAAGAATGATTAGCACATTTTAGGCAAGAGGAACAGCTGATTCAAAGGTGAACAAATGCAGCTGTGTTCAGAGAGTATTGAGTAATCCAGGTTGGCTATAGTAAAAAGTATGTTTGATGAGTGGAAGAAAATAAGGTTATAAAGAAAGATTGGAGCTAAGGACCCAGAGGTCTCTGAGTAGTAGGCTGAGGAATACAGACTTTATTTTTATAGATAATGGGGAACTTTTTGAAGAAGGAAGTGGTATGACCAAAGATGTGGTTGATGAAGATTCATTTGGCAGTTGCAGTAGGTAGGTGGGTTGGAGGGTGGAGAGAGAGACTGGAGGGGGAGGAATCAGTTAGGGTTTCACAATTATCCAAGGGAAAGGTGATAAGGAACTGAACTAGAATGGATATGGTAAGGATAGGCTACTTATTCTGTATAGGGCAGCTAGATGGTGCAGTGGAGAGAATGCTGGACCTGGAATCTCTTTAGATTCTTCTTGGTCAGTAACCCTTCCTGACAGGAAGCTGTCAAAGCTCATTCCCATCAGCAAATAATGACTGAATGGCCTCGTGCTAGCGAATGGGTGTGGTCCTTGCCTCCGGTTTCTCATTCTAAGAATCAGATCCTTTTGTTCTTTCTAAGGTGACAATGAGCTAATTTAAGAAAGTAATCTTTGCTAATATATTAATAGTAAGATTATGAGACTTCCAGAGTCTTAGCTCTTCCCTTCTGGGTTTTTTTTTAAACCCTTATCTTCTGTCTTAGAATCTATTCTGAGTATCAGTTCTGAGGAAGTAGAGTGGTAAGGGCTAGGCAATTGGAGTTTAGTGACTTGCCCAGCATATATACTTTTTAACACTGGCCTTCTGAAGACAATGTCCTTTTATTGCTCCTTTCTAAAGACTGACTCTTAGGACAGCATACATACAGAGTTTATAGTACATATGGAGCCAGAAGAAATGAGTTTGAATTTCATCTTCTACTTTATTACACTTATGCTCTCTGGCAAGTTATTTACCCTTTCTGAGCCTCAGTTTCCTCTCCTGTAAAAATGAGACTAGATGACCTCTAAGGTCTCTTCCAGACCCAAATTTATGATTTCAGGAGGGGTGGGGGAAGAGGTGTGGAAGAATGAGGGAGAGACAGCCTGGTCCCCATAGCTTCACCTCTATTCATGGATTCCTTGGGTAATGCTGGAGGCAATTCTACCTAAACTTGAACAAAAACTGGGAGTGAAGGGAGCTGCCTAGAGGTGAGATGTTTTCCCCTAGGTCTTTAGGCAGGTAGGCTCCCTCCCACTCCTCCGGGAAGAAAAATTGGCCTTTCTGAGTGTCCTCTGGGTGCTTAAACTTATCAGTACTACACCTGGCCTTAATACCATTTCACAGCAGGAGCCTTAATCTTCCCAAAGAAGCTTAGCATGACCAGTTCCAGGCCTTCCTGATTAACTTGCTCTTTGATTTTTTTTTTAAGAGACTTTTGACTTGACTGTTGGACTAATTGTGGCTCTATTTTAAAAACACAATAAAGTAAAACAGAGGTCCCCAGGCATAATATTCTCCCATTGTGACACTTTAAAAAGTTTGAAGTGTTGAATAGCACTGTATTTCCTGCTTTGCCATATAGAGTTAACTGTCCAAGGATGAGGCAGTAGGGTACAGGAAAAAGCAGCTGTGTCTCTGGAGACCATCTAGTCCAACACCTCTCATTTTACAGATAAGGAAATTGAGGCTGGGGAGAGTCAGTGACTTTTCGAGGTCACACTAAGTAGTAAGGGTCTGAGGTAGAAGTGAAACCCAGCTTCTCTGACTTAAGAATCAGTTATCTAATGAGAGCATTGGACCAAAGGACCTCTGAGATCCTTTCTGTTCTAGATTGATAAATTAGGAGAGAATTTGGAGAGTTCACTTGTAATAATCTTAAAGATATTTCCCCTTTACTTGAGGTTGTGTTTTAGAATGTTTCTGTAGCACAAATAGTCTTGCTGGTGGCCTGATGGGGTTCTGTACAATCTCCCCTTCTCCCCCTTAACCATTCCCCACTTATGAATGACTCACATGATATTGTGGGTAGCTGGAATGGGGAAGAGCACATTAGGATAAGTCAAGAGCAAAGGTAGGAAGACAAGGACCTTCTGTCTTCTGTTTTCATCACTCTTCATCTGGGTTACCAATGAGACATTCACCTTAAGACAGTCCTTTGTAGAACTAGGCACTGGTTAGGGATGGGAGGTCAAATCAGGCATGGCTTACATCCCTAGAGAGCAAGCAAGCAGTGTTCATATAGTGGGAAGAATCCTGGACTTGACAGGTGAGAAGTTTGAAGCCAGTCTAGGAGTCTATAAAGACCCCTGTAGGGTCTACTTCTTGGGGTTGTTTTGAGTCTTGAAGAAGATAATTCACAGGAAGCATTTTTAAAAAATTAGTGGAATAAAAGTCTTTTGAGGATAATATGTATAATTGTCATAAAATTCTAGTTTTATAAAAGTTAAGAAACTTGCTACCTCT
Organism: Gracilinanus agilis; assembly: GCF_016433145.1. Classification (NCBI taxonomy): domain Eukaryota; kingdom Metazoa; phylum Chordata; class Mammalia; order Didelphimorphia; family Didelphidae; genus Gracilinanus; species Gracilinanus agilis. The sequence goes on along the minus strand of NC_058135.1, from coordinate 147,268,304 downwards.
CAGAATCCAGGAAGTGAGCTGCTTGGAGAAGATGCCATGGAGATGCCTGCAGAAACCTCACATTGCATTGAAAGATCCAGAATTAACTTTGGGCTGTAATGAAATTGAACTGGTGGTGGTGTGTATGGGGGAGTTTTGTAACACATTTATTTTAAATGTACACTCTTATGCCAAAGGGGACTGCCCCTTAATTGGCTTTTTGTCAATGTGCCTAGCAATCATTGGTTTTGTTCTCTTTCTCTTTTTGCCCAAATTATTGTAATTTATAAATTGGTTATGTTTACAAGATCCATTGGGGAGACTAGTCTTCTGAAGGATCTCAGGGGGGATTGTGTAACTAGAATCTGTTACCCTAAAAACTATGATCCCCAGCAAAACTACAATTCCAAGAACCCCACTCACTTCCTGTTTTTACATGCTAATGTAGACAGGATATAAATTGGGTGGAGGTCCATCACTCTATCACTTTTCCTTCCTGTCAGCAATTTTGGTGGAGCGGGGATTTTGAGCAGGTAAAAAAACATAGTCACATGGTTCTATTTTATCAGATAATAAACTTTATAAAATAATACTTGAAGCATTGCACATTAATTTTAATTTCCACAATGGACCATTTTCATTTTTGTCCTTGCATCTCCAAGACCTACCTATGTACCTGGGATATAGTGAGTGCTCAATAAATGCTCATTGAATTAAACTCCAGTTGATACCTGAAGACCTAGATTAGATTCCATGGCTTTCTAACCATGTGAGCCTTGGCAAGTCATTTAACCTTTCTGAGACTTGGTTTCCCCATCTACAAAATGAGGGCATTCCTATTTTTGCATTAGCTACTTTAAGTGCTATTGTAGGGAAGGAGCTTTGCTAACACAAAGGTTTACATAGAATACAAATGCATGTGTTGTTATCATCATCCTGGTCTCATCCCCATCATGCTTGAGTGGCATCTACAGCCATGCCATCATCCTCACCTACATGCAATGACCTCAAGGAGTTCATAGATTAGGAAGTAGAGGAAGAAGCATTCACAAAGGTCAGGAGGCAATCATGTCTCTTTTCTACTTTAAAAGCCTACTTACCATGCAATGATCCAGGACAGTTCTGAGGGACCTATAAGAAAGAATGCTCTCCATATCCAGAGAAAGAAATGTGGAAGTAGAAAAGCCAAAGAAAAACATATGATGGATCATGTGGTTCGATGGGGATATGATTAGGGATGTAGACTCTAAATGATCACCCTAGTGTAAATATTAATAATATGGAAATAAGTTTTGAACAATGATACATGTAAAACTTAGTGGAATTGCTCTTTGGTTCTGAGAGAGGGTAAAGGGAGGGAAAGAACATGAATCACAGAACCATGGAAAAATATTCTAAATTAAATAAATAAATGGATTTACTTTTTTAAAAAGTTTGCTTTATATTCTTCTCCTCTTTTCCAGGAGCTGGTTTCCTTATGTGTAATTAATTTCTGTACTCCAGAACTCTGTTTCCCCAAATCCCCTTTTCCTCCTCACATTGCGTGCTAACATAGGGAAGATATAAGTTTTGTGTAGCTCTGTCCTCACTCTCTTTTCTCCCACTTTCGTGGTCTGGTAAGCTTGTCTTTACTCAGGCTTTCTCTATTTCCTCTGCTTCAATTTATTATTAATAAATAATATGAAATATAATATTTGGAGTTATTGGATATTAATTTTAATCTTACACTTATTTTGGGTTCTCCCTCTCCAGGGCAGCCCTGGCTATCTTTGAGAGCTTTCCACTCAGGCTAACCAGTTCCCTCAGCACTGAACTTTACCAAACTTAGCCAGCCTGGACTACAAGTCACCCCAACATTCATATAATTCACTCTTGGGCTCAGATTCAATGCCCCTACCCCCATAAGAGCTGCTAGTCCACCAAAAGACCTTTTAAGAGCCTAGACCCACCTCCTTAGCATAGTGAGACACAGAAAGTAGGATTAAGAAGGGAGAACTTAAAACACATCATGGCACAGCAGAGTGGAGGGAATGCTTTACCTGGAGCTGGGCAAAACTGGGTTCAGATCCTTCCTCTGATATCTAATAGTTCTGTGACCTTGGGTAAGTCATTTAACCTCTGTTTGACTCATTGGTACTTTGAAGGGATTAGACTGGCTAGCCTTTAAAGTTTCCTAGCTTTTAAAATTTATAATCTTATGTACTCCATTCAACTTAGTATCATACATGGGTTCTTTTATGTTTGCTTGTTTAGATGTATACAGGTGGCATTCAATAATGCCTCTTTGACTGCCTCCTTAAGTATCAACCATGCTTGTTTGGTGCCTTCTTTTTCTTTTTAATCCCACCACCCCACACACAAGGCTCTGCCAAGAGCAGGGACTCAACAGATTCTGTGGACTTTTCCACCTAAGGGTAGATATTACCTACCCAGAAGACTGATATATGAGATTACTCACAAAGTACTGGCAAACACCCCTTCACAAACACATACACACATATATACCACCATCATCACCACCACCAGACTCTATATCTGTGTGACCCTGGTCAAGTCATTTGATGTCTCTCTGTCACAGCTTCTTCATCTGCAAAATGGGGATAAAATAGCATCTACCTCACAGAATTATTATGAGGATTAAATGAATCATTGTAAAACACTTTTTGAAGCTTAAGGCGCTCTGTAAATGTTAGCTATTTCTATTATTATTGGCCTGATACCCAAATGAGATAATGTGTCTACAGCAATTTGTAAATTTTAGCAAAATCCATGCACATCAATTATTATTACTATTGTTATTCTCTTTAGAATTATCATTATCTTGTCAGTTGAGAAGATAGGAAGACATTAGCTTGTTTTCCTACAGAGTGATAATAGAAGATAGAATTCTTATTTTGGCAGCTTGGGCAATCAATACACAAAAATCCAAAGAGTCAGTGATTTCATCATTTTAGGAAGCTTCCTCCACCTCTACAGATGTCAACCCAACTAGGTCTAGTAGAGAAATCCTAGGAAAATGCCTAAGTGACTTACCTATGGTCACCCAGTCATTAAGTTTCATAGGGGGTACTGGAAACGATGTCTTCCTGGCTACAATCTCAAAACTGTGTCCACTTTGCCATACTATCTCTATAAAATAAATGTACAGTAAAGAAAAAAAGTGCTCTGAAACTGCATCTAATACCTGGCAGACTACTTCGATTGCAGAATTCTCCCTCGTGCAAAGCTTTTTATATAACATCATTCATATTCTTGGCTTTGGCTGCCAATTAAAGCTCTCAAATCCCAAATTGCTTTGTTTGCTTTTAAAGAAATCTGCCCACCTTACAGACCAAGAAGTTAACTAACCTGTGTTTTTGTTCCCTAAAGGGCCTCATTCTGTCGAGTTCCTGCCAGCTCTTACCTTTAAATTGAAATACTTTGAATGTGTGTTTTCAGTTTCTGTGCTTCTAAAACTGAGAATTCATTACTTCTGCCTTTGTGCCAACGTTGTCCCTCTTGTGTTTTTAAAACGAAGACAAATGCTCAGAGCTATAACTAGCAATTTTGGCACCTAGGGCAAACAGTATATAACAGTATCCTCAGATCAATTTTTGAAGTCAAATTCCGGGAAGAGGAAGATGGAGATTAGAACATATGGCTTTAGCCTATGGATAAAGACCCTGAGGTACATCAAGGCCCATTATTAGAGAGGTCACCAAGGAGAGTATGTTTGGGAATGAGATGAGATGGGGGCAAAGAGAAGTTCACCTGTGCTTAAAGGGCTGTATAGAGAAGAAAATTAGTGTGCCAGCTGGTTTCTTCCTACTTTATCTGATTATTCTTGCTAACTAGGTGCTCAGCTCAGTTGTTTCTAAGCTAAGCTAATGAAGGAATGTTAAATGCCATAAAAACTCTTAAACTTTTTTTTCTTTAAAAAAAAACAAAAAAAATCTGACCTTATGTTTTAGAATCAGTACTATCTATTGGTTCCAAGGCAGAAGAGGAATGAAAGCTAGACAATGGGAATTAAGTGGCTTGTCAAGGGTCATCTAGCTAGAAAATGTCTGAGACCAGATTTGAACCTAGGACTTCCCAACTCTCTATGCATGGAACCATCTAGCTGACCCCCCAAAACACTCTTTAATCTTTGATGTTCTAAGGAAAAGTCTCTATTACTCCATCCTACTTATTTATGACAGTTTGAACATTATAGAGTGAATTAGAGATTTAACACATGATTAAAACCAATCAATCAATAAACATTTATTAAATGCTTATTATGTGTCAGACATTATACTCTACTATCATGCTAGAGATACAAAGACAGAAGCAAAAAGTTCTCTTTTCAATAAAGTTGAATGCACTAGCACTAGATGATGAACATTCAGTATCCATGGAAAAGAGAGGCTGACTATATGAGATGGGTAATCATAGCATAGCCCTAGAGACCCAAAATTTTTCTGAAAAGTATACATAAGTCCACAATATATATGTATATATATATATGTATGTATTTATATACATACATATATATATATACATAAGTATACATAAGAGGATAAGTTACATGAGCTGATATAAGCCAGGACTTCTGCCAACCTGGCCTTATGCACAATAGGAGGGACTAAATAGGTGGCTGCTTCTAGAAATCTGCTTGTGATTTAAAGCCTTTCATAATCTAGTTCCAATCTACCTTTGGAATTTTGTTTCTGTCAACCTGGAATCTAGAAACCCCTAGTTTGTAGCAACCTGAGATCTGGAGACACCCAAATTTGACTTTGTCACATCAGAATTTCACATAGAGGGAAGTCTCAGATCTTAAAGTACTTGGTGGTCTCAGTTAGCAGTCTCAATCAAATGTTAAGTATCCTTTTTGTCCTGGTAGTTTCTTCCATTATATCAGAATCTTCTCCCAGGTAACAAGGCCCTTGGCTGAATGTTCCCTTTTGTACTCATTGTAAAGCATCAGCCTCTCCTTGATAATTCTGTCTTGTACTTCTTATTTCCTTGTAGTCATTGTAAAGCCAATCATTCATATTTCCCTGTCAGTGGTTCTCCAGGAGGTATATAAATTCCCTGAATTCTGTGGTGCTTCAGAGCTGATTCCTCCCAGGAATATGTTCTCAAGAGTCCCAGGGTATAGGACCTACACTGTAGGTCCTGTAAAGTTCTTGGCACTGGGCTCTGTCTAGCTGCTAAATATTGAACCTATCCCTCTCCTGATTAAAGAATTGGTTTTTCTGACTATTTAATAGTTTTGTGTTTTTTCCTAGTTGACATTATATATTATATTCCTTCCTTAATTTTACATTCTGGCCATCCTGGCCTTTTCAGTGTTCCTCACCCATGACATATAATCATGCACTCTCTTATCACTACCACGTCTAGAAATTCCTAGTCTGCTTAATATTTCACTTAAATGCAGCCTCCTGCTTGAGGTCCTCCCTGATCTCTATTCCAAATTGCTAGTACCTCTTTCCTCACCCCTTAATTAACGTATTTATTTTTGTATATATTTACTTAAAGATCTACTTTCTCTTCCAATAGAATATAGGCTTCTTGAGGGCAGGGATTGTTTTATTTTTGTCTTTGTGTCCTTGAGATCTATTATAACATCTGACACATAGTAAGTGCTTAGTAAATGTTTGTTGATTGATGAATTACAAAGTTTTGGTTTAAGCATAATTTTTAGACTGAAACATTAGCCCATAAAAAGTGGAAATCAAAAAGTCTTTTGCTGATTTTTTTAAAGTGTGAGCAGTTGTTTTTGCCCTATTTCTAAATTTAAGAGAACAAATTGTGGGTAGATAGACAGGAAGGAGACCGATTAATCATGTAATACTTTATAAATTTCATCTTTCATGAGATTTACCTCTCTCAACCTAAATCCAATTAAACAATCAATAAGCATGTATCAGGATTATTATGTGTTGCACATTCCTACATGACCTGCACAGAGCTGTGTGAGGTTCTGGGGAAACAAAGATAAAAACTGAAACTATTTCTGTCCTCAAAGACTAGCCTAGTTTCTGATACATTGTAGAGACTTAATAAATACTTGCTGATTAATTGTTTGGATTTGGGTTGAAAGAAGAGTATCGTGAAAGTAGAAATTTGTAACATGCTATAATATAGAAATAACTAATTTCCCTTTTCTCCTTTCACTTCCTTCCCTTAATGCTCCTCTTATCTTCCTTTTGCTGTATTCCATCTAATATTCCTCTAATGTTCCTGCTACTGTTGCCCAGATAGTCTTACTTTGATGTAGAATCCTTAAGTTTGTCAAAAGCCCATTGGGGCTAAATGCTGTATCTTCTCTTTATTTTAAGCAATCTAGATAAATATTTATGTTGATGGAAAGGAGTATATACAGCTATGGGCTAAAACCATGATTAAAACCATGGGTTGTCATCCTTTTAGCCCAGAGTTCATCACTGACATTAGAGCTGAGTCATGGAATTTCTAGCTGGAAGGGACCTTAGAGATTAACTAGTTTAACCACTTCACTTTCCAGATAAGGGCACTAAAAAAAAGGTCCAGAAGTAAAATACATTTGTTTTGCCTTTATGTCCTCAACACCTACCATATATGCCTTTCTTAATAAACACTTATATTAAAAGTGACCTGCTTAAAGTACTTAAATCAATGTCCTTTGCTGAAAATGCAATATTCTCATATTCCACCAATTCTCAGAGCTATCAAGTTTGTGGGTTTAATCTGATATAATATAATATAAAGATGCTAACAATTTATCCTGACTTTTAATCTGATGTGAGGCCTTTCAGAGAATCTTAGGATTCCTGGCAATGTGACTAAAGTGCTATCCTGATTACAGTGTTAAACTGAGTTGTTACCAATCCTGACAGGACCAATGATCCTTGTGTGCCCCTGTCCCTAGAGAATTCAACCCAAGGGAAGTCCCAGACTCACTTGTTTCAAATTGAACAATAAACCTTAAAGTACTTGATAAGCAGAATCAAATGTTAAATACCCTTTTTGTCTTAGAAGTTTCTCCCATTATATCAGAATCTTCTCCCAGATAGCCCAGCCCTTGGCTGGACCCTTTCCTTTTGGATCAATTGTAAAGTATTAGCTTCTCCCTGATAATGCAGTCTTGGACTATTCATTTCCTTGTAGCCATGGTAGGACCAATCAATCATACTTCCCTGTCCTTAGTTCCCAAAAGGTATATAAGATCCCTATGCTTTATTATTCTTTGAAGAATCATCTAGTGTGGTAATTCTCTCAGAGATGCTGTTCTCAGAGTCCCAGAGTCCTTGGCTCTGTGTGGTTTTTAGGTACTTGATTCTGTGTGGTGACAGAATATTGAACATTATCTCTTTCCTGATTAAAGACTGGGTTTTAATGACTACTTTAGTAGTTCTGTGTTTTTCCATATTGACACTAGCAGTTGAAGAAAAAAACCTGCTGTCCACTTGGAAAAACTCAGAACCACTAAAGTAGTTAGAAAGACCAAATCTTTAATCAGGACCCACCTTCAAAGATGATTTTCCAAAGAGCAACAGAACTTGGGTCTTACATACCTTTGGGGGGATAAAGAGCAGGGAGGTATTTTTGAGCTTTACGGTGGACTTAAGGAGTCCAGGGCTGGATTCTCAGGGAGAGGCTGATACAATGGATACAAAAGGAAAGGGTCCAGCTGGGGGCTGGGCTACCTGGGAGAGGACTTTGATACTATGGGAGAAACTTCTAAGACAAAAAGGGTACTTAACATTTGAATATGTCTACTAGTTCCACCTAAACTAGAATCATTAAGTACTTTTTTATTTGTTTAGCCTGGGACCCCGTCAGTCTGGGACTTCCCTCAAGGCAAGTTCCCAAGGGAAAAGGGCAAATTTAGGGTTCCCTGAAATCCACTTGACAGAGTTAAGATGAAAGACTATGAAAAAAAAATTAAGAAAAGAGAACAATCTATTCTACTGAGTAAGGATATAAACAAAAATGGAGTTACTAGAAAGGTGATGGCAAACCTATGACACACGTGTCAGCATTGACACATGCAGCCATTTTCGATGGCACGCGGCCACATGCTGCTGCATGCTGAGGATGAAACATTTGCTATAGTGTAGGGTAGACACTCTGTGCACTATAGATGACAATTCTACCTATATTAATTTACCTATTTTGGATCATTAAATATAGTTATATGTTACAATTATACATTTTTGTTATTTAAACTATAAATATCATGAAATTATGTTTTTTTTCTCCAAGTAACAAACCATCTGAGTTATGCTTGGTTTTTTGGCGAATTTTGACACACCAACCTCAAAAGGTGGTCCATCACTGTACTAGAATGAGAAGTAGAAGAAAATCATACAACCCAGGAAGAAAAGGATCCCCAGAACAAGGTGTTGTTCTTTCTGCCTTATGATTACTTGCTACTAACCAAAAATTACTGTAGCAGGCACTCCCATAGACTAATATAAAGAAAAGCATGATCTGGGTAGTCAGAGGGTCTTAGTTTTAATTTCAGCTCTGTTATTCATTACCTGAGGGCATAGTCACTTCCCCACAGTGGATCTTAGTTTTCTCATTTGTAAAACAATGGGTTGCAATTCCACAAACATTTATTGTTCTCCTATTTACATGCCCAGAACCATGCTAGGGCTAGAGACAAAACAAAAAGGCAAAAAGTTTCTCAAGGTTCATACATTCAACAGGGACTGGAGTATACTACATGGACACAGATATGTAAATAAAAAGTTAATTTGAGAAAGAAGAATGCTAGCAACTTGGGGAATCAGAAAAGGCTAGACACAGAATTGTTTCAACAAAATTTTAAGAAAGTTAAGGATTACAGGCATTGGGTATAACAAGTGTGAAATTAGGGAGGAGAGAGAGAGAATTTTGAATATGGGGAATAACTACTGGTTCAGGTTAGATAGAAGGGTAAATGAATGGGAAAATAAAAAATAATGATGGAACAGTATGTCAGCTACTTGTACAAAAATATTTCTAGCAGCCCTTTATGTGGTGGCAAAGTATTGAAAACTGAAGGGATGTCCATCATTTGGGGAATGGCTGAATAAATGAACAGCATGATTTCAGAAAAAGCTGGAAAGACCTACCTGAACTGATGCAGAATGAAATAAGCAGAACCAGAACATTATTCCCAATAACAGCAATATTGTGGGATAATTGTCTTGAAAGACTTAGCTACTCTCAGCAATACAATGATCCTGGACAACTCTGAAAGACCTATTGTTATAGGGGAGCAAATTGGTGAACCCCTGGGTTCGGGAAGGAAACCATTCTCAAGAATGAGAGGACTCCAAGCTTAGCTTAAAAATAAAAAAAGAAAGATTTATTAGTAAGATAGGATTAATGGCCAGCAAGACAGCATGAGTGGAGCAGCCATGGGAGGCTCCCTCCTGTCCCCCAGTTCTTGCCCTTTTGTATCCTTTCAGGTCGTGTGTACGTGACTCCCTGCACTCAGGCACTCAGTTGGTGCAAGGTCAGTCCTAGACCCTCAGGGCCTAGACTGTCCAGGTGTGTCCAGGAGGTGTATCTCTTTGCCTATCTCAACTCAAAGGAATTCCAAGGACAATGGTCCTTGCCTTGGGGGTCTCAAGGGCAGGAAGGGGGAAGGGAATTCCCCTGCTCACAGCCTGCCAGAGTCAAGGGGTACAGGGTCGCTGCCATCTTTGCACAATGCCCATGTCACTATGACAAAGAATGCCATCCATCTCCAGAGAAAGAACTGTTGGAGTTGGAATGCAGGACAAAGCCTACTATATTTACTTTATTTATGGTTTTATTTTGGTTTTTATATGACTATTCTCTTAAAACAATGAAGAATATTGAAGTATGTTTTGCATGATAATACATGTATAATCCAGATCAAATTGCTTACCATCTCTGTGAAGGGGGAGGGAAAGGAAGGAGTGAGACAATTGAGACCTTATAACTTCAGAAAACCTATGTGGAAAAGTATTACATGTAATCGATAAAAATCTTTTTAAAAAAGAAAGATAGGTCAGAGTCAGATTGTAAAAAGCTTTAAATTGCCAGACTGAGGAAATTTTATTTAATCATGAAAACAATAGGGAGTCACTAGAGATCTTTGAGCTGGAGAGTGATGTGGATAGACCTAAGGAAGGTTATTTGGACAGCTGTGAAGAGAAGAATGGATTGGAGAGGAGAAAGGCTGGAGGCCAGGAAACCAATTAGGAAAGAGTCACAATAATACAAACAGTAATGAAGGTCTGAAGTAGGGCAGTGGTAGTGGGAAAAAATAAGTGAAAGAAACACTGCCTAAGTCAAATCAATAAGATTTGGCAAGTAATTGGATAGAGATGGGATTGAGATCAAAGAGAGGATCAGGATTAACTTTAAGGCTAGGAACCTGGTAACTAAAATGATGGTGGGAAAATTTGGAAGAAAAAATAATTAGATCCATTATGGACATGCAGTATTTGAGCTACCTATAGGGCAGATAGGTTGAAATGTCCAGCAGGAAGTTGTGGATGTAGTACTGATTTTCAGGAGAGAGATGAAGATGGACAAAATTTTTTTTAAAAATCATCTACATAAATATAATTGAACCCATGAGGATTTATGAAATTAACCAGGAAAAAATGTGTAGAGAGAGGAGGGGCCAAGAAAGAGTCTTGGGGGACACCCATACTAAAGGGATGAGAAACAGTTAATTATACAGGAAAGGAAACACAGAAGAGGAAATCTTGGTCTGGTACTAAAGGAGAAAAAATAGAGATCCAAGAAAGTAGAACCAAGGAGAAAGAGAAGCAAGAGGGAGCAATATCATAGAAACCAAGAGAGGAGAGATTGATCAAGGGAAAGGGAGGGTAGGGTTAGTATCAAAAACTAGAGAGAAAATGCAAGGAGAATGAGGATAAAGAAAGAAAAATAAAACCTTTGTCATATATGTGCAGAGTCCATCAAAACAAGTTCCTTCATTGTATGTTTCCAAAAAAAGTCTCATTTTGCAAATTAAGTCACCAGTAGATGGTACTGATTCATTACTAGACCTTTATAATCATGGCTAATCATTGTGTTGATTGGAATTCAAGATATCAAATTGTTTGTTTTTATATTGTTATGGTTATTATTCTTTGGCTTCAAGTCTTCCCAGGTTTCTCTGAACTATTGCCTTCTTGCCATTTCTTATGGTACAATAGTATTCTGTCACATTCATATACCATAATTTATAAACTTGTTCTCCAATTGATCAGCAACTCCCTTTGCTTCCACTTCTTTGCTATTACAAAAAGAGCTACTATAAATATTTTTGTCGTGTGTGTCCTTTTCCTCTTTCCTTATACTCTTTGTGGTATAAGGCTAGTTAGTAGTGGTTTTGCTAAGTCAAAGGCCATGTGGAGTTTGGTAACCTTTTGAGCATAGTTCCAAACTGTTTTTGAGAATGGTGAGACTAATTCTTCACCAATTGTGTATTAATGGGCCTATTTTCCCAATGCCCTTCCAACATTTGTCTTTTTCCCCTTTTTTTGTCTACTTAACCAATCATTTATGTTAAGTAGAATCTTAGAGTTGTTTTAGTGTGCATATCTCTAATTATTAGTGATTTGGAGTATTTTTTAATATAGCTGTTTCTTCTTTAGAAAGAAAGCAGCTTGTTCATATCCTTTGGCCATTTATTAATTGGGGGAATAGATCTTATTCTTATGAATCAGAATGAGTTTCTTATATATCTTTGATATGGGATCCTTCTGAGCAAGACTTGATGCAGTTTTGCTTTTCCCTCTTACTACTTGTTTCCTTTCTAATTTTAGCTATATTGGTATCATTTGTGCAAAAATTTTTTTAAATATAAAATAATAAAAATTATCCATTTTATCTTTTGCAATCCTTTCTATCCCTTGTTTGGTAGTGAACTCTTCCCTTCTCTATAGACTTGAATGATAATTTCTTCCTTGTTCCTTTAATTTATTTATGATGCCACCCTTACTATTTAAGTTATGTATCCATTTGGAGTTTATGTTGGCATATGATGTGAGATGTTTGTATGTACCTAGTTGCTTCCAGACTGTTTTCCAGTATATCCAGCTGTTTTTGTACTATTCTGGTAACTTGGGTCTTTGTGTATATCAAACACTAGGCTCCTAGGTTAATTTGTTTCTGTGTGTTGTGTAGCTAATCTATTCCACTGATAGACCTCTCCCTTTCTTAACCAGTATCAAATTATTTTGATGATGATTACTTTGTAATATAGTTTGAAATCTGATATTGGTACACCTCCATTTCCCCCCATTTTTTTTTTTTTTTGGATTTTCTCTTGAGATTCTTGACCTTTTCTTCCTCCAGATGAAATTCATTATTGTTTTTTCTAGCTCTATAAAGTAATTCTTTGTCAGTTTGATTGGTATGGAATTGAACAAATAAATTAAAGGCCATCAGATTTAGCAGTAACCTTTAAAAGAGTAATTTCAGTAGTCTGGTAGAGTTAGAATCTGGACTATAAAGGAGTATGTGGTCAAGAGGCAGAAGCAATGAGGACAGAAAACTAACTCCTTTTATAAGTTCAACAGCAAGAAAGGAAAGATAATGAACGATAGATTGAAGAGATACCAGAACAAAATTGAGGAGTCTTAAGAATGGGGGGGAAATGGTACACATTTGTAGACATTCATCAAGAAAAACTGAAGATTAGATAGAAGGTAATAATGATTAAAAAAATAAGAAAGGACAGGATCAAGGGCACGAATGAAGCAACTAGCCATAGCAGGGAGATTTATGAGAGAATTGTTTGAACTTAATGACATCAAAAGTCTCTTCTTTTGAATCTTCTAATCCCTTGACATATAAACAGACCATTCATGTAGAAGCCATTGTTCAACTTGAGGCCTCTCAGAATAGGCACCATCTTGTCCTGAGTGGATGACAACTCCTAGTGGCTAGCAAGGAAGGCATCTGAATCAGCCTGTCTTCTCTACTTCTTCCTTTCTTCCTACCAAAGGGAGGAGCAATATACATACCCAATTTTCTCTATCTTTCACAGGGCTCATTCTATGTTCTGTAATCTCTTTCTCAGTGCACGGATACATTCTTCAACTTTGCCCTCCCCTTTATCTTCTAATTCATGCTAAATTAATTCAGGAACGCCCTTTTCCCCTTTCTATATGTCTCTTTCTTTTTTTTTTTCCTATTTCCTTTTCTTTATTTCATCAGTTAGGCCCCCCAAAACCCTAATTATGGCTGATAGCACAAGATTAGTGTTAGTGACATAAACCATATCAAGGAAGGGAAAGTTAAAGGTTTTAAGGTTAAATAAGACAGAACAAATGCTATCGCCTCTATAACCCTTGGAATTTTCTATGTCTTCCTTATGTCATCAAAATTTCCAGATGTTTCCTTATCTTCTTTTAATTAAATATGAATTTTACAATTTCTAAGTCTATTTATGATTATTACTGATGCTTTCTCTTTTCATTGCAAATATGTGATATTTCAGTTATACATAATGGGTTTAAAAGATTTTTGTAAGGTAACCTAATAACTTTTTTATTTATCATTTATCATATTGTTTCTGTGGGACTCTACAATCCATTCTCAAAACAACTGACTTAGAAGAATCCAACCTGTTTTATACTGGGGGACAGCTTACAAAAGAGAAAGACCATGACTATGTGTCAAAATCTGTATTTCCTTGCAAGAGTATTTATCAGGTGAGATTTTGAGATTTTGGTTCATTCATCCCCACTTCATCTCTGGAATATCACTGATGATTATTCTTTCTTCTTACAGATAAGGAAAATGGCATCAAAAATGATTTGGCAAGTTTACATTGTGTAGGTAGCAGAGTTAAGACTAGAGTTCCAGCTTCCTAATTACTAGGTTCCTGGCCTTTATGCTTTACTAGATATCCCCCACCCCCCCCATAAAGACCTAGAGCTTGTGTTTGCTATTTCAACAACATGTGGTATTGGTGTTACCTTTTTGGTTTGCTAATGGAGACTGCTTTCTATTATTTGGCTATCAGTTGGCAGCCAGAAGAGCTAATATGATCTAAGGCTGCATAATGAGAGACAAAAAGTCCAGGACAAAGTAGATGAGACATACTCTCTGTACTCTGTCCTCTGCGCAAACCACATTTGGAGTATAATGTTCATTTTGGGACATCACATTTTAGGAAACACATTGAGAAGCTGTCTCAAATAAGGCATGTTCTCCTCAAAATCATCTTTCTGTAAGCCTTAAATAATATACACATAGTTTAGCATTTCTTCTGGCATTTTATAGTATGTAAATGAGTTCCGAATGGAAAACAACAGATAAGGCACTAACTAGCTTGTCCACTCAGATAAAGTGTCATTTGGTAAACACTGATTAAGTGCCAATCAATAAATACTTATTAAGTACCTACTAAGTTCTAGGTATTGGGGTTACAAAGAAAGGCATAAGAAAACCCCTGTTCTCAAGGAACTATGGGGGAGAGGGGACAACATGCAAATAGCTATGTAAAAACAAGTTGTATGCAGAATAAATAGAAAATAATTAACAGATGGAAGAATTAAGGAAGATCAGGAAAGACTTCCTGTAGAAGACAGGATTTTTGCTGAGACTTGAATGAAGCGAGGAGATGGAAATCTGTAGAAAAGAGCCTTCCAGACATGGAAAATGGTCACTTTTTTGTCTGAGGAAAGAAAGAAGGCCAGTGTCACTGGATCCTAAGGTTAAGGTGTAAGAAGACTGGAAAGATCAGGACACAGCTATGAAGTGCTTTGAATGGCAAATAGGAGATTTTATATTTGATCCAGGACCAGAGAGGAGGGAGAATGTGCAACATGGCCAGATGTGTCCTTCAGGAAGATGACTTTGACAGCTGTAGGGTTGATGTACTGAAATGGGAAGAGGCTTGTCAGCCCTCTAAGCACAAAGTGAAGAGGAGTGCCTGTACTGGTGTGGTGGCAGTGTAAAATGAGAGAAGGGAGATGTACATAAGAGACATTATAAAGATCAAGTGGACAGACTTTGACAATCAATTGGATAAGGGGGAGTGGGGTGAGGAGTTGAGGTTTGTCACCTACTACTGTGTTTGCCTTGTAGACCCTTCTTAATTTTTTTTTTCCTCCTTCCAAGTTTCTTTTTCCCATAACTTCCTTCACTTCCAAAGGAAGTTGGGGCAAGCCTGAGTCAAGGTCCATCCTTCCCTCAAACTTTTCAAAGACTATATTCATCCCCAGAGGCAGAAAATTATGCAGTGGCTTGCAAAAGGATCCATTTTCTACTCTAAATCAGCAAAAATTCAACAGAAGTGGCAAAGTGCCCATGAGAACTTAAAGGACCATGATGATTGTACCAATGTCCCAGATAATTTCAGAATGAAGTTCACAGTCAACATACATCAACAGGTATGTGACAGACTTAGAGTTCAAGTATCATGTGAGAATTTGCTTCAGGGACCACACTTCTAGATTAACTGTAGAACAAGTTAAAAGCACATTTCATATCAGAGTATGCCTATCTATAAAATACAATCAAATAGTCATCACACCAAAACAATGCATTTATTTATTTATTGGTCATTGTATTTTTTTTTTAGAATATTTTCCCAAGGTTACATGATTCATGTTCTTTCCCTTTCCCCCAAATCCCTCCTCTCCTTCCCCATAGCTGACGCACAATTCCACTGGATTTTACATGTATCATTGATCAAGACCCATTTCCATATTATTGATAGTTGCACTAGAGTGATCATTTAGCCACCAAAACAATTTAAACTGGCAATAAACTACACCATTAATAGGCCCATAAAAGAAGAGATCATGCTTACCTATTAACATATTCACAACTAAAGAAGCAAAAAAACCCATAATAAATCACTAACAGGCAAATGTAGCAACCATAATTGCACAATATGAATACATAAGACAATAACATCAATTCACACAAATCACAAAGCTGCAGCAAAACTCAGGGAATGCAGCAACAAACAGGCACATCTCTAAACAGGTAGATTGTAGGGAAAGCAGAATGTTTGAATCCACAATGCTAGGGTCATTTGGTTACATGCTTTCACCTTTAACATTGGGGTTTGATTTGGACATGGGGAGGATAGGTTTAGCTCTCTATAATCTGCCCCTAGACCCAAATTATTTGATGGTACAGGTTTATCATAGTCTTCTTTAGAACTATAGTGCTATATTCTTAAAATATGACTTTGTAGGCCCATGGAATCTATTACTGTTCTGAGGCTCCAGGAAGTAGCTCCCCAGCATCCCAAAATGGCTAAAATTTTAATCAGGAAAGCCACTGCCTTTGGGATAAGTCCACTCTCCTCATCAGAACAGGACTTTGGCAAGGCTGCTGTGTTAGCTTGTTAGCTTATATGACGTCTTCCTACCTGGAAAGTACAGCATCTGGTTTCCACGGGCTTGGTACAACCAAAGGGTTGTTTCTTATTTAAAGTCCACTAAGGTAGATGTCAATCATGTATCTCTACCTACTCATCAGAGGCCAGCTGACTCTCTTATGGTCAATAAGTAGTTATACTCTCTAGGGCCATTTCATAAATAAATGAGTTGCCCAGGCTCTCTGGTTAGATCTGCTTAATTGTGTTTCCCTTGAACAGCAAGATTTCTTAGCAGAATTTGGTCGAAAGAGAACTTAGACATCATATTCTTGATTTCATGAAAAGATGTCTGAGCTTCAAGCCCATCCAGCTTAAAAGCATCATTCAGTCTATCTTGGGCAAGAAACATATTAGTTTTGAGGTATTTATCTCCTTTCCATTCTCTGACACTTCAGACCACAAGTAACTAGATAGGTATGACCAGATATCCAGAATATATGATATAAAGTCCATGGCATCATTTCTGGTGGAGTGTTATGCTTATAATAGAGATGTTATCTGGTTTAATATTAGGAAAACTATCAGCATAAATGACCATATCAATAACCAAACTCACAGAAATAACATGATTATCTCAATAGACTCAGAAAAAGCCTTTGACAAAATACAAAACCTATTCTTATTGAAAATTCTAGAAATTATAGAAAAAATGGATCATTCTTTAAAATGTATCTACCTAAGTAGTATCTACCTAAAAGTAAGTAGCTAAGTAGTACCTACCTAAAACCTCCAGCAAGTATCATTTGCAATTGGGATAAGTTAGGAGCCTTCCCAAGAAGATCAGGGGTGAAGCAAGGATGTCCATTATCACCACTATTATTTAATATTGTACTAGAAATGCTAGCTTTAGCAATCAAGAAGAAATTGAAGGAATTAAAGTAAGCAATGAGGAAACTAAACTATCATTCTTTGTGGATGATATGATGGTTTACTTAGAGAATCCTAGAGAATCAACAATAGAAATGTTATATATTGACTCCACTAAGATTTTTATTCCAGTCTCCTGTTCAAGTGTGTATTGGAAACACTCTGATAGAGGGTTTCCTTGGGTCAATCAACTAACATTTGTTAAGCATTTACTATGTGCCAAGTACTGAACTAAGCTCTTGGAATTCAAATATTATGCATCAAGTACTGCTTGGTTCTGGGAATACAAATACAAGTAGAAAGACAAAATCTTCCCTCAAGGAGCTTGCATTCTAATGGAAAAGAGTAGAGTTCTAAATCTCTTTAATACTAGCCAAAGCTATCATTTCCTCGAGTAGCTTGTTCTCTGCACTGAGCACTCTCAAATCTCTCCCTTCATCAGAATAAATCCTACCAGGGAATCCATACACTTAGGGATACTCTTAGCAGTCTGGCACCAGTTTGGCAACTATGGATGTTTGGGGGTTCCTGCTTTGGCATGCGTGTGCATACAGTGTGAAATGGACAGTTACCATCAACATATGGCTTACCATCTTGTAATCTCCTCCCAGAGAGAAAAAGTCAAAGCAGAAACATGCCAAAGGTTTGCTAGTACATATGTCCTCCAATATCCCGAGTAATTAAATACACCAAAATTAAGACATATTTGGTAAGTGCCTATTATTTGCCAGGCACTGTGGTAAGTACTTGAAATAGGAAGACAAAAATGAAACAGCACCTGCTTTCAAGGAGCTTCATTCAACTAGCAAGACAACATATATACATATATGGATACGGATGTCCCCTTTGTGACATCTGCTTCCCTTTTCAGCCAGTAAAATTCACTTATTAGTTTAAGGCTGTTCTGGAGTAGCCAGGCAGCTAGATGGTGCAATGGGTAAAGAGCTGGATTTGGAGTCAGTAAGACCTGTGTTCAAATCCTATCTCGGATACATTTAGCTATGTGACCCTGGACAAGTTGTTTAATTTCTCTCTAAGTCTCATTTTCCTCATCTGAAAAATGGGAATATTATTATGCAGGTTTACTCTGAAACTGTCCCTTTTGTCACCTCTGACAGCACACTATGGAATAATGGAATAGTATTCCATGATATTACAAAAAACCAACTCCTTCTTTGGGAACTGACAAGCTCACTTTGATATGTCCCATATATGGATAGTCTTTGTTGCTTGACTCACCAAATATCTCTTTTCTAAAGGCAAGCTTCTGAAGGAAAAACTACAGAACAGCTGTAGCATAGCCACTCAATGACCTAGGCTCTTTTATCTCTTCTCTTTTCAGTTTTAAGGTACTCCTCTCTATTCACTGTCACCTTCTATTTCTTTGAATTATAGTCACTCTTGAGGGTTCCTTGGGCATTGAAATCCTGAATCATCTCAATCCTTTGCCTTACCCCAAGATCTAGCATTTGATGGGTGTTTAAAAGAAAGCATGATGATGATGACGAGTTGTCTAGTTAATCAGAGATATTATTTGTCCCACAAGTGACTACCATCACTTCTCTAGTTAGTAAAACCCTTCACACTCTGGCTCAAACCTACCTTTCTAGCTTGATTTTATTATTCAATTCACACACTCTACAATTTAGTCTACTTCTACCTTTATGCCTTTGTGGTCTTCCATGCCTGAAATGAACCCCTTCCTCACCTTAGAATCTCTAATTTTCTTTAAAATTTAACTCAAAGGCCAACCTCTACAGGAGACCCTGGCTGAATGCCCTTAGATAGAGGCTTATTCCCCCTCAAATTACATTTTATTTACTTTGTATATATTCTATATACACTCTATATAAATATACATACATACAAGTGTATCTCTCTCTGTCTATATGTGTACATACATGGACACATATTAATATATATTATTTAATCTATAAGATATATATATATATTTATTTATTTATTTATTGCCTCGTCCAATATAAGCTCTTTGAAGGCAGGGACTACTTCCTTTTTGTCTTCCCATCTCCAATACCCATCACAGTACATGGTGTAAAGTATGCTTTTTGACTGACCTATGGATTGATTGATTACCAGAGCCTTGTTGAATAGAAGGCTAGAATGCTTTCATGTTTATCCATAGGACACAGAATCCAGATGAATGTGAGTGCTTTGTTTAATTCTATTCTTCATCTGCCATCTGTCAAATAGGAGCAATGCTGTTTACTCTTCCAGGCTGATTGTAGAATTAATGGTCATTTGTTCTTTCCTTTTTTTCTTTCTTTGGAATGCTTGTGTGTGGATGGAGGGACAGGAGAGGTAGAGGTAGAAGAGAAAGTTGCTCAGAGATAAAAGTGGAATCTTAAAACAATAGGGCACAAAGTAATTTTCTAGTGGAGGTAGATAAGGGATAGTTACAGACATCCTACACTTCTACTTGGTTCTGCCAAAGCAGGAGACTTTTCCTGAATGCAGACTTATGTCCCGGATAAGAAGGGAACTAGAAATAATTAACTGGACCACCCAAAGAAGCTGCATTATTCAGTGGAAAAAGAGTCAAAGTCTCTGGCTTTGAAGACAGATGATATGGGTTTGAATCTAGACTCTGCTATTTAGAGTCATAGATTTGTAGCTGAAAGAGACCTTCAAGGTCATTTAGTCTCACCTCCTCATTTTGCAACTCCTAACTCTCACTGAAACAGAAGCAAGTTGTAAAGGAGCTGAACTTGTGTCCTCTGACTGCAAATCCAGTATCCTTTTTACTATACTCCACTACTTTGAGCAAATTGCTGTACTTATACTCTGTAGGCTTTAGTTTTCTTATCTGTAAAATAGATAACTTCTATGGCCCCTTGCACATCTAGATTTTGTCAGCCTGCTTGGGAGAGTACATGTAGGGTGAAAAATGAAAAGGAGAACAGATGTTGGAATAAGGAGGTTTCCTTACATATTATGGTAGACAGAATACTGGATAAGAAGATTTGAGTTACAGTCTTAGATATAACACTTTCTGTTTCTATGAATATGGGCGAATTTCTGAGCCTTAGTCTCCTCATCTATAAAATGGTGATAATCAAGTTTATTATGCTTTGCTCATAGGATTATTGTGACACAACAGTTATATACCTGTATTTTATTATTTATTATTAAAAAGACTTGGATTCGCTATACTTAAAAAACACATTTTTTATATAGTTAATCACTGAAAAGTACAGACTTAAAATGAAATCCAAAGGGGCAGCTAGGTGGCTCAGTAGATTCAGAGCCAGGCCTGGAGACAGGAAGTCCTGGATTCAAATGTAGCCTCAGATATTTCCTAGCCATATGACCCTGGGTAAGTCGCTTAACCCATTGCCTAGCCCTTATCTCTTTTTTTTTGCCTTGGAACCAACACAGTTTTGATTCTAAGAAGGAAGGTAAGGGTTTAAAAAAAAAGAAAGAAAGAAAGAAAGAAAAAGAAACCCAAGACCCCAGTTCAGCTAAAAATGAGAGCCTACAACTCACTTTTTTTTAAAATGACAATTTTATTTATTTATTTTTTAAACCCTTAACTTCTGTGTATTGGCTCATAGGTGGAAGAGTGGTAAGGCTAGGCAGTGGGGGGTCAAGTGACTTGCCCAGGTTCACACAGCTGGGAAGTGTCTGAGGCTGGATTTGAACCTAGGACCTCCCGTCTCTAGGCCTGGCTCTCAATCCACTGAGCTACCCAGCTGCCCCAACTCACTTTTATTAATATAAATATCAATTTCATAGACATCATTTTATGATATTTAATAATATAAACTCTTTGAGGGGAAGGACTATGATTTTATCTTTCTTTGTATATCCATTCATTAGCACAGTGTGTGGCACATAGTAGGTACTTAATAAAACCTTGCTGATTGTTTGGGTAAGTAACCTTGATCTTAGTCAAAAGGCCAAGAAGTGATTTGTTGATTAATTTGTAACAACGCCCTTTTGTAAGGGGAAGCTCAAAGCCCTTTTTGGAGTTGGCTGGCTGTATATGCATCCCTTGCTAGTTGTGTCCTGCATTAAAATGTGAGCTCCTTGATGAGCTTCTTTGTACCCAGAGCACTTAGGACCGTGCCTGGCACAAAGGAAGCACTTCAGAAATGCTTGTCCTTGTTGCTAAAGAAGAAGAAAGGTCATGAATGCAGCTGGACCAGGAGAAGACTCAATGACCTTGGCTTCTGGGCTTAGCTTTGTCTCTGTGCCTTATCCCTCATCTGTGCAACTGCCTAGTAGAGTAAAAGGGGCCAAATCCCAGAGATATTTGGTGGTAACCGAATAAACAAATACACTTTCTAGGATTAGGAGATCATAGACTTAAGAGTTATAAAGTACCTTAAAAGACATATGGATGATAAAGTATAGTCTTAAGAGAGTAAGATGAGGTGATATAGGCAGTGCTCATTATAAACTCAGTTGAGAGCTCTGACAGAAAGATTTCAAATCCCTAGACCACAAAGTGGAGCCCAAAGAAAAGAGGAAGTCCAAGACAATTACTGAGAACTTCAGCTAAAAGCCTGAAGCTGGAAGCAGAAAAAAAGCTCCATAAACCGGGGGGAGTGAGGGGGATGGACCCTGCCTGACTACCACAAAGAAACTTCAAAATTCAGTGGTGCAGAGTTTAGTAGAAGAATGTCCAATAGAGAAGACTTGTCTATCAGGGCAGTGTCTGGAGGACTCTGTGTCAGGAAGATCCTATTAAAGAGGAAGGCTAGAGGAAGAAGCATGATAACATCATGAGAAGACATGACTCACCCTGGAGCATCAAAGGAAGGATTTACCCCTTTACAGATGTTCCCTGGCTACATGTGTTCCCTACGTGTTTGCCATGCTGGGAATGTTCCCATTGTGGCTTCACTCATCTTGCTGATGGCATGCATATTTGTGTGAGAGCTGTACTCCAGGTCTATGGGATGGGATGCTTGTTGCTACTTTTCTGAATGGATATTTCATTAAATGCCTTTTGACTTTGATTGTGTCATCTAGAACTAGGGGTTTGGGAGATATAGTTTTAGCAGATGTAGACCCAAAAATAATAGCTTGAACCTAGGCTAGTCTGTTCTGAGGAGGGGTTTCCCCCTCTTTCAATGCATCCATTTTCTCATTTGATACCCACAAAACTCCAAGTGATGCCTGTTATTATTACCATCATTTGACAGATGAAGAAATTAAGGTTTAGAAAGGTTACATGCTTAGGGTCACATAGCTAGTAAGTGCCTGAGTCAGACTTCAAGCCCAAGTTTTTCTGACTCATCTAGCTTTATACTCTAACATTGCTTCCATTTAAAACACACACACACACACACACACACACACACACACACACACACTTTTCAAGAGTTAACTCTGCTAGCAAGCTGGAAACTTTAGAATCCTGTTTAGGGTTAGAAGGGATCTTAAAATTAATAAGTCCAACTTTTTCATTTTCAAGATAAAGAAACTGAAGTCAAAGAGCTTATTACCTGCGGAAGTTCACACTCAGTGGAAGAGTGGAGATTCAAACCCAGATTCTCTGACTTCAAATCCAGCATTCTTTCTTCCCACTATCCTACTGGCTTGCTTGCATTCACCTTATTTAAAATTATTTTAAAGAAGCACTTGGCAAGTGTGACTATGTCACTGTCAATGCAATTTAATTCCATGAACACGTATTTAAGTTGACAGACTCTGGTGGCAAATGTGTGTGTTTGGTAGTGTCTTGCACCTTGGATGGAACTGAGTGAGTTAAAAATAAATTGATAACTGATCCCTAGCTTGCTATAGGAGACAGTGTGCTGGATGAAGGTCAGGGGTCTTTGGCTCAAAACTCAGCTCTGCCCACCTACAGGCAGGGTGACCTTGGACCAATCACTTAACCTCTGTGTAGTTTATTCCTCCGTAAAATGAACTTTCAGGTCCCTCCCATCTCCAAATCTCGAATTCTATGAAAACACCTAGAAAACAAGTGTCATAAAAAACCAGGGGTTTCTGGAATCAGGGCATCCCCCATTCGGATTCACCTTTTTGGAGAGATTGACTGTTTTTCTTTTCTTTCTATATTCCCTTCCTCTAGCACAGTACCATGCACATAGTAGGCGCTTACTTTGTTGGCACGAGGAAGAGATGATGACGAAGACGATGATGACAGCGATGATTCCCCACCTCCCCAAAGACGCGCTCCAGCCAGTGAGGTCTGGCCACATCTGCAGCCAGGACCGTGAAGGGTTAAAGGAGATAGACAGTTCCTCTGAGTGCTTCTCTCTCTCTCTCTCTCCCTCTCTTTCCTCTCCTTCCCCACCCTCCTAGTTTTGGCAAGGGATTAAAGTGCTCCCCCCTGTGGCAGCAGTGACCCAGAAATGAGTTTGATTCACGGAGTCCTTCCTCCATAACAAGTAAAACGTCAGTCAGAGAGTGCCTCCGTGTTCGAGTGTGAGAGTGCGTGTGTGTTGTGTGAATGTGGTGTGCGAGTGTTGTGTATGTGAGTGTGTGTGCATGGGTGCGCGCGGGTGTGTGAGTGCAAGTGCAGGAGCCGCTCTCGGCTCGCCTCCCCACCCTGAGGCACCCTGAACTCATGAGGCACCGGGAGCCGCGCTCGCTCGCCGCGAAACTCCGAGCCCACTGGCGAGCAGCACCATTGCAGCAGCAGGTACCGGGGTGTCTGTGTGTGTGTGTGTGAGTGTGTGTCTGTGTGTAAGTCTGTGTGTGAGGCTGTGTGTGAGGGTGCGTGTGTGCGCGCGGGTGTGCGCGCGGGGGGAGGGGGGCGCGGCGGTGTGTGTATGTGTGCGCGCGGGTGTGTGTCTGTGAGTGTGTGCGAGTGTGTGTGCTGCGTGTGGGTCCGGACCCCGCGGCGGCGTTGGCGGCGGCTGCAGGACGAGCCGAGCCAGAGCCAGCCGAGCCCGGCAGAGCAGAGCAGAGCAGAGCTGAGCAGAGCTGCACAGCCATATTTGATGGGTCTGTTGCTTTGCTCGGGAGTTCTCGGGAGTAATTTAATGCCGAAGGTCGCTGCCTAGTGGAAATAATCTAGTACGTCATTAATATGGCGCCAAAAGATTGGGTTCTGGATATGTAACCAGGAGGGAGGGAGGCAGGCAGCGAGGGAGGCAGGCAGCCAGGCGGGCGGGCAGGCAGGCGGGCAGGCAGGCAGGCAGGCAGCCTGGGCAGCAGGCAGGCAGGCAAGGCGGCTAGGCAGGCGGGCAGGCAGGCAGGCAGCAGCTCAGCGCTCCTATCCCACCACTAACTTGGGCATTCATGGCTGGGGCCCTGGGGGAGCCCCGGGAGAAGGAAGCAGGATAATTTGGGTTGCCTTAGAATGGATATAGGTTGATCAGTAAGTTTTTATTTTTATTTTTTTAAAGAAAAATTTTGGGTGCGGGGAGGGCTGCTGCGGACTTTACGAACCCCCCCCCTTTTTTTTTTTTGTGGCATGGATGAAGACCATGCTGTCTTCAGGTGAATCTTCTATTAACCGTTCCCAAAGCACCCTTGGGGTAGTTAGCCCTCGGGTGGAAGTCTTTCAAAACCATTGTGCATTGGGCTGCTTGGGAACAGAAAGAAGCATAATAACAACTTGGTAGACAGATGGCAATGGCAGAAGAGTACAGGTCCTTGTCTATAGGAATATACAGTCTGTTCGCGGTGGTGTAATGGGGATCATCTAGCTATACAGCCATAGGGGTGTGTGCCTGCGCGTCTGCGTATAGGTACATATATGTGAAGGGTAGCCACGAGCCTAGCTCTTGGAACCGTGTCACCACCAGTCCAAAATATTCATTGCATCAATTCCAGAGTACTGGGAAAAGAACTGGGGGAGGGGGAAGATTCTTCGAATTGGGTTTCTCTATAGCTAAGCGTTTTACTTTTCCGAGAGATTAGCGGAAAGTATAAAGCCCCATTCAAAGGTGAAATTAGCGTGGAGTCGCTTTGGTTGGAGTGGAAGGGAGGGAAAGTACCGATTAATCTGGAATTTAAGTGAATTGCAAATTGCAACCTTTGGCACCTTTTGGAAATTATGGGGGTGGGGTTTATGGGCTACCTAGATCTCGAAAATGGGTGTGTAGTGTACCCCACCGGGCAGCTAGTTGCCAAGATCTTAAATGCACGTGTTGTGTCTGTTATGTTTATGGGGGGGGGGGTCTTTAGGGCTGGTTCCTCCCCCACCAGCCTATTCTCTTGGAGCTGTTTTTCCCAGGGGTTGTTTGGTGCTTGCTTTGCAAATGCAGAGAAGAGATGGAATGTTGACCTGGGATTCGAATCCTGTCAGAACAGTCCCATTTGCTGGAGAAATTCTATCCCCTCCACCT
This sequence comes from Gracilinanus agilis, assembly GCF_016433145.1. Taxonomy (NCBI): domain Eukaryota; kingdom Metazoa; phylum Chordata; class Mammalia; order Didelphimorphia; family Didelphidae; genus Gracilinanus; species Gracilinanus agilis. The sequence continues at coordinate 147,242,834 of NC_058135.1, read as the reverse complement.
CCTTCCCGCCCCCCCCCTCCCCGCTCCCCGCCCGCCTTGGGGGTTGGGGGAGGAGGCGGGGCAGCCCTGGGCTCTGCCGCTGCTACTGAAAGTGGTGGCAAGAGTAGCCGCAGCAGTAAAAGGCAGGTGCACTAGCACTATCCCTCCAAGGGGCTCCTCAAATTCCCTAGCCGTTTGCGTTAACGGCCTCGCCGCCCTCCCACTGACCGTGGGGCTACCTGGGAGGAAGGGAAGTGGGGTGGGGGTGGGGTGAGGATGAGAGAAATGGATGCTGGTCTCCAGCGGCACGTGGGCAGGTGCAATGTGGCGGAGAGAGGGTGTAACTTTTGCTAGCAGCCTCTTTAATGCCAGAGGGAAGCCAGTGGAGAAAGCAGCATGGGGGAAGGGGGACGCTTTGCCTAGTATGTTTTGAGGGTTCATTTAACGGATTAAGTTTGATTTCCACGGGGACTTTGCATCAACTGCGTGCGGTTGCGTACAGAGCGCTAGCCCTGGTAACCTAGTTCTGCCCTTTAGTAAACTGTAACCTGGTTGATGCCATACGCTTCCCCTCCCGTGGGCCGCAGTTTCTTTATATCTATAGAAGGAGGAATTGCTGGCAGTGATTTCACGCCAGGGGCCCCTCCAACTCCCTGCCCTAGGAAGAGGAGGGATGGAAGGGCTGCCTGGAGGAACGCAAGGGAGCAATGCCCGGGCCTGGGTAAAACGAGCAGAAGCCCTTGGGCATTCAGAGTAGCAGCCGCAGCCTCGAAAACTGCCCCCGAATGTGGTGTCTGGAGAGCCGGCAGCCTCTCCCTAGGATCCCATGGCCCAGATCAGGGCGCGGCGGCTGGAGCTGGAGAGAGCCTGGGAGGAGGAGAGGGAGAGAGGCTGGCGTTTGTTTATTTGTTTTGCGCCGCCTTTTTGCTGGATGGTTTCCTGTGACAGAGGTGATGCACAGTTTCCAGAACTGTCTAGGGGTGGGAGGAGAGGATAGAGAGGCAGGAGATTGTAGTCTCTTCTTCGCTACTACCGCCGCAACTGCAACCCCCAAACCGCTTCTCTCGCGCTCTCCCACCCTTCCCTCCCCCGATCTTGAATGTGCACGCTGCTTCACCCGGTGCAAGCGAATCCGGGAAAGCTAGGGCGCCTCGCCGGGTGGTGGGGGTGGGGGCCGAGTTTGATTTGCTGCCGGGCCCAAGCGGATTGGTGTAGCTGGCCCGGGGGAGCAGGGGAGGGCGGAGCCGAGAGCCTGTGAGTGGGGGTTTGAGACTGCTGGTCACTTTGCAAATGCAGCAGGGCGGCGGCACCAGCTGGGCATGTTTCCTTGAGTGAAGGTGGCATCCTTGCTGGAAGGGCTTATTCGGGCTGCTGGGCCTGGAGTTACTTTCAGTCCCTCCTCCTTCCTCTTCCCCTTCCCTCCCCCTTTCTCTCTCCAGCGTCCTTGTTGTTTCTGCCCTCTCCGGAAGGGGGGGTGGAGGGTGGGAAGAAGCGGCAGACAGTTCTATGTGCACCCTGGCAGCCCATGCATGGTGCATTGGCTTGCATTCTTGAAAATGCAGGCACTGAACTAATTCCGGGAGGGGCGTGTGTGTGCCCCTGGGCAGCAGCTGGCTGAGTCCTGGAAACGTGCCTGTACTTTCCGCTGCAGCAGCAGCCACGGCAGCAGCGCATCCCAGTCTCTGCTTGGCCTCGCCTCGCCCTTCCTGCTAGAGCAGCCGAGGAGGGCGCCAGGGGTATGCCTGCTGCCGCTTAGGGACCCGGTGACTGCCTCAAACAAATAGATCTCCCCCAACCCCCTTCAAAAGCAGACTGTTAAGATGTGCTCCCAAACCCGGTTAAGAGTGCAGCCTTCCCCAGGGAGGCCCGTTAAAGGCAGCATCAACTTGGAGCCCTAATCAGGAGGGAGGTTCCCAGCCTCAGATGAGTAGGAAGGATTTGTAGCCCTCTAGCTACTCGGGCGAATCCTGGCTTCATTTAATTATCTTCTACAATTGTGGCAGCGGGGTAGGAATGAAGACGAAGTGCTGCCTTCCGGGTGAAGAGCACTGGAAACTTCCTCTGGCAGGAATGGAATGCACAGAGGGGTTGGTGGCTCATCAGGTGGCTCTGGAAAGCCCAACTGCCCCTGGGAGCTGTCTGCACTCCTCTAGGGCCCTGAGCTTCGGGTCTTGAGCCGGGTATTAGACACACTGAAAAGTGAGCTCTGTCTAAGTGTGCCAGGGACTGCCTATGAGAGTTACCCTCTTTCGGGTCACGAGAGAAATGGACTTTACAGCCCGAGGTTTGTTCACACTCCTCCATCAAGTTGACTTGAAGACACTAAACAGCCCCACCGGAATCCTAGCGAGGAAAGCACTGAATTTGGATCCGGAGCACTAGACTCGCTATTCAAATCCTGATATTGCCACTTCCCACAGGGTCTTGGAAGAGTTGCTTCTTCCTTCCCTGCCTCAGTTTCTTCATCTGTGCTCTGAAGTAAAAGGACCAGCCTAGCTGATCTCCAAGGTCCCCTCCAGCTCCAAATCCTGGGACTTGGAGATATGCCTTAAATTTTGTTAGGTCTCTTTTTGGGGGGGGGGTGAGCAGAAGGGGAAGCAATTATTAGGAATGCTGTGTGGAATACCTCCAAGCAAATTAATATTAGAGTACTGCCAGGTAATCTCTAATTTCACCATGGCATAGCAATTTCTGCAGAGTGCAATGGAATCAGTGATGAGTAGATAAATTCTAGGGAGTTGTTTGAGATCCACCCAGGTTAAGTGACTTGACCAGGGGTTAAAAAACTGGGGGGACCATTTCCAGCTGGAGAGATTCCAGAGGCTTTTCTAGAATATTTTCCTGTTTTATAGATGAAGGAACCAAGACTGAAAGACATTCAGTAATTTACCCAAGATCATACAGGCATAATCTGGATTTGAATCCAGGTAGTCCCAGCTCTAAATATTTCCTCTGTCCACTATTTAGTGATATTGTCCCTCTTATCCAAGGATTCTAGTCCTTAGAAAAAGTGCTAATCAGGACAGATCAATCAGATCACCTCCTAGAAAACATTTTAGAATGTCTGAATATATTCTAAGAAGATTGTCTCCTTCAGTCAGATTACTGATTTTCTGGAAGGAAGCCCCACCTCCTTTCACTTCTGAATTGGTCCTTCTTGAGGCCATCAAAAGGGAGATGGATATGTGCATGGGGAGGAGGGTCGGGGTGTGTCTAGCTGGGTGGAAGCTCTGGTTTTAGAAGTAGAGGACCTGGTTCTGCTACCTACTATAAGCCTGTGGGAATCTGAGCCTCAGTTTCCTCATTTGTCAACTGAAGGGATTGGACTAGATTATCTCCAAAGTCCCTTTGAGTTATTTAGTCATTCTAAAGTCAGTTATCAGGAGGTTTAGAATGATCTCCTGTTCAGGTAATCCATTCTACTTCTCTACTTTGGTGGAGAGAGTTCGGTGTGGCCTGAATGTGGAGGAGAGAGACACACACACCAGCAGAGTGAGACAGAGGCAGAGAGTGGGAGAAAGAAAGAAAGAGAGGGGGAGAGGAAGATTTAATTTAATCTCAGAACTAGGAAGAGACAGTTCAAGTTGCATCTTTGGTATATATTATCTCTGTGACCTTGGGTAAGTCATTTAAGACTTCCTTGCTCTAGGGAGTTCTTTAAAATTCAAACTGAGGGACTGGGAACAGATCTCTTTTAGTAGAGGGAGTTTATGCATCAGAATTCCTTATACCAGTGAAATCACAGGTCTCAGTCCCTATCCCTATTTAAACATTTAAGAGCTTTCTACCTCCATCACCTAGTGATATATTTGTAAATAAATCAGTTTTCATCCAGGTCTACTTTAAATAGAGATAATTAGAAGGACCTAGGATTTGGAGTGAGGGCTAGAGTTTGAATCCTGGATCTGCCATTTCCTATGTGACTTGAGGGAAATCACTTAACCTCTCCAGGACCCCTTTGCCTTAGTGCTTTCCTTCTTAGATTACTTTCAACTGTCTCTGTTTCTGTCTCTTCCTCCTCTCCCTTCCCCAACTTTTCCCTCTCTCTCTCTCTGTCTCTCTTCCTCCCTCTCTGTCTCTCTCTGTCTCTGTCTCTCTCTTTTCTCCCCCCCCCATC
>NC_058135.1:147189044-147233798 GCF_016433145.1 Gracilinanus agilis | reverse complement strand
CCATCTCTCCCTTTCCCCTTTCTCTCTCCCCCCCACCTGCCCTCCTTAGCACAGGGCCTAGGATGTGGTAGGAGATCAATAAATGCTAGTTGGCTGAGTAACTCCCCAGGCTTCACTTTCCTTCCTTGTCTGTATAAACCAAAGAGAGTTGGATTCAATGACCTCAGAGGTGAAGGGTTTGGGCATGTTAATAATAGCTCACATTTACATCATGCTTTACCTATGTCATTTTATTTCATTCTCTCTACCACCTTAGGAACTCTGAGCTATTCCCCTCCTATTTGACAGCTTAGGAACCAGGCCCAGGCTCATCTTTGTGAAATGGTCACTCTTTGAGGAGGGATGGGGAGGGTCAGCATTCTGTCCCCTCTACCTGACTGCTCGCCTCACCTTGCTGCCTGCTCCATTGATGACGTCTCAGGTCCCTTTTAGCTCTAATTCTGTTTGTGTGAAAAGGCTTCACTGTGGCTGAAACATTGAAAAGAAGCCAAGTCGGGTGGGGGGAAGCCAAAGATTCCCAGATCCCTTTACAAGTAGGAAAGATTTTCTTTTAAGCCTGTGTGACACAGAATTTACTGCTTAGAGTTGTTAGTGGGTTCCTCCAGGAAACCTCTGTTCCCTCCAGTTAATAATGACCTTCTCCCTCAGGTCTCACATGGTATGTCTTTTTTCAGGAGGTAACTTTAATCCTAATGTTCTATATTTTTCTGTGTTAGTGTTGCATAACTATAGGAAGCCATCAAGACCTAGTTCAACTTTGTTGTGCCCGTGCCCAGCACAGTTCTGTGGGCGAGGTAGACTCTTCCCAATGGCACATGTATTTTTTTAAAGCACTTAGTTGGAGTAGAAGCAGCTACTAAGTAGTAGAGGGCATCCAACCTGGTAGGGGCTCAGGATATGTTTGTTGACCTGATTTCCAAAAACATGCTTTATTGATACTTTTTGTTTTTTTAGCAGTCATTTCTTACCTTCTTTCATATCGAAACCTGTCTTATAACAAAGAAAGCATCAGTTGATATCCATTTCTTTTTGACAATTTTTTTTTCTCTTTAGAATATTTTTCTATCCTTACATGATTCATGATTCCTCCCCAGCCTTCCCTCCCCCTTCCCGGAGCTGACAAGCAGTTCCACTGGGTTATACATGTACCATTGTTATTATTTTTATTTCTTAAATAACCTAACAAGGGCCCAGGACATGTAGAATTAAAATCCCAGCTGGATAACATGAAAGAACACTACTTTCCCCATCACATAAACACACACAAACACATGGCATAACATTTTTTTTTTATTTTAAACCCTTAACTTCTGTGTATTGACTTATAGGTGGAAGAGTGGTAAGGGTAGGCAATGGGGGTCAAGTGACTTGCCCAGGGTCACACAGCTGGGAAGTGTCTGAGGCCAGATTTGAACCTAGAACCTCCCGTCTCTAGGCCTGGCTCTCAATCCACTGAGCTACCCAGCTGCCCCAGCATAACATTTTAATAACTTCAAGTTCTTGAGTTTGGAGAGCATCTGTTTATTTTTTAAATAAATTCAAGAAATTGTCTTCCTAAAGATTTATCCACATACTTGTTGGGAAAGGAACTGCCAGATGATGTCTTTGTAATTCTAAGGTTTTGGTTCAAATTTAGGCTTTGCCTCTTATCTTCTTTGTGTCTTTTCCCTCAGTTTCCTCAGCTGTAAAAGAGGGAGTAAATCAGGATTCTTTTGTGTATTGTGGATCCTTTTCTAATGAAACCTCTGACCCCTTAGAAGAATATTGATGAAAATACTAAATTTTACTTAGAGGTTAGTGAAAATAAAGATTTTTTAGCCCCTGAAATCTCTTCACAGACTGCAGGTGAAGAAACCTTGCAGAAATTTTTAAGGTTCCCAACAACTCGAAATCTATGATTCTATTGTTGAAGTATGGTAATTTATTCCCTATTTATCCTGCTCTTTATGATGACTCTCCCCAAGTGAAATGGACTGCCTCCTCTGCCCCACTCCAAGTCTTCAGGCAGAATGTAGAAGACTACTTGTGATGAGTGTATTCAAGGTTCCTTCCAACTTTGAGAATCTAATTCTGGGATATGGTGGTCTCTAAGGCCCTTTAGAGTCCCAAAGCCCCCCAAGCTTGAAGTAGGAGGCATGCCCAGAAATTGGAAAGAGGCAGCGTAGGTTTGATGTAAGGAACTTTTCTAACAATTAGAGCTCTTCAAAAGAAGAATGAGCTGCCTTGGGACAAAGTAGCTTCCCATTAAGGGAAGTCTTCAAACAAAGCCTGGATGACCAGTTGTGTAAAAAATATAACAGCTGACAGTTATACATGTGGGCAAAACTCTATATAAAATAGAGTTTTTGATCAAATGCAAGGCAGTTTAGAAGTTCCCTAAGATAACTTCCACCTTTTAAGATTCAATGGTTCTTTGAGTATCAACCTCTAAAGCCCATAAAGGGGAGGCTAGGAGGCCACACCAACAGCTGGGGCTGGACATTCCACAGAAAGTGGAATGGATTGTCTCAAGAGGCAGTGATTCCTTCTTCCAAAAGTGTTGAGGAAAGGTTTTGTGACCCACTCATGGGGTGTGATGGAGAGGCAATTATTATTCACTTGCTTGGGAGTTAGACTGGATGGACTCTGGGGGCCCCTTAACTCTGAAAATTCGGTGATCCCATTTTTGGGATTCTTTCAAAGCACCAACCTCAACCAACAAAATGAGTTCTTAGTGCTTGCTCGAAGTTGAGTCAGGATGTGAGGGGGCAGAGGGCTCGAAGGGATTTGTACATTTGCTGGAATTCTATTTCTTTCTCTTATCTCTAAATGCTCAGGGGGGGCCTCTTTATTTTTATTTTATTGTTTTTAAATTTTATTTGTTTTATTATTATTTATTGTAATAGCTCTTGTTGAACCCAGTATAGTTAATGGCCCATCAGTTTGCACTGGAAACCTCAGAGCTTATAAAGCAGCTTTGCAGTGGGTGAAGAGAGAGCATTAGGAAAATCTTAACCTGTGCCTCTTCCTCTTTGTGCACCTCTTTCTTTGAGAGGCAGGGTGGCAGCAGTGATAGGGTGTTTGAACTGGGCACCTTGGCTCTGATAGTAGCATTTGGTAAATTCCTGCTGTGTACAAGACTCTATGCTAGGTGCTGGGGAGACAGGAATAAAAAAAATGAAACCGTTTCTCCTTTTTTTAGGAGTTTCATCTCTTGGGGAGAGACATTGTCCATATGTAAGCATGTATGGAGTAAATGCAGAATAAATATAAGGTTGTTAGGGAGAGAGGGCATTAGAAGTTGGAGGGATCAGCAAAGGCTTCCTGTAGATCAGAAATATCAAACGTACAGCCTGCAATAATTCTCTGCTCTGAAAGCAGATTAAAATGTAATTGGGAAATCATTTTAAAAAGAAATAAAAATACAGTAGATCAGAGATAATGCTAATATGTGATTTTCAAAGACAATCTGTTGCCCCAGGGATTGTTATATATGATTTAGTGGTACCTGTTTCTATTGGAGTTTAACACCACTGGTGCTCAAACAACATTTGGAAGGAACACTAGTGGAGGTACCATGGACAAATCACTCTGACCTTAATCTGTAAATTGGGTGTATCGAGATTTGAATTACTCTAGATCTCACAGGGTTGTTGTGTGGCAATTACTCTGTAAACCTGTACATGCTTTGGGAACTATTTTTTGTTGTAAGATCATGGATTTAGATCTGGGCAGTGACCTTAGGGATATACATAGCTCACATTTTACAGAAGAAAATTGGAAATGAAAGAGGCAAAATGACTTGTCCAGGTCACAGAAGCATTTGGATTTAAAGACTGGACTTCAAATCCAGTTATACCACAAAGTTACTCTGGTTTTTAAAGCCCCCAAGTTAGAATGCTTTCGCGCCTTCCTCCCTAGCTAGGTTTTAAAAGAACATATTGCCTTAGGAGGAAACCTCAGTGGAATTCTAGCAAACTATCATTCCTCACTTGACCTGTCAGGACTTTTATTTCTGATTGTCCATTTAAAGAGTGAGTTTTCTCCTTTTTCAAGTTTTCCTCCTTAATTAAGACCCATCGTATTAAAAGAAGACATGAAAAATCTAAAAGTCTTTTTCGCAGTTAGTAGATCAATTAAAACGATGCCTTTTCCTTGTAGCTTTTAGAGTATTTAGGAAAAAAAAATACTTTGGAGGAAACAGCTTAGATTTAACTGATGAGCCATTGCCTGTTTGCCTAATGGTGATGAGATGAGCTAAGATCATTAGGGTCTTTTTGGAGGGGGTTTTAGTGTCCATGACAAGGGAAGCAGCTGTGGTGTAGCGAAAAAAATGCTAGACCTGGAGTGAGAATACGTGGGTTCAATCCCAGCTTTGTCACTCCTTGCTGTTGTGACTGGGGCAGGCTCTTGAGCTTCATTTGTAAGCTGAGAGGGTCGGACTCAGTTGTTTTTAAATTGGGGACCAGATCTAAGTCCTGTGATCAGAGTGCACAGTTGTAAAAGAGTTAATTCAAGAAACTTGACCTGGGCGCTGGCCTTAATGTCGTTGGGACCTTTTTTCTTGGTTTATTATCAGCCAGAGCTGCACTGATTTCTGAGAGTTTTAGTTGAATTGTCATCTCTGACTCAATCTGTCACAAACTAATGCCTTGGATCCAACCCCCCACCCCCACCTCCTTTCTTCTGAAAAGAAACAAACCAGACCATATAATTATGCCAGACTTGAAAATAGAGTTTAAACCAGGGGCGTAGATAGCCACAAGGATTGTAAATTCCTTGGAGTCACAGGATTTACAGCCTGAAAGAGGCCAGCCCCTTCCTTTTTCACATGTGTAAACTGAGGCCCAGAGAGATCTTGTAGTCCTTTATAAAGCCTCATTAGTTCTCAGTGGCGGGCATTCGACTTCCTAACTGACCTCTAGATTATCCTAAAACCTGTTGGGTCTGACCAAATCCCAAGGAAGGTAATTAGAAGGTATAATTTCAGTTTTAACTTGCAGTGTCTTCTTTTACAGGGTGACTGTAAAATTCTAGGTGGAAGCATCTTACTTTGAAATGCCACAGCTGTTTGTCTTTTAAATATGGTACATATACGAGTACAGGAAATGATGTTTAGTTGGGAATCTCTAATAAGTTCTTAATTTTTGCAACATTATATTCATTTGAGTTTGTGGTTCCAATGATCAGTGCCAGAGATTTAGGAAAGTGCTATATTGCCTCTCATTTATAATTTTATTAACTAGTAGGTGGAAGGGAAAGCAGGGTCTGACTGTCAGGCTGTTTCATGCTGAGCTTTGTGGAATCCTAAACATCAACTGTCCAGAATACTCCATGAATAAGTTGGTTTGAATAGGAGGCAGTGCGTCAGAGCAGAAAGGGCACTGGATTTGAGAGAGAAGATCTACTTTGAATCCTGCCTTTGCCACTTATTAGCTGTATGACTTTGGCTAAGTCACTTGATTCTTTTAAGGCTCAGTTTCTTCATCTGTAAAGTCAGTATCTTGAGAATTCCTTCTTGCTTCAACACTTATGTTTTTAAAATTTATTTTCAATTGGGATAGTTCTTTCTATGCCTTCTTACAGAGTCTGAGGATAGTTTAACTGTTTGTTGGTTAAAGTTGTGCTAGCTGTCGATTTTTCCTACTCTCTTTACCTTCCTCTGACCCAGCTTCTAATTTGCTCAGACTTTGATTGGAAACCAGATGACAAAATCTATTACAATTATTTGTAAATTAAGAGTAAATAGGTTCCTAGTGAGGATTTTAAGTGAGATTCTGGGCGAAAAACACTTGGACTTTGTTACATCTCTTGTGGTGGTCCAGCAGCCTCTTTTTGTTTCCTATAAGGAAGATGGTTTAGATAGCTGAGTTCAGAGAGTTTGTGATCTTCTACTTTGCAGGGTTCCCCTAAGATGTGGGCTTACTTTTTGGGGTCAGGAATCTTTTAGTAGTACATAGCTCTCTGTGCAAAATACTTTACACATTTATCCCATTAAGCCCTACAATAACCCTGTAATGTAGGTGCTATTATTTCCATTTTGCAGATAAGGAAACTGAAGCCGAAAAGGGAGTGAGTAGCTTGCCCAGGATCACAGAGGTGCCAGAGGCAGGGTTTGAAAGCATGCCTTTCTGTCTCTTAAAGTTTCCCACTGTGCCTACTGTTCCATCTTGCTGCCTAATTTGATGTTACCAGTTCATTTAAGGATGACAAGGTCCTAACAAGTTGATTTCCCATTAACCAAATTAATGACAGACTGATCTGAAAATCAGAATATTGATTGATTAATTTGTAGTGAGAATTATAATTACAAATTAGACTGAATACTTGCAACCATTGGTCAGTGTATTTCCTGTCCTGTCCGACCACCTTACCTGAGAAACAGAAATAAAGTCAGGGTGTTGTTTGGTAAATATGGAATCGTGTTCAAGGGAATTGGATGAGCTTAAGGGACAATTACCATACCATATGCTGTGGTAGCTTGTTTAGGGTAGTGGGGAAGGGAGAGAGCGACATCACCTTGTCTTGTGGAAAGGGAGTTAAGTTTAGATTTAGATGACCTGGGCTCCAATTTTTCCTCTTTTACTTTCTAGAAATATGACCTTGAGTAAATAAAGTCTTTTAAATTCAGTTGGGCCTCAGTTTTTCCATCTGTAAAATGAGTACATTGAAATAGATGGCCTTTAAAATTGCTTCTAGGTGTGTGTGTATACACACACACACACACACACACATACATATATACACACATATGTATACACACACACACACACACACACACACACACACACACACACCCCTGGGATGCTATGGTCCTCCACTGTAGAAATATAACGCCTACAAAGGGGTTTGGATCTTAAGTCATAATCACAGAATCTCAGGAGTCGGGACTTAAGAGGCCAAGAAGTTGAGTCCATAAGTGAGTGCGAATCCTCTCTCCACAACATTTCAGAGAGCTGTTATGTCCTGTCTCACCTCTGGAGTTTTTCCTTGTATCAAGCTTAAATTTCTCTCTCAGACACTTACTTGAACTTTGGAGGGGGGGAAAGGGGAGAAGATGGAGGCAGATCAAAGAAGACACATCCCTCTTCAAAGCTATAGCCCCTCCCGAGCTGGAATCCAGGCAGCATGTCCGCCTGCTCCCCGCACCCCAATTTTCTCTGGGCCGACTAGGCTGTACCTTGGACAGTGACCCCTACAAGTTTAGGCATCTGCGCTTTTTCTGGCAATCTTCAGTTTCACTTGTTGCTGCTCTCCCTTGTCCTTTTAATAGACTGCTACTAGGTAACAGTTTCCAAGTTCACATGTTATTTTTCATTGATTACATTTTAGCTTCTCGGCTTCTTGAAGAATGTAGAGATGGAAGCCCTTTGATCTGATTAGTTGAGCTCTCTCTAAATCACTGTGGAGGTTATTAGTTTCTGGGAAGGCTTCCTTTGACTGATCTTGTTAGCTTTTATCAGCAGGGGGTGGCTCTTTGGGAACTAGGATGCGGGCTTGCTTTTGCTGGCTGGTGGTGGCCCTCTCTTCCCTCTGCTACAATTTGAGGTGCTGTGTAGTGTCCCGAACTTGAGGTCTGAGCAGCTGGCCTTCCTGTGTGATCTTTTCAGTTTCCTGCTCTATCCAAGGACAGGATTGGACTCAGACTGTTGGCGAGTCCGATCATCCCTCCTATCTGTCTTCACGATAGTTGCTTAAATGAATGTAGAATGTTTATGTTCATAGTAGCCGCGTGGAGTTAATTTAGAGTCAATCCCAAGCCTTTCAGGGCTTAGTAGGGGCCAGAACTGTGCTAAGAACCTGTTATACAAAGACAGAGCGGAAGTCTCTGCCCTCAGAGAGCTTCGCTGCCCGCCGGGGGAGGCGACAGGTACTCCTAGGCACCTGCTGCCAGATGCAGCATGAGGATACCTTGTACTCGAGAGGAGAACCAAACCAGGAAACGCTTTCTGCACAAGGTGACTTGATCTTTATCTTGAAGGAACCCAGGGATTCCGAGGAATGGAGGTGAGGAGGAAGGACATCCAGGCTCGGGGACACCTAGTGCCAAGGCGTGGTGACAGTGTCATGGTTGAGGAACAGCAAGTAGAGCATAGGATGGACCATTAATTCGTGGAATGAATGGGTAAAAAAAAATTATAAAAGTTGGAAGGGATCAGATGGTGAAGCCCTTTAAAGACAAACAAAGTGTATTTTTATTTGGTCTTAGAGAAAAAAGGGAGCCGCTGGAGTTTATTGAGGAAGAGTCCTGGGTTTTTGAATATATGATTCATTTACCTATTTGGATCCCAATTTCTTCATTTTAAAAATGGACTAAGACTAGCTGATTCCTGAGGTCTCTTTCAACTCTTAATCTGGGTCCTTATTACTTTGAGGGTCCCTTCTGTCTCTCAGTCTTTAATTGTCTCCTTTCCTACCTATTTTGGGTTTTAGGCATCGCCAAAGACAGTGGCTCAATTCGAGGAGGTAGAATGCTTGTGTGTATAAAATAGCAGAGGGTGGCCTATTTGGATCCTGAGTTCAGTTTCTGATACTGAGTGGCCTCAGTTTCTTGATGTGTAGAATCAGGAGTGAGAGTGGTTGCCATTTGCATTCCTTTGGAGCACTTCAGGCCAGTTATCCCCTTTCAGTATCCCCCCAAGGCCTTCAGAAGCCCCTGAAATGGGAGTCATTTAGGATTCAGCACACTGTAGGTGTGAGACTTCACGTAGATAGTGGGAGCTGGCTCTGAGTTCTTAAAAACAGTTGTAGAAAGCCAGTGTGGGCGAGTGGAATCGTAGGGAGCCGGCAGAGAGCCCTTTTCTGTGGAATGTTTCCTTCCCCCCCATCAGAACATCTGGCCAGAGCAATCAAAGATCTTCCACAGTTACCCTGGAGATGCTTGTACTTGTTGGTTTGGTTTCCCGATCGTGGGGCTATGTGGTGGGACCTTTCCCATAAAATGGATAGGATTGGGAATTGGAAAACACTTTGAACTTTCCCTTCGAATCTCACTAGTTGTGTGAGTGGGAGCAAATCCTTGGTCCTAAAGGAACCGATCTCCCCAATTAAACAGATGAGGAAACTGAGTTTCATGCTTGTCCAAGGTCACACAGGTAGTAAGCAGCAAAACTGGGTTTTGAAAACGCCGATTCCCTCACTCCCGACACAACATCTTTTGGGGCCACTGGCATAAGCCTTGTATCTCCACTTTGTTTGAAGTTAGATTTGTTTAAAAAGGAATTTAATTAAAGCTCTAGTTTTATAAATATGTCATCATTTCATTAGGATTAAGAACTGAGGCCAACTTGATTTGTACCAGAGGGGAATAAACCGAACACTTAAGTCCCTTCACTTTTTTCCCACCTGTAAAAAAAAAATCTCTCTTAAGCCGAGTTGTTGTCTTCAGGTGCTATGGAGATGCCAGTTATTATTAACTTTTGTTTTGATAGAATCACCCAATGTGAGAGTCGGAAAGGTCCTCCATGGCCGGCTAGTCTAACCCTTCTAACAGCCTTCTTCTGTGGTCGTCCTGCCTCCACCTGAAAATCCCTGAAGGAGCGGGAAGCCACCACTTTTCTCCTTGACCCATTCCACTTTGCAAAACCTCAAATAGTTAAGAAATTTTCCCTGATACAGGAAATGTGCAAACTTTGCCTCTTTACAACTTCTACTCGTTGCCCCTTGGTTCTACCCTCCAGGGCCCAAGAGAACAAGTCTAATTAATTTCTCCAGCACATAGCAACCAGCCCTTCGAATACTTGCAGACATCCATCACATTCCCCTGTGATCTTCCCTTCTCCAGGCTAAATATGCCTATTTCCTTCCACTGATCCATATACATCTACGTGTTACTCCTCCCCCTTCTACTAATTATGCTCTATAAATGACAGTTGGACAATAACAAGCACTTATTAAGCTTCTACTGTGTGCCAGGCATGGTGGTTGTTGTTGTTATTATTGTTATGAAATTAAGAACAACAAGCATTTATTTTGTGCCTGCTCTGTGCACGGCACAGTTGCTACTAATGAAGTGTTATATAAATGCCAGATATTTTATTTATTTCGCCCATTTTGTCCAATGCTTTATTGACTTTTAGGAGGTTATTCATGTTTTTTCTAGAATTATTCTTCAGGCATGTCATTTCTCTCTGGGCCTCAGTTTCCACTTTTGCAAAACAAAGAGGTTTGCCCTGTAAGATTCCTTTCCATTTGAAGAAAAGTGAGTTCGTTGTCTTGGCTCCTTTCTTCCCCTGTTTTCTCACTTCTGGGTCAAAGGCTGGGCAATGGAGGGTGAAGGACATTGAGATGTCACTCTCAGGATAATTATATAATGCCTGTTCCTTTTGCCCACGGCCATACAACTGGCCTTGGTTTTGTTGCTTAGCCAGCTAAAAGTGAAATAGTTCCTGTCTCCAAAGAGCTTTTGTTTAATAGAGAGGCAACACACACACACACACACACACACACACACACACACACACACACAAATAAATAAATAAATGAATGAATAAACAAATAAATAAATATGTATGTATATGTGTATTTGTATGTATATATATATATATATATATATATATATAGAGAGAGAGAGAGAGAGAGAGAGAGAGAGAGAGAGAGAGAGAGAGAGTCAGTCACAATAAGTACAGGGTCATTGTAAAGGGAACGAAGGCCCTCAGAGCTACAGGAATTTGGAAAGGCTTTGGGTAGAAAGAAGTCCTTAATCTAAGGCTGGAGGAAATTAGGGATTTCTGCAGTTGTGCATTGCAGGCATGGAGCAGAGCTAGGGCAAAGACTTAAGAGATTTGATCTATCTCATGAAGAGAGGCAACTGGGACTGGAGTCAGGAAGAAGTTCAAATCTGGCTTTAAACACTAACTGTGTGACCCTGGACAAGCCATTTAAATCCTGTTTGCCTCAGTTTTCTCATCTGTTAAATGAGCTGGAGAAGGAAATGGCAAACTACTCCAGGATGTCTGCCAAGAAAACCCCAAACGGGGTCATGAAGAGTTGCCCATGACTGAACAACCACAACAAATCCGGTGAGGAAGAACAAGAAGAGTCCAATTTGGTTCCATTTTTTTGAGGGAAGTAAAGACTAGAAAGGAATGTAGTCAAAATGTGGAGAGCTTGAAGTGCTTTCAGATATCTGTACCAAAACCACCCAGATCCTTGAGATCCAAGCCATTCATGGACTTTAGAACTGGAATGAAATTTAAAGACCACATCATGGACTAGATCCATGAGTGGGGCCACGAGCAATCAGGTTGCCAGATGGAATCTTCCCGTATCCCAAGATGGCAGTGATAGAGGCTTCTTGCTTCATAACTGAAATTTGACAGCCAGCGAGTTTTTTGGATTAAGGCAGATGAGCTTGGAAAAGAAAACATTTAAAGGGCATTAGTCATTTTTATTTTTGCCATTAATTTCCTCAGGGCATATTTTGATAGAAGCCAGGCAGGGGGAGATTCCATGAAGATACTGGCTGTCCTGAATGTGTGGGTTTGTATGACTCAGCTAGACAGAACAGTGCAATGGACAGAATGCTAGAAAGAGCTCTGTTCCTATCCTGACTTTGCCACTAACTTTATATGTGACACTTTGGATCTCATTTTCCTCATCTGTAAAATGAGGTACTTGGATCCCTTCCACTTCTAGACCCCCAATATGGTTGTATTCATTTAAAAGAAATCAACCTGTGTTGAGTTTTTAAAAAAAAATTCAAAAATCATTTAAAACTAAACAGCCAGTCAAAAGGTAATGAATCAGAAATTCTTCTGCTGATTAAAAAAAAGCCCGACTGTTCTTTACCAAATTGTTTTTGACCTCCTGGTTGCTGAATTTAAGAGATGAGTTTTTAATTAACTTCCTTGTCTAAGTCCCTGAATCAAGTTTTTCTCTATGTAGGAGTGGCTGTTTATGCACATGGGCTGTAAGTTGATAATGATCTTCCAACTACCCTTGTTATCTTTTTCTCAGTTTGTTGCTGAAATAATCACTTTTTCTTTTCTTCTGGGAAGGTTCACCTTTGCCCTTCCTTCAAAAAGTGAGTAATTTAGGAACATTGGTGGGAAATTTTCTTCAGCCATTTTTCTGATGGATGATAAGAACAAAATGCTTATTTTGGCTTTGGATTTATTTTCTTGCTCTCATAAACTATTTTTTAAAACCCTTACCTTTGGTCTTAGCAGTAAATTTTTTTTTTTTTACTTGAAAAGCCTTAATTAATTAATTACTTTAGAATACTTTCCCATGGTTACATGATTCATGTTCTTACGCTCCCCTCCTCCCACCGCACTTCAGAAGCCAATGAGCAATTCCATAATTCCATTGGGTTTTACATTAGCATCAGTTTTAAGATAGAAGAGCCTCTAGAGCCAGGCAATGGGGTTAAGTGACTTGCCCAGGATCACACAACTAGGAAGTGTCTGAGGCCAGGTCCATGGCTCTGTCTAGCTGCCCCACTTTCATAAACTATTGAGGGGAGATTGAACTGCTCAGCATTAGGTCCAGCGGAAGAAATGTTAAAGATGATTCCATTTAGCTCTTCTCAGCGTGTGAGAAAGCACGGCATTATGATTAGAGGGTGTCAGCCTCTGGGACTCAATATCTGTAGGACTTGGGACAAGTCTTTTCATCTTTCCAAGTCTTTTCCTCATCTCTAAACAGGCTCAGTCGTAAGGCTCATGAGAAGTTATAGACTGAGAGCTGGAAGGGATTGTAGAAGTCATCTGGTCCACATTCCTCATTTTACAGAAGAGTTAGAGAGATTAATTAACTAAGTGCTTCTGAATAATGTCAGAGCCTGGAGTTGAACCTTGGACCTCTGAAGCTAAATCCTGCCATTGCTGGTCCATTTGTTGAGAGATAGCCCCCTTGGTACAATGGATAGAGTGCTGGATGTGGAGTCAGAAAGACCCCAGTTCAAATCCAACACTAGCTGGAAATAATAATGTCTACTTCTCAGGGTTGTCATGAAGATCAAATGAACTAATATTTGTTAAGCCTTTTACAGACCTTAATGCTAGCTATTCTATATCTAATGATGCCCTATCAATGAACATAGATGTTACATTTCTAATATGGAAAATAAACATTTCAGATAAAAGACTTTCATCGAAAAAGACTTTTTGTCTGCCAAGTTAAGGTAACAAATAGCAATGCAATTGCCTCATGTAATAGTCAGTTTGGGGGGGGGGCAAATGTTGGTTTGGGTTCCCCGAAAGGAAAGCTGAATCCATAAAGTCTCTGAGTCCATTCTGTCACTTTTCTATGGAATTGTTTTCTCATGATTAAGAATGAGGAGGTAGATGACTTCTGAGGCTCTGTCTAACTCCACATCGCTGACCTTATAAATTAAGAAAGTTAAGAGTCTTTTAAAACAGCCTCGGAACATGTGCCTTTGAAAGTTTTGCTTGGTAGAGGATTTTCTGCCTTGGAGCTCATTACTCATGGATCCATGACTCCACTAGTATCAGTGCAGACCATAAGCCCTTCACGCCAATCCAGAAGCCTTTATGACTCCTCTCCTTGCCCTCCTACAAATGTTCCATAGAAAACCACAATTAATGTGCTTGGAACCTTCACTCAGGGCTTTTACTATCCCAGGTGAATTCCTGATTGCCTTCATGGTTAAGGAACCATTCTCTTGATACAACAGCTTTCGAGCTGTAAGGGTTGGAAAAGGCCACCTTTCTGACCATCTCGCTTTAGAGATGAAGAGATCCTAAAGCTCCAGCAATGGAAGTGACTGGTCCAGGGTTACAAGTAAGTGGAAGAGCTGGAAAATGAAGCTCTGTCCTCTACTTGAGGATCCATTGGTCCTTCCATTGTAACAGTCTCCACCGGGGCTGTCTTCTAGTACATTTACGGGTGAGATTATGGATGAACTGACAGAGAAGGAGAAAGAGGCAGAAAAAAAATTATAGCTAAGCTGGTTGGAACCATTGCCAATGAAAGGGCAAACAGAACTGCTTAGAAATGAGAAAATGCCAAAGAGGAGGGATTAGACTTGTTGTGCTTGGATCCAGAGGCCAGAATAAGGCAGAAGCAGTGGGTGGAAATTGCAGAGAGGTGGATTTAGGCTTGATGTTAGGAAAACCTTTCCAACAGTTAAGAGTATTCCCAAAGTGGAGGGGACCGCCATGGGTAGTAGTGGAGTATTTCTCACTGGAGGTCTTCCAATTGAGGCTGGCTGACCAGGGGGTTCTTGTCCAGGTATGGGTTGGATTATGTGGCTTCCCATTGCAGAATCCTTTGGATTTATGAAATAAGGATTTCATTTGCAAAAATTTAGTGTGTTTCCCTTTACTCATTCTGTGTCCTGTCTTTGAGCACTAAGTACCGTTCTATATGGAGTTTTATGTGATAGGATAGTGATCTAGAAGGGACCTTAGACCTAACCCACTTCCCTCATGGAGGAGGAAACTTCCGCTAGAAAAGGGAAATGACTCATCCAAGCTCTTACTGGAGCTTTATTGGTAGCTGAGGTCTCTTTGACTCTTAAGTCCAGTGCTTTCTGGTCCCTGACCTAGGGAAGTAAGGTTAATTATACTAATGTGTAGCAGAGACTGGAAATGATATAGGTGGGAGACCAGGGGAGAGGAGATCCATCTGAGTTGGAATGTTCAGGTAGGGTCAAATGGAGGCTGGGGAGGTCTTTGAAAAAAAAAAGACACATTATAGGATCTTCAATGTAGAGTGTGTTGGGAGCTTTGAGGCTATCTGGTCTGAATCCCACATTTTACAGATGAGTAGACTGAGTCCAAGAGAAGTAAATTGGCTTGTCCAAAGTCATATAAGATAAGGAAGGTAAGACTCAGTTAGATAGTACAGTGGATAGAGAACTGGGCTTCAGGAAGCCCCAAGTTCAGATATGAAGTCAGACACTTTTGCTAGCTGTGTGACCCTGGGAAACCTCCCTTTCCCTCAGTTTTCTCAACTGCAAAGTGGGGATTATAACAGCACCTACCTCACAGGGTTAGTGTCCCTTAACACAGGCCTGTGCCTGACACAGAACAGTACCAAATAAATGCTGATTCCTTTCCCCTCTAGACTGAGCCAGTCATTCTGTTTCCAAATCTAGCTTCCTCCTTTCCCTCCTGCTGCATCACAATTCTAGATATGACTGATGAGCATGCTTCTGCACTATCAGCTTTTAGGGGAGTTGTGGTATCGTGATGGGTCCAATGGTCTGGGAACCAGGAGATGTTGGTGCTGGTCCTGACTCATGCTGTTTGGGCCTCCATGAATGCTAAGGTTGAGAAAGGGGAAGAGGCTGGGAGAACAACAGAAGCAGGTCCTCCAAGCGGGGTCCAGATGTTCTTGGAAGGCCTAGCATCAGGTTGAGGAGTTCGGGCCTTTTCCCATTGGCGGTAGGAATTCACCTCCCTTCATTTCAGTTTCATTCAGTTCAGCCAGCAAATGTCTCCCCCTAGCCAAGGCACTGGGATGGGTATTTCAGATAAGATAACCAGAGTTGCCCCTGGCTACCACCCCTCATTCCATTCTCCTCAAATGAGAAGAGGGAGCTAGTAACAGTTTTTGAATAGGGAGAAACTTAGATGAAGTCTGTTTTGGGGTTCCTAATTTGGCAAATGAAATAGGAGGAAGAAATTGAATTTAGGGAGGTTAAGTTAGTAAGACTATTACTAGCTTGTTAACCATCAGTAGTGGAAAGAAAGGGATGATTTGAAGAGGAATGGCATTTCCACAATTTCAGTAAATATTAAATGCCTACCATATGCAAGGGGCTGTGCTGGGCACTGGGCATAAATAGACAAAAAAGCTAAACTAGCTTACCATTTCATTGGAGGAAACCTTTCTGAACTCTTCTTAATTCCAGCGCCTTCCCTCTTCAAACGATTTCTTATTTATCCTGTTTATAGCTTGTTTGTTCAAATTTATTTGCTTCTTGTTTCTCTGTTCGATTGAGAGAACTCCTTTGGGGGCAGAGACTCTCTCTGGTCTCTTTTTGTATCTACCACAGTTAGCAAGGTGCCTGGCATAATAGTAGAGATGTTCAATAAATATTTATTGACGGACTGACTGCAGGGCATTTAAAAGTAAGGATTGATAAAACTCAGTGACTTAATACTGAGAATAAAATAAAGGAAATCATCATCATCATGATACGAATTTATACAGCATTTGTAAAGTGCTTTATGTATATTATTTCATTTGATTCCCACAACAACCCTATGGGGAATTGTCATTCTTCAGCTAGGTGATGCAGTGGGGTCTCTGCAGTCAGGAAGACCTGAAATCAGGTCCATGCTCACACTTTTCCTGGCTATGGGACTTTGGACAAGTCCCTCGATCACCCTCAGGCTGTTTCTTTATCTATTAAATTGGAATAATAAAAGCATGCATCTCACAGAGTTGTTATAAAGATCAATATATATATATATCCATACTCATATATATGTTGTATATAATGCTTTATAAACTTTAAAGCTCTTCATAAATATTAGCTATTATTCCCATTTTATGGATAAGGAACTCAAAAGCAGTGTTACCAGCTTGTCTATGGGGAATCAACTTCTGATGTAAGATTCAAACCCTATTTTTCCGGACTTCATTCAGTGGTACTTATATTTCATAATTGAGCAGTAAAAAATACTTACCGAGCGTGTATAACCTGGACATTTTAGGAGAGAGCTCTAACTTTTTATGTCTTCTTATTACAGTAAGATAAACTGATTTGTGAATCTCCCTTCGGCATATCTAGCCGTACGGACCCCAGCTCTGGAGGACCTCTTGCCTTTTCGGGGTATTACATCAGAGGCCACACAGTCATTAGATGCCCTCATGGCTGATGATCACTTAAGCTCTCACCTTGTAGAAGATGGTCAGCTCTTGAGCTGAAATAATTAGGAAGGAGAGTCAGAGTATAGTTTTGCACTAGCTCCTAATGGCCAGATGTTTACAGCCTCACCTCAGGACTATCCATCTGGGAGGCAGTAACATTCGATCTGATTCCTTGATACAGTAAAGAAACTTGGAGTGAGATAAATCAGCCTTTTGCCGAGGCTTAAGTACATCAGAGCCTCAGAGGGGGAAATTCAGTACTGTACAAACCCCCATTACAGCCCTGAGGTCCCCGGAGAAATAAAGAGTCTTCTCAACCTTCATTACTCGTAAGCTTTCTGTGTGGCTAAAAATGGAATTCATTAGAAGGGGGAAAACTATTTTCATCTCCTTTTACTTGCATAATTTTGCTTAAGAGAGTATTCAGATGCTTTCAGGAGTATCCTGCTGTGTTGGCCACGCTTGCATTTTCTTTTCCACTTTATGCATTCTCTCCAGCCTAGAGCTGTGCTCCAAAGCTAGGAGGGCAGTTTGGTTTATAAGGAATTGGAAGAGGGGAAGTTGTCTGGACCAGTGAAGATGCAGTAGTTGTGCTTCCCTGTTGGGAGTCCAAGATGCAGCACATAGTAGGTGCTCCATAAAGGTTGTGGGATTAGATTGGGAAATGGTGGGAGCCTAGGATTACAAACAGAGCTGGAAGAGACTGAAGTTTTTGGGGAGAGGCTCTCATCCATACTCTTATTCAGTGGGACTCTGAGGTCCCTCCCAGGGGGATCCTAAATTGGTGAGGCAGCAAGCAGGATGGTCTCTTACACAATCTTTTCCCCCATAGATGGTTATATCATTCTGTCACTCGTGGAAAGAATGCTGAATATTGGTGTCAGAGAACCTGGGTTCAAATCCTGTCTTTGCCACTTACTACGTCTGTGACACATCATTTCACCTGCATGGACCTAGGTTTCCTTATTTGTAAAAAGAGGAACTTGGATTAGATGACCTCAGAGGTCCTTTCCAGGTCTACTGAACCGGGATCCTCAGTTTTCTTTCTGAATTGCCGCATGCATCTTACCCTTCTGCTTCTGAAAAAAAGTACATTTTTTAGACATTCTGCAACAGCAGAGATGGTGATACTGAAACTCCTCTGAGAGGATGAATGGTGCGTGGGTATTTCCCCTCTTGGCAAAAATAGACCTCACTCCTTCCTACACTTTAATCAGTCTGTTCTCTTTTCCCAGTATAAGGTGAGTGGGTCTGCCCTTCCCTTCTCACCTTTTCTCAGCCAATCAGCCAATATGCATTTATTAATAATTATTACTTATGTGCCGGGCACCATACTGAGTTCTGCAGATAAGCAGAAGAAAGGCCCTTGAGAAACAGCACGATTCTGTGGAAAGAACATAGGGTTTGGCATCAGGATCTGCTCCCACTCTGTTAACCTTCTACCTCTGAGGGCTTTGGCAGGTTCTTTTCCCTGCACCGTGCCTCAGTTTCCTCATCTTCTCCATGAAAGAGTTGGTTTAGCCTGAAGGTTCTTAGCTTTTTTGTGTGTCCTGGATCTCTTTGACAGCTTCATGAAGCCTGTGGGCCCTTTCTCAGGACAGTATTTTTAAATGCATAAAATAAAATCCATAGGATTTAAAAGGAAACCAATTGTAACAAAATAATGGATCAAAATGAGTTTTTAAAAAATATGTTCACAGGCTCCAGGTTAAGAACCAACCTGTGGTATAGATGCTCTCTAAGGTCTCTTCCAGTTCTAAATCCTGTGATGTCCAGACTTGCTTGCTGAGTACAGGAGAGTGATACATGCTCCTTTTTAAGATCTAAAGACGACCAAGATCGGGGTAGTCCTCAAGGAATCTCTCAGAGGGCATAAAACCTCTGCGGCCTGTGGGTGTGACTCGACCTAAAGGGAGAGTAGAATGTGAGAAATGGAAGAGTGGTAGGGATGAACAGATTCATCTGTATTATATGGACAACCTGCATCATATCACTTGCCTTCTTGGGGACAGGGGAGGGAGAGAATATGGATTGCAAGATGTCAGAAAAGGACTAAAACTTGTTACTGGCATGTAATCTGGAAAAAATAAAAATGAGAAAAATTTTAAAAAGTGGTAGGGACAAAAGTTCTGTGCAACTGAGGCGGAAGGAGAGATCCTGAGAGGCTGGGATGGGGGCAGGAGGGACCTTGAAAGGTACAGCTGGTGGTGGGAGGAGAAGGGCGCTTCTTTCCAGGAAAAGACAGAAGGGAGTTGTGTTTTGGGGGACGGTGCCTTTGTCCTCTTTGCTGGAGGATGTAGAAATGTTTCTCTCAGGGACATCTAGCCACTGTACAGAACACTTTTCCTCAAGAACCTTGTTCGAGAGTGCAAGTATTTATGATCCCCATTTTGTAGGGAAAGAACTTGAAGTTTAGATGGGTTAATCAGGGCTGAGATTCCAATCCAGCTCATTCCAAGTACAGCCCTCTTTCTCTCTACTACTGCTGTGCCTTGAAATGTGCCTCTGCCCTCCAAGATTGTTCATTTTTCAGTGGAAAAAATACTGGATATATGAAGTTAGAGAAATTGGATTTGAATTTTAGCCCTTCAAGACCAGAGCAGTAGAACTTTGGGCAATCATTTCCTCTTCTGAAATTCAGTTGCCTAAGAAGTAAAAATGAGGGGGTGGGGAGAAAAAAAGGACTATACTTGTTAGTCTCTAAGGCTTTTTCCAGCCCCAGATCTGCCTTTTTGCTCATTTACCCACAGTCTATTTGATAGTATCGTTTTCTCAAGTGTTTCTCTTTTGCTACAATATTAGTTAGGCTTTGGAACACAGTACCTTGTTCACAGTAGGTACTTAATAAACTAAATTTTAATTTTTATATTAATTGAATAGAATTTTAATTTAATTTAAATGTAAAGTTTAATTGAATAGAAACTATGTTGAATAAATATTAGCCATTGATGGTGAGCTTTGGGGACCTATTTTCCTCTGCGTCCAGCGATGTGCCCTAGCCAGGTCACCCCAGCTCCTCGGCATTAGCATTCGCACCACAGAAATCAGCAGATGCTACGAATCAGAATTTCATCTATTATTCAGCTAATTGCCTAGACTTAAGAAAGTGATGAAGAAGATGCTAGTAAAGGAGATGACGTTAAAAACGTGACGTGTACTTTTTTGGAGGGTAGCTGGGTGATAAGCAGGCCGCTGCGTTCTGTCTGTGTGTGAACGGTAAGAGGCCAGCCCCAGTCGGGCAGGCTGGAGGATGTCCATGTCTCTGGAAGAGCCCAGCGAGGTTCCCATCCCAGCTCCTCCCTTTGTGACCTTGTAGCCTCTCTCCTCCTTGGTCTCCATCTGTAAAATGGGGACGTTGGGTTTAGCCGACCTTCAAGGGCTCTCTCCCACTTCTAATTTGGTGACTTAGGGTCTCCAGGCCCTGAATCCCAAGTCTGGGTCGGAACCTTCTCCTTGGGTGAGGCCTGATGGATCCTCCCCGCCTTCCCCAGAAAACAAGGATGCTGCTGGGCAGCCAAGGGGTGTGGAAGTGGCGGAGGGAGAGATTTGCATTACTGTTGCCCAGGCCTTGCCTTTCCTGGTACACTGAGTGACTGGGGCCTTCGAGGCCATCAAAACAGGCACGAATCCAGAGCCCAAAAATTTGCCTAAAAAGCATCATTATCCCTCCCACCCCCACCCGTATACCGGCATCTCCCCCAAGCAGCGCCTGGCTTTCCAGCCCTGGCTTCCATAGCCACAAGTAAACTTTGGATGGGTCTGGAGGTAAGAAGGTGCCATTATTCTGGTCTTTGGGAAGACCTTTGCCCCTGGAGCTCGCAGACTCGGGCTGAGACCCTGAGGGACACCCACAGCCGGCTCCCCAAACCCTCTCCCGGTCCCCACCACCTTCCTCTCTCCTTCGCCCTGGTGGGGCGTCCGGCCATGGCCGTCCCCAGCGCTCCTCCCGGGAGCCGTGTGTCTGCGTGTGTCTGCCCTGGGTCCTGCGAGGGTGGCTGCTTCTCTCCGCTTAAGGGCTGTCTCCTTGCCTTGCAGGCCGCCCGCCGTGTCCCGGGGAGACCATGAAACGAGGCCGGCTCCCTAGCAGCAGCGAAGACTCTGATGACAACGGCAGTAAGTGGGGCTCGGTTGTGTTTGGAGATGCCGGGGGTTTGGGTCTGGACACCAAGGCTTTCGGTAGCCTCGGCGAGGCGTCGGGGGTCCACGGCAGCCGGGGGACGGGCGCGGGGCTCCTGGGGGACACCCCGGCTCTCCAGCTGCTCCCAGACACCCCATCTGCTTCTCCCAGAGGCCGCTGGCCGCGTCCAGGCCGTCCTGGGCTCTCTGAGGACGAGGGAGGACGGAAAGGACGATGACTCATCCAGGCCGAGAGGAAAACTGGGAGGCAGGGCTGGTGCATTTGCAGGGAAGGGTGCCTGTGCTGGCCTGGAATCGGCAAGACCCAGGTTCAGATTCTGCCTCCCCTAGGTACTTGGGGGGATTCTGAACTAAGCCTCAGTTTCTTCTTTAAAATGGTGCTCATCCTACTTACGCTGTGGGCTTCCTAGAGTCTCTGGGAGGCTTCGCAGACTCTGATTCTTTTAAAATGTTTTGCTGTCGCCCTTTTTGTAGGTGACTGCAAATTCCCCCTAAATGCCCCCCTGGCAGAACCTTCCTTTCTAGCCCCTTCAAGCAGTCTACAAAGTGTCCGTCATGATGACGACGATGATGCCTGGCTTGACTTTAGTCCAGTCACTTCTCACCTCTCTGGAGCACAGCCAAGAAGCACAGAGTCAGCAGGACAGTGTGTGGAGCGGGCAGACCAGAAAGTCTAGCGAGGCTGCTCAGGCCAACCCTCCGGCTCCCTCCCTCTCACAGGTCCTTCGCTTTTAGTTTGCAAGCAGTTCTGAGGCCTAAAGCCCCCGGGGGTCTCGGGGGGGCTCAGGAGAGACATTTTCATTCATTCGCGTCTGGATGAGCCACTTGGATGAGGAGGGGGCTGTGGGGCTGGAGGGGCTCCAAGCAGCCACGTGGACTGTGAGGGAGAATAGAGGAAAAATATAAAAAGCAGATTCAGAAACTTAAAAAAAGGCAAAGAGGCAGCCCTCCGAGGCGGTGGGACAGAGACAAACAGCCCTGGAGCCCTCCAGACCCTTGGGATGCAGAGAGACTTTATAATAATGGCTTCTCCCATGCTGACCTGCCCCTGGGGCACCAGTGGAGGGCCCTGGATGGAGCACTTTGGGGTTAACAAAACGCTTTCCCTGCATTGTCCTATTTGAGTCTGGTTTGAAGTAGGTCATGCAGGTGTCCCCATTTTGCAGATGAAGAAAGTGGAGGCTCCACCCCTTGGGGTTTGAACTCAGGTCTTCTCTTGGCTTTCAAACCACATTTGTCCGTCTCCCAAGCCCTCAAGTCCAAACCCATTTGGCAGACTTTGAGGGCCCTTCATAGCTACTCTCCGGCCACCCTTGTTTCCTATGGCTTGTCCTCAGAAACCTTCAGTTCCTCCTCAGTGTCCTTGGAAATTCCTGTCCTGTCCGCCGACACCCCAACTTCCACCCGTCTAAGTCCTGCGCCCCCCTGAAAGTCTCCCCACCTTACTCTCGCCCTCGTCGGCAGTCTGACCGGACGGGACCGATGGTGCCACCGAATTTAGCCTTTCCTCTAGCAGCGGCCCTGCTTGGCTGGTCAGTTTTTTCCCTCTTCTACCCTGAAGTCTGAGTCTGATGCCTCAGCGTGGCGCGGAGGTGGGCGACTTCGGGACAGTAACACCACGCCAGGCGGGGAGACCCCCAGCAAGCAGGAAGTCACCCAGAAAAGAGCATCAAAGCGGAGCCCCGACGACGAGGAGGAGCCCTCCGGGGGGACGACTTTCCACACAGGAGCCTTCGCAGTTCCTGTTAAACAGGAAAGATTTCCAGTCTAGGGCTGGAAGGATCATAGATTAGTGTTAGGAGGTCGAGTCTAAGCCTCTCATTTTATAGATGAGGATGCCGAGACCCAGAGCGTGGCAGAAACTTTCCTAAAAGGGCACCCAAGATAATAATAGTGACAGCTCACATTTTCAGCCCTTTACATACATCGTCCCATCTTACCTTCACAACAGCTCTGAGAGGGAAGCTATTCTTGTGACCCATTTTACAGCTGAGGAAACCGAAGCTCTCCAAGCTTAGCAGGCCAGGGCAGTTGGAGGCAGCTGGGATCCCCTCCAAGGGAGGCTGCATCCAAATTGATTTGCTAATCCATAATAGTCACTTGTGTCCAGGGGATAGAGAAAGGCCCTTCCGTTCTGGGAGTGTCACTTGTCTTCAGCAAATTCTTCATCCCAGACGGCCTTTCCGCACAGGACCCAGCCCGGGCCCAGCCCGGCAGGCAGTCAGTGCGGGTGGGGGGGGTGGGGAATACCTTCAGAAACGGACCTGTGCCCGGATGTTTGCTCAGTCTTTGCAGCCACCAAAATAAGCGCCTTCAGCTCACTGGCCACGCTAGGAAAACAAGCCCAACGCGATTAATTTTCCTAGAAAATGGCAGAAAAATGAAAGCGAGGGCCAGTCTGCAATCTCCATTGGCATCCGGGAGATTTAGTGGAAGGGCCTCCGGAGGCCGAGGAGACTCCTTGTGGAGGATTTACAGAGGCGGCTAGACCAGAGTCACTCCAGCCGAGGACGCCTGCGTGGACGGCTTTTCAGCTCCTTGCAGGGAGAATTATTCCCTTTGAGGAGATCACAGACCCCTAGAAGTAACTTTTTTAAAGAACTGGACTGACTTCTGGCAGCACCGGGGAATGTTTGAATCCTTAGGGGAAGCACAAACACATCGGAGGCGTCACTGCCGTTCCTGGACGTGGCACCGGTTCTGCTGTCAGCTCCTCTCCAGTCACCCAGAGGATTAACATGCTTCATTCTGAAACCTGCCACCACCCTCATCCCATTCCATCAATTAGGGAAACAAGCCCTGCGTGCTTTATTTTCTTAGAAAACGACATTTGATTGCCTCAGTTTTCCCAGGAGAGAGTTTAGTAGGTATGCTGCTTTCCAGGGAGGTAGGGTTTGTTTTTTTTTTTTAAATCCTTGATTATATTTTATTTATAACTTAAAAAAAGCCCCATCAGAATGATTTCACAATCTATGGCCACCTTCCATAGGAATCCTACTTTGTAGCAGAGAAATTTATGAGAAAAAGTCAATCAAAAACGATGGAACACTTAGGATACTGCGTCCTACATCTGTGGTCCCTTGTCACCCTTCTGAGAGGATGGATAGATGTCCTTCTCTGGGGCAACAAAGTAGGTGCCGGTTGGATGGGAATAGCTGAGCAAATTATGGTAAGAGGATTGACTTAAATGCACTTGAAAAAAATTGTTCCTTAAAGGCATGAAAAAAGTTCTCTCCCCCTTTCTGCAAGTGGGTTGGGGTGCTGCTAGATCCAAGCAAAAGGGTCTATGCCTTCTTTGGAGAGGAAGCCTTTTCTACCCGGACCTCAACCTTCCCAGCTCTTTATTTCTTTATCTGGAGAAGCAGAGCTTATCAGAGGCTCTGCTTAATAAAATGTAGGCTTGTTTACTTGTAAAGAACAGAGCATGAAAGGGAAAGGAGAGGCAGCTCAAACCAGGCCAGTTTGGGACTCTGGTGACTGGGATGGGGTGGGGGGGGGGAGGGATTCTCAGGGGAAGGTGGACAGTTTGGGGAACTACCCGTGCTGTCCCTTGCTCTCTGCAAGATTCTAGTGGGGCCCACATTCTTTTCTTTTCTTTTTAGAATCCTTAAAGCCAATTAAATTTCCCAGATGCTTTTAAATTTCTTGTCAACTATTTTATCTCCTTTTCTTGATCTCTCTTAGCCAGTGCTTCTTTATCATGAAATTAGCTCTAGGTACCATCTGAGCTCTTCTCTTCCGAGTATTAACCCTTATGTCCTTGGAATGGGAGCTTCTGATAGAACTTTTTTTCTCCCTCTTCTTCCTCCTCCTCCCCCAGATAAACAGATGTCTCCTTAGATCAGGGACACCTCAGAGGGCCTTTAGTCCAACCCCCTCCTGTTAGAGACAACAGATGACTAGAATGACTTGTATCAGGTCATGTGAGACCTTTTGTGCCAGCAGATACGGATGGGATTTGGACCTAGGTCTTCTGATTCCAAATCTCCAGTTAATTTATTTTTTAATTTTTTCCCCCCTGAGCCTTTACCTTCCATCTTAGAATCAATACTGTATATTGGTTCTAAGGCAGAAGAGTGGTAAAGGCTAGGCAATTGGGGCTACGTGACCTTCCCAGGGTCACATACTAAGAAGTGTCTGAGGCCAGATTTGAACCCAGGACCTTTATTTATCCATTCCCAGTTGGCTCTGAAAATGAAGCTATTGCAATTGATTAAAGGGAATTTTAGTGTTGTAGGGGGTTTTGATTAATATAGCTACTCAATTAGAATCTCTTTGAAGGCAGGTTTTTCTTTCTTTTCTCTCCCCTCCTCCATTCTTGTATCTCCCTGAGCACCTAGCATGACATTTGTTCTTTTTTTAAATTTTATTATTTTTTAAAATAGCATTTGTTCTTAATAGATACTCGATAAATGTTGGTTGAATTGAATTTCATGCACACTAATGTGATTTGTAATCTATTTAGGCGTCAGTGAGTAGAAATCTCACCCCATACTGTTTGCCTGTAGAGAGGCAGTGAGTTACACTGGAAGGAACCCTTTTTGCCTTTGGACTCTGGGTCTGGGCTCACATCCCCCAGTCTGGTCCTCACGACTCCTGGTTTGTCCTTACTTGTCCTTCTCTGCGGATGAAGGCTTTGACCTGGATCATCTCTTAGATCTCCCTCCTGGCCGCAGGTAGATATCACCCTCTCTGGGAGCTGAACCCCAAGACCTTCATTTTCTGTCCTCACCCCCAAAGGCCAGGGTACAGGAAACTGGATGGAAATTCTTTGAGTTTCACTAATCACCGGACCTTTGCAGGGCTGGGTGGCCACAGTCACGCTGTCTTTGTTCATTTCTGACACCGATCGTCCTCTCCCTTCCCTGACCTGTTTGACTGGCATCTTCTCCCTTCCCTCCACTGATCCAAGGGACCAGCCAACGGGCACCTACTGTGTGCCAGACCCTGGGGACCCAAAGACAACAACCAAACAGTCCCTGCCCTCAGGGAGCCCACCTCTGATTGGGATGAATGGCATCTGTGCCTCCAAGCACATATACAAGGAGGACAATGATTTTGTGGTCCTTTGCTAGCAGAGGATCAGCAAGGGACTTGTATAGAAAGTGGCATTTAAGGGGCGCTTTGCAGAAAACTAGCAATGCCAAGAGGCAGAAGTGAGTTTCCAAGGGCAGGCTATTATTCTTGGTGGTCAGAAAGAGGAGGAAGAAGGGTTGTAGATTTAGTGCGGTCTGCTCATTTTATAATAGATCCTCATCTAGAAACTGAGAGAGAGCTCAAGTGCTTCATTCAAGTCCACATGCAGAATGCTAAAATCAGATTTTGAACCCAGGTCTTGGGACTCCAAAATTCTGTTAAATTGTGTGATATCCATAATTCTCTTCTCTTCCCTCCCCTAAGAACTATTGGTGAACATACAAGGGAATCTAAGCCTTTCCTGGCGTCTTGATTTGCATTAAATAGAAAACACTGAACTTTGCCCTTTTTTTTTTTTTTAAGGGAATTATTATGAAGGATTGTGTGTGGAAGCCTTGGGCTCAGAAGGATTGAGTGTAGACGTGGCTAGTGGGTGTCCACGAAGCCACAAAGAGCCCAGCCTTAGATTGTTTGCTATCAGACCTGTTGGGCAGCTTCAGTTTGGCAGGGGAAGGCAGTGCCTTCTTGTGCTCCAGCTGGATCTGGCACAGACGTGACAGAATCCATGAACTCATTTCCCAAGAAGAGGCCTATGGTGCTGGCCAGGCCTCTGCATCAGAAGGAAGAAGAGGAGGTGCTTGGAAAACATTTAGGATGTCAAAACATCCCCATTTCTTGTCTGTTCTCCTTGAATCCCTTTCTTATTTAAGACTCCAGGGATCTGTGAGCCCCTTACCCCTCACACCAATCTTCATCTTTGCCTGCTCATTCTGTGTGAGTCTCATCTATTTCTTAGATTTTTGTCTAAAAAGTTTTGGAAGGTGGAAGTGAATTAATGTTATTAAACTAAAGGATCTGAGCTTTTTTCACATTTGGGGAGAGCTGACGCAGGTGCTGGAGTCAGTGGATGTGGGCTCAAATACAACCTCTAATGCTTACTAGGGTTGTGATTTTAATTCAAGCCACTTGACCTCTGTGATGCTTAGGGTTCTGATTTGTAAAATGGGAAGGGGACCTCTCAGGTCACCTCCAGGGCTAGATCTTTGGTCCTATGAAAATATCACACCCCAAAAGTCATTAGATGTGGATTTCATTGGGTACCACTATAATTTAATTTCCCATTTCTCTTCTTTGTTGTAGTTCTTAAAATGGGTTGAAAGAGAGGGAATTTGGAGAATAGTTCTTTGTTCCTAAGTTAATTGTATGACATTTGGAAAGGAACATCATCTCTTTCTGGGTCTTAGTTTCTTCATATGGAAAATAAAATGGTTGGTTCTAGAGGATCTCTTAGGTCCCTTCTAGCTCTCACCTTCCATGCAGCAGGCATTTATTAAATATTAACCATGTACAAGTCCTGGTGCATAAATACAAAGACAAAAGCAAAAGAGCCCTTGCCCTTAGGAAGCTTGTAGTTTGTCTTAGTTGAACATTCGATGAGTTTGTAAATAGGAAATAACTAGAATGATAATAATAACTAATGCTTATGGCCTTTTAAAGCATTTACTTGTTTGTGACACCAGCTTTATGAGGGTAGATATTACAGGTTTGTTGTCATCATTTTACAGGGGAGGAAACTGAGGCTCAGAATTAAGACACATAACTAGAAATTGTCAACGGTTGGATCTGAACTCAGTCTTCTCTTGATTCCAAGTGTAGGTAGCACTCTATCCAGAATCTGCATCAGACTTGCCACCCACAGACTGGGTACTGCCATCCAAAACTGAGTGTGCCTTAAACCAGATTAAACTGTAATTGGTAAATGTTTCATAAAATAAGTAAAAATACCATGCAACATAGATAATGTGAATTTGTGGTTATCTAAGAGAACATGGGACTCTGAGTTTGACATCATGGCCTTACGTGATGCTGTCTAAATTTGCTTTCTTTCAGAATGGAATCTTATTACAATAATATAATAAAATGTGCTCCATTCACATGGAAGAAATTAAAAAGTAGTTTTTGGAATTTATCATTTCAAAGGTAAAGAAAGGGTCTCTCTTTGCTCTCTTTGAGCACCAATGCTGTAATGCTGCCATGTTGGGCTAGATGATCCCAGACTCACTAGGTTGGGTATGTGGGAAGGCAGGCAAGGGGCAGGTTAATAACTCTTTGCCACTTACTGACCTGCCTCTGGTAAATTAGTCTCTTCCCCCTCAGATTTCTCATCTATAAACTGAAGGGATTGGAGTAGGTGATGATCCCCAGGCTGAAATATTAGTTTTGCAAACCTCACGCCTTACAAGTTGCCTAAATTCACAAATCTCCCCTGGCTTCTAGTTTCCCCCTGGAGCATCTAAAATAACCCCAGGGAAGTACATATGGAGGAGCTCCCAGGTTTGGGAGGCCACGTAATGCCCATCGGCCAATTCACGCTGGGGATTTTTCTGTGTCATAGACTTAGGGCAGGAAAGCATGGCAATCTCTGACATTTTATTTATATATAAAAATACATATTTATATATAAATTTGTCCCTGGAACTTCAGAGCTAGGCCGTCATATAACCAACTTTGCCACAAACAGTGATAACCCAGTTTCAGAATCTGCACCCAACTTTCTGAGTCCCTTGTTCGCCTCCTGGCAGCCGATAGAAGGTACCTTATGGCTTGTGTGTTGATCTCCTAATCCGGTTTGTCATCATCGAATGTCAGTACTCTGTAGGCAGAGCCAAGATGCGAAGCCAACCTTGCTTCCTCATCTTAACCTGGGATTTAGAAGGAACAAGTGGCTGGTGATGTGGCCGAGGCGAAGTCCAGGATTCCGAGACTTGGGAGAGTTCTAACATCCTGCTAAGGTTCATTCGATCTCTTGACACCACCCTAAGGAAGGGCCCCGCAAGGCATGATGTTGGGGTTTTGGGGTTTGCGATTGTGTGTTTTTTAGTTCCAGTGAATCAAAATTAATTTTGTGTTGAAAATGTTTTGAGAATTTCCTGACAGCCTGTGAGATAATTAGAGGCACTGTCATAGAAGCAGCGCTGGGAATCACCACGGTGTATCCGCAGTGCAAAGATGCTTATTTAGGGTGGGATCTGTCTCTAGCCCCATTTGTGTGTGTTTCTGTCTGTGTGTGAAGATGTGTGTTTTTTTGCTTTACTCATCTGCTGTGTCTGAATATAGCCCTTCTGGCTCTTTTTGCATTTAACTCATCTTTTGTTCTCAGGCTGCAGTGATTCTGAGTGACAGAAGATATTTCTCATCTCTTCTAAAAAGGGAATTTTTCAAGAAAAGCTAGGGACCACTGCTTAAGAGGCTAGTGCCAGTCATCTTCTGTGCTACTCCAGCTGCCTTTATCCCCAAACTCCATTCCATACAGCTTGCCCATGTCATTTCCCCCTTTTCTCGTATTTCCCCGAGGTAAAACTTCCAAAGGGTATTTGCTTTTCTTCACGTTTCGGTCGAGCTTTGAGTTCTTTACGTTCATCCACATGAGTGTAATGAGCTTTAGAGACCCTCTAGTTCCACTTCATCATTTTATCCAGAAGGAAGAGAGCCAGAGAGGTAGAAACAGTAAGTAAAGGAGATGAGATTTGAACTTGGCTTAGTCAATTCTGCCCAAGTTTATAGTGCTCTTTCCACCATGCTAACTTTTTCTTTCTCAAAGAAGAAATATAAGTTTCCTTTTGCTTCAGAAAGCTAAAAAACAGATTTTTGGAAGAATTTTAGAACCGGTCAAGGAATGATTTTAGAAATCAAATGGTAATTGCAGTGTCAGTCACATATGGAGAAAATCTTACCTTTCCAGTCGATAGAAAAGACCCATCAAATGGCCATCAAAGATTTGATGATCATTTCCAGGTAGATGGGACATGGAAGGCATAGGGCAATGTAGACCTCCTAAATACTGGACTGAGATGCTGAGGAGACCTTTGACATCCTGGTTCCACCTGGCAGGAAAAAGATAATTTGTTTTACATCTTCAGGATTATCCCACGTTTTTTGGATATTTTGCTCTTTCATATCCTGGACCCTGGAGCCTGAGTGGTGATAAGTTGTCTTGTCTCGCTGGTAGAGTGTTTTAATTTCTTTTCATGTTGGGTTGAATCATTTCACTAAGATTTCTTCCCTCTTTTGAGCCACACTTTTCATTATTTTGAGGGGAACACACAAATGACTGCTTAGGTCAGTGATTAAAGAAAGCGGCGAGGACCCAGTTTTGGGGAAGTGAGGAACGTGGGGAAGATTGCTTTGAGAAGGACTTAAGCCAGGGGAGAGAGGGCTCAGGGTAGGCCCAAAAAAGGGTGATATTAAGATAGTCCACCCACGGTGGTATAAGTTAAAATTCTAAGCTCCTAAAGAAAACCATTCCAAAGGGACACTTTAGCTTCTATAATATCTAACAATTCTATAGTGCATTAAAAGGCTTTGCAGGGAACATACCAAATATGGTCTCATTGGATCTTTACAACTTTGAAGTAGGTGTGATTATTATCCCCATTTTATAGAGACTAACTAAGGAAAATGGAGGCAAGACAAATCATTTGGCCAGGGTCACCTCTCCTTGTATTTGAACTCGGATCTTCTTGACTCTGGTTCCAGTTCTCAATCCATGGTGCCACCTGGTGGCCAGAAGCATTTTCTACAGTCTGCATCCTTCCCAGTCTCCTGGGCTTTGTAGGAGCTTATAATTCAAATATTTCAGTGGGACCATTGTTTCATTCATTCATTCATTCATTCATTCATTCATTCATTCATTCATTCTTTGGTTCATTTCCTCTCTGCTTCCCAAACTGGCCTAAGTCCTAACCCATCCGGGCTCCTCTTCCTGGTGACCCCTGGCCACAGAGGACTTACCCACGCAGGTCCCTGTGGTGTCCTGGAAAACAGGTTGGCTTTGGAGGCAGAAGACCAGGGCCTGAGACTCAGTTTAGCCCTTTATAGCTGGTGTGACCTCGAGGCTAATTTCTCCATCTAGAAAATGGGGAGATGGGACTCAGCATCTGCATGCTCAGGGGAGAGGATGGAGACGTGGCCCTACAGAACAGGGAGGGAGCCAGAGGAAGAAAGGGGGTTCAGGACTGTCAGGCCAGATGGGGATTCTAGTAGGAAGCAGAGAAAGTGTTTAAAAAGGCCACCATCCCAAAGGGTGGCTGTTTGTTATAGGCAGAGCTTTATAGAGTCTCCAGGAATGGGTCTGTGTTGGCCTGTTCTAGCAAAAGCCAAGTTTTTATTTTTATTCTGTTTGGATTTTATATTTTGGGGATAGGTTGAGGATAATAATTCTTGCTACAATTGCTTGTAGTGATATAGTGCACTTAAAAAGGTTTCCTTCAAGTCAAATAAAATATTTTTTTCCACCTCACTAAGCGAAATGGAGATATTAGCCAAAAGGCGGAGGGGTATCATGGGAGGTGCACCGGGGCCAACCTGGGGTCCAGGGCTCGGACTTTAACCCTCCCTTTGCAGCTTGCCAGGGCTTTAGTAGCTTTTGTAAATGGTTGGGGCTGGCCCTCTCTGCTTTTCATGGATATCTTCGATCCCAAGAGGATGTCGGCTCCTGGGAGCCAGGAACGGTTTTTTATTTATTTCCTTTTTAACATTCATATCTTTGGCACCTCCCTTGCACCTGCCCTCTGTGATGCATTGCCCAAGGCTTTATTTTGACCACTGGCCGGGGCGACGTCTGTCACTCTGTATTTGGTAAGTGACTGAGTTTGACGCTCCACTGCTTGGAGAGAGGTGACATCTGCACGGAGGGAGGAGAGCCACCTGTGCGCCAGGGGATGCTCTGCCTTGAGGGAAGTCGGGAGGATAGTAAACTCGCCGGCATTTATCCTCCCCTCTCTCCATCAGGGAGCTAGACGGGCACGGCCTCCCCCTTCCACAAGGATGGCTTTGAGAGCGGCCGTCCTGCTGGGCAGGTCAGTGGCGGCTGGAGAAGGGCCAGACAGAATGGAGGCGTGACTGGGGGAAGTCCCGGAGCAATGATGGAAGGAGCGCTGCTTTGGGTTCTGAGAAAGCCTCTTGGGAAACCGGGGACCCCGAGCAGGGCCACTTAGTGCAGCTTGGTCCGGCTTCTCTCTGGCAAAACGAGGAGGCTGGAACATGTCGGGGCGCCTTGAGGTTCTGTCCAGTTTGGTCCCAGGCTTGGAGATATGTAGGTAGGGATGCAGAGATGCACCCCCCCCCCCACGTGAATGTGTTTATTTGTTTAATAAACGATATCCTTGGAAATCTCCCTTATCTATATTTATGTAGATCTCATACTAGAGATAACATCTATCTATCTCTCTATATATACATATAAAGAATATGTATGTAGGGAGAGTATATGTATAGAGAGAGTATTTATATAGATTATCCATGTATATATATGGAGTGTATATGTATAGATTATCTATAGAGAGCTTTTCTATAGATTATGTCTGTATCGAGTACGTATGGATTATAGAGTATTTATATAGATTATCTATAGAATGTACATATACAGTATATGTATAGATTATCTATAGAAAATATATAGATTATATATAGAATATGTAAATAGAGTATATAGATTTTGTGTGTGAATATATAGTGTATGTATAGATTATCTATAGAAGGTATTTATATAGGTTATATAGAGTATATATAGATATTCTGTGTATATATAGAGAGTGTATGTATAGATTATCTATAGAAAGTATTTATATATGTTATATATAGAGAATATATATAGAGAATATATATATATAGAGAGTATATATAGATATTCTGTATGTATATATAGATTATCTATAGAAAGTATTTATATAGATTATATATAGAGAATATGTATATATAGAGAGAGTATATATAGATATTCTGTGTATATATAGAGAGAGTGTATGTATAGATTATCTATAGAAAGTATTTATATAAGTTATATATAGAGAGAGTATATATAGATATTCTGTATGTATATATAGATTATCTATAGAAAGTATTTATATAGATTATACATAGAGAATATGTATATATATAGAGAGAGTATATATAGATATTCTGTATGTATATATAGATTATCTATAGAAAGTATTTATATAGATTATACATAGAGAATATGTATATATATATAGAGAGAGAGTATAGATATTCTGTGTGTATATATAGAGTGTATGTATAGATAATCTATAGATTGAGTATATAAGTAGAGTATATGTATATATACAGAATTTATATAGATTATTTGTATATATATAGAGAGTATATGTATATAGAGAGTATATGTGTATGTATATAAAAAGTATATATATATATAGATTATCTGCAGAGAGTATATGTATATATAATAACGTCATATAATAGCCAATATAATATGTAGTATACTATAGACACACTGTAAATATATATATATACATATATTATATACTTATAGACTATATATACTATCTATACATACATATACACAAATATACACATAGAGATGGACAAATTAAAATTTTAAACCACACTAAGACTTTTGGGACACTCTGTATACTTACTGAACTGAATTGTATCTTAGGAAACTTGTTTCAGAAATAGCAACTTTGTACAGTTCCCTTCTCAGAGTCCAGCCTAAGGCGCCTCCCAGGCCCTCATCTCCCTTCAGTTAGGAGGTTGGCCCGTGGAGATCTCTGCTGGCCCGACAGCGGGGCCGGGAGGTAGGGTGGACTGGAGCGGGGAGGAAAGGTGTCCTCGATCCGGGGTCCAGAAAGGTGGCCCGATGATCCTGCAGAGGGGCTTTATGGATGATGAGCGCTTGGTCCCGTTTTTCATTGCTCCCATTTGGATTTTTATACCTTCAGGCCTCTCTACGACTTGGTCCCAGCAGTCCAGATCACGACACAGGAGAAACTCATGTTCCAGACATGAAGACCGCAAGCCCTCCGAGGTATTTCCTGAATTGCATCAGATTTTGCAGCTTCTGGGAAGTACACACACACACACACACACACACACGCACACACACAGACACACAGACACACAGACACACAAACACACACACAGACACACACACATGCACACCACACACACATACACACACACACACACAGACCTGGTTGTTGAGTGCATTTCTTCCTAATTCTATTCTCTTTCCTTTCCTGCTCCGTCTCAGCTGGCACCCAGCAACTTTCCCTCTGGCCAGGAGATCAGGGATTTCAGCAGCTGCTACAGTCACTGCCAGCCTCAAGTTAGTTTTAGCCCTGACTTTTTGGCTTCTTTGGCACCAACCCAATGTCATTTTGAACAGTTTTTGTTTTGGGAATTGTTTTTGAGGTTCTCTCTCTTCCCCTTCCCATCCTCTGACCCCGCCATGTCCCCTTTCCTGTCTTCCTTCCCTTCCTGGTAAATACTGGTTCGTAGGTGCATTCCATAGCCCCTCACTGCTGCTGGCCTGGATGTTTGCTAAGGACTTACCTGTCCATCTAGCAATCTGCTCTTTTGCAGTGCTTTGAGGAATGTAAATCAAGGAAGGAAACGGGCCTTGATCTTTGGCATTTTTCACAGCGAGCCTCTTTGTGCCTGAGAGACACGGGGGCAGATTCCTTGATAAGTCTTCCAGTTTTCTCTAAACAGGACAGGCTCAAAGGCGACGGCAACCACTGAGTGACAGGGATGGGAAGGCAGATTTCTCGGAGGAAGGCTTAGTTTGCCTCCAGCTTGCCCTACCGCTTCAAGGACTTCAGAGGGAAATGCTAGGGAGACTCGGGGGGTTGGAATACCAAGATGATAGTGAATACTCTGAGAAAATGGTAATTATGGAAAAAAACATATGGGAAGGGGTAGCTGGATGGCTCAGGGGTTGGAGAGCCACACCTGGACATAGGAGGTCCTGGATTCAAATCTGGCCTCAGATACTTCCTAGCCGTGTGATCCTGGGCAAGTCACTTAAACCCCATTATGTTTCCCTTACTGCTCTTCTGCCTTGGAACCATTACACAGTATTGATTCTAAGATGGAAGGTAAGGGTATAAAAATGAAAAAAAAATGGGCAAGTCACTTAGGCCCCATTGCCCAGCCCTTACCACTCTTGTGTCTTGGAAGCAGTACACAGTATTGATTCTAAGACGAAAGGTAAGGGTTTAAAAAAAAAAAAGGAAAGAAGGGAAAAGAAGAAAGAAAACCATTATTTTGGGAGCAGCTGGGCCCTTGGAGGAGGGATCCGAAGGGCATTAATTAAGCCTTCGTGTTCCCGTCACTCATTGGTTTTGGCCTGTGGTTCCAGTGCGGCCCTCCGGGGTCCCTTTCCTTCCTCTTGTTCTGAATCCTTTCTAGTGCTTATGGTTGTGTCTCTTTCCTTCCTTCTTTCCATCCTCCTTTTCCTTAACTGTTGCCCCAGACCTCACTCCTCCTGTTTGTTTCATTTTACTGGAAAATAAGGGGGAATGAATGAGTTAGCTTTTGACGGGTTGAAATTCCAGTGCCCCAGGGGCTGAACCGTTAGGAAATGGCATGCCTCCTCCGTGGTGTGGGGCTCCAGGGTCAAGCAGCCTGGCCGTGGACCTAAGGCACTTGGCAAAACCCTTCTCCGTGGGCTAGTTTTTCATCAAAATGCAATTATGCTACTGGTTCCTTCCCAGTTAAGTCCTTCCCTTAATCGCTGCCCACTGAAAATATCGATGCTGCCCGCTCATGAGCGTGGGGACAGCCCTTCCCTCTCGGTGTCGCCACCTCCCTGCCCTGCCCTTTGTGGGTGAGGGGACCGTAGGGACGGAGGTGGCCTCCTTCATTCTTCTCTTTTGTTTTCCTGCCTTCCTTTAGCCAGACTCGTCCTTCCCCTGAGCTGGGGTCTGTCGTGAGTCCGCAGGACTTACAGAAAACATAGATTTCTGCCTGGCGATGGCTGGAGCTGGGAGCTGGGACCCATCCATCAGCTGCTCGGTGGGGCTAGGGCGAGCTCAGGGAGCTGCCTACTGCACTGGGGGCATGTGCGCTGCTTCCTCTAGCTGTTCCCTCGCCCTGTGATGCTTCTGTAGACAGCTGTTGGCTGCTCCTCAGTCTGTGGGCATTCTGGGAGTGAGTGGTAGCGTTGGGGGGGGGGGGGAACCTGTTTTGTCGTCATCCTTGTTGTTTTTTGGAATGCTGCCTTAAACTTTTATTATGGTGATCTTGGTTTGCTCTGGGACAAAATGAGTCCTTGGAGAGGGTCAGTTCTGGAGCCCTTTGCATGTACCCAACATGGACTTGGAGGAGTCAGAGAGAGGGACAGAGAGAGAGAGAGAGAGAGAGAGAGAGAGAGATGAGAGAGAGAGATGAGAGATTCAGAGACAGAGAGAGACAGAAACAGAGACAGAGAGACAGAAACAGAGAGAGACAGAGACAGAGAAAGACAGACAGACAGAGAGACAGACAGACAGAGACAGAGAGAGAGATTGAGAGCACTCCTTGTCCTGGGCAGGGAATCTGGCATTGAGACTTGAGGCTTGTGTAAACAGAGAGTGGAGTTTACAGATGGATGCTTTCCTCTCGAGCCAGTCTCATTGCCAAGGTCAGAGCTGCTGCACCAGCCCCTTGGACAGGAGTGCCAGCCCCAGGAGCCCCCAGGCTCGGAGGTGCCAGTGGTCAGAAGCTTTTGCCCTCTTGCCTCTGCTGTTGCTATTGCTTTGCTCAGGGCCAGGAGGCAGACTCTGTTTTTTCTCAGTGCCCCAGATGCATTTGTCCGCATGTGAGCTTTTCTGGAGGTGTTGGTTTTCCTTTGGTCCGAGATGGGAAGTGCAGAAGCTCTCTTGGAAGAGGTGCACCCTGCTCCTCTTCTGGTTTTGTTTTGCTTTGGTCCAATATGGACTTCCCAGCGCTCTTGAGATGCTTCTCCCATACATCCCCTAGCCCACAGAGAGAAGGTGTGCCCAGGAAGGTGTGGGACAAGCACGTTTTTGCTGGATATTTTGTCTGTCCCTGATTTAGCACCGTCATGCACAAGACAAGTTTGGCTCTGGGGGCTGGGGAGACTATCATTTCTAATGTCCCTTCTGACAGTTCCCAGAGCTAGATTCCTAGCTGGTCCCAGCTGATACTAGCTTCTGCCTTGTCATTCATCCTGGGTCAGCCGGTGAGCCAATTTTGATAAAGCCCTTTTAGGGTGACAGAGCGCTTTACACACGGGCTGTCGTTTGATCCTTGCCACAGTTTTGGGAGCTAGGTGCTATAATTATCTTTACACATGAGGAAACACATGCAGAAAATTAATTATCTAAGTTTACCAAGCTAGGAAGCGTCTGAGACTAGATGGATGGACGGTTGGGTAGGTAGACAGAGATAGACAGAAAGATAAGCTGAATGGACAGATAAAATAGATGCTTGAGTAGGTAGGTAGATAGGTAGAGACACAGAGACAGACAGACAGGTAGATGGATGGATGGATAAACAGATGAGACAGATGCTTGAATGGGTAGGTAGATAGCTAGAGACAGAGACAGACAGGTAGATGGATGGATAGGTAGACAGACCTGTGGAAGGTAGGCAAATGATAGACAGACAGACAGACAGGTAAAGCAGGCTCTGGATCTTTGGAAGACAACCGGCACATTAGGACTATACTGGCAGGTGTCAAAGTAGTGCCTGGTTTCAGAGTAGAGGCTCAGACTCTAGGCTTCTATGGAGTTTGAGAAAGTCTTGTTTTGAGTTTTACATTGAATTTTAGGTTTGTAAACATGTGCTAAGAGAATGTCCTTAATCTAACAACCTCCCTCCAGAGGTTTCCAGTGCATGCTTTTTGCCTTCTTCAGAGCAAGTGGAGAGTCCTTTTGGGGAAGCTTTGGGGGAATGTGGCTGTTGGTGTTTCTCCAGACACAGTACTGTGTTTGAGCAGAACAAGGCTGAGGAGAGGAGAGCCCAGGGATCAGGGAATTCTGAGCATGGTCGCTAGGTTCCCCCACTCCACTCCCTGCCAGCGTGAACAGATTGAATGGGTGTCGAGCTAAAAGTCTCTCGTGGAATAGGTCAGGTCGTTTTCATGTGGCTACAGGGACTTTGTCACCTGCATGGTCTCCTTGGAGCTAGAAGCTTCTGTGAACAGGAAATATAAATATCAAATGTCAGCGTTCTTTTCTCTCCCTTTGCAGGTGTTCAGGACAGACCTGATCACGGCGATGAAACTTCATGACTCCTACCAGCTGAACCCAGATGAATATTATGTGTTGGCAGAC
The DNA here is from genome assembly GCF_016433145.1 of Gracilinanus agilis. Taxonomy (NCBI): domain Eukaryota; kingdom Metazoa; phylum Chordata; class Mammalia; order Didelphimorphia; family Didelphidae; genus Gracilinanus; species Gracilinanus agilis. Next base: position 147,195,675 of record NC_058135.1, on the reverse strand, counting down.
CCTTGGAGGCAGGAATGGGAGAAGGGAGTCCAGGTGCCAGTGAGCCCAGGAACCATACCAGAACCTGTGGCCAGGTAGAAAGATACACACCATAAACCATACCTCCTTCTTCTCCCCTGCTCTCCCCTCACTTCCTCCCCAAAGTATCTGCATGGTTCCCGGAGCCATAGAGGATAAATGTTGAAATTTATAAAAAAATTGTAGAGTAGTGATTCTAGATGAGCATAAAAATGAAAGAAGAATTTGGTAGGCACACACTTCAGGGGATGGGGACCATTCTGCTGAGTTCCATCTTCTGGACTGGATTTTCCAGAGGTACCTGTTCAGGATTTCTGTCTTCTAGAAATTTTCTTTTTTTAAGAAGAGGGAAGGTTTTTTTTTTCCATTTGTTTTTATTTCTTTCAAAGAAAATCTTCTTTCTTCTGTCTTCCCTCTCCCCTCCTCCCTGTCCCCAGAGAAAGAAAGACAAATGAAATTCCTGTTACAGACATGAAGAATCAAGCAAAACAAATTCCCCTCTTGGGGAAGAACATAAAAAAAAAGTCTGAGTTCATCACCTCTCTGTCAGGAGTTCAGCAGTGTCTTTAATCTTGAGTTCCATGAAACTGTGGTTAATCATTGCATTGCAATAACGTTACAGAAATTGTTCTGCTTCACTTCACTCTGCTTTAATCTGTTCATACATGTCTTCTCAGGTTTCTCTGAAACTTTGCCCTTCCCTATTGATTAAAGCACAATAGTTCCATTGCATGATAGTTTATTTAGTATTTATAAATATATATTGCTGTGTGAAATGATACATATATACAACACAAAATGTTATATATATGTAATATATATATTATAATATATATATGTGTGTGTATATAGTTATAGTTATATGCTATAAATTTGTTCGGCCATTCTGCGGTTGATGGGTACCCCATTAGTTTCCAATTGTTTGTGACCACAAAAGTTACTGCTATCAATGTTTTTTACATATGATCCTTTTCTTCATTATTTTATCTTTTTGGAGCTTAGACCTAATTTTGATATTGCTAGATTGAAGGGTTTGCCCAGTGAATAACTTTTGGAACATAATTCAGAATTGCTGGACCAGTTCACAATTCCATCAACAGTGAATCAATGTGCTTGTTTTCTCACAGCCCCCCCCAGCATTTGGCATTTTCTTTTACGTCATCTTTATTGATCTGATAGATGTGAGGAGGTGCCCCAGAATTATTTTAATTTGAACTTCTTTAATAGTGATTTAAATAATTTTTTTAAATGGCTCTTGAGAACTAAAACTTTTTCCTCTTAAAATTCATATCCTTTGACCATTTGTCAATCAGGGTTCAGCTCTTATTCTTAAAAATTTGAATCCATTCACTGTATATCTTAGAAAAATATTTTTATAAGGAAACAGGCTGCAAAGATTTTCCCCCTTCTCTCCCTCCCCATCCCCCCCATTTATCTGTTTTAGGAGGACAAGATCTCAGAATTCTTTAGACTGCAGAAGGGAAATTTGGAGACATGCTAAATGCTTTAGCTCAATTAAAAAAATATCCACTATGTGCCAGACAGAGTGGACGTTGAGCTGGCCTCAGATCCAAGAAGACCTGGATTCAAATCTTGCTATTGACCCATTTTGATTTTGTGACTCTGGGAAGGTCAATCTCTCAGACCTCTAGGCAGATCTCTGAGTCTAGATAAATTGCTATGAAGGGACTGACCAGCATTGATAGAGGGAATTCCTTAGTCCAGAACTCCCTGTACCAATCCCTGCCCTCAGGAAAGATATATTCTTTCACTTGCTGGCAGTTACACAGCAGTAGAGCGCTAAATTTGGAGATAGGAGCTGGTTTTGAATTCCTGGTGCTTCTTTACTACCCGTGTGACCTTGGACAAATCAGTTGGGACTTAATTATTATTAAATGAAGTGATTGGACTAGAAGATCTGGAGGGTGCCTTCCAGGTCTGTCTAAATTTGTACTTTTCCATATTCCATTGATGGTTCCTATTCTGGAGTGTGAATACGAAGGTCCTTAGCAGGAAGGAAATTTCAGGAATCGAGGACAGTCAGATTCTCATCTCTGACATGGGAGATCTCTTTGGTTCCTGCTCTGGTTTGGCCCACCTTCAGAAGCAGACCCATGGCAGAAAGCCTGAGGGATTGGTGTGGGCGTTGGAGATGAGGGAGCTGGGTGTGAAAGAAAAGCTATTTGTTAAGTTCGTCCATTAAGGATAATTACAAGGTAAAACACACTGGTCCTTTCTCTTGGCTTACTTGTTCATACATTTATTACCCATTTAAGCAGAGATTCAAACTCTCTGACTCATTCTCATTCATTGGTTTACTGTCCCATCTTGTTTCTGACTGGGACAATCTGTATTATAGATCCAGGGATGGGAAGAACCTGAGAAACCATCCTGTGAAACTCCCTCATTTTACACAGGAGGAAATTCATTCAGAGGCGAGATGGCTTGCTCCGAGTTACACAGCTAGGAAATGGCAGAGCTGAAATGGGAACCCAGGTTCTTTGAATGTGAGCCCAGAGTTCTTGCCTTAGTACCACACCATCCCTAATGAGGGAAGGATCTCTCTTACCTAATGCTGGGTTTCTCTATTGAGATTATTAGTCCTCTTCCTGTCTTGTGATATAGATTCCAAATTCTGCCTCCATCCCACTTAACATTAAGGGGCTCCTTGCTGCCTTCATCCCCAGAGTGGCAGCCAGCAGGGCTGGCACCCCTGAGACTGACTATTAGTAGGAGATGGCTCCAGAGTCTGCACACTTTTGAACTCTTGAAATCATCGTCTTCTGGGCTTTCCCCTTGACTACCACCTCCCTCCTGTCTTATATTTTATCTTATAACCCCTTGGTAGATGAAGCTACCATTGTGTGTGGCGATTTGTGAGATCAGTGAGCTTAAAAAGGGGTTCTCATGTTCAGTAATCAAGTTGGGAACTTCTGGTCTGTAGGATAAGCCATACTCCTTAGCCTGGGCTCGAAGGGCACCCGTCCTGCTCAGGTGATCCTCAGCTCAGAAGCCTTGCCTTCTCCCTCTGGCACCCTTTCTCCCAGATTCCCAGCTCCCCTTTAGGTGGTGTCTTTCCTCTGCTAGAATGTAAATAGGAGTGCAGGGACTGGCTTGATTTTCTATCCCTAACACTTAGCACAGTGCCTGGCACATAGTAAATAATTAATAATTTCTCTGCCTCTGTCTCTCCCTGATAATCTTTTCTCCCAAAACATTTTCTGGGGATCTTTCCTTCTTTCTTATTAGGAAATCCATTGAAAAATCATGCTTTCTTACATACAATTTCTTAAATTCCCTATCAGATTGTAAACACCCTGAGGATAAAGGCTTCTTTTTTTGGGGGGGGGGTATAGCCTTATCTTCAATAGTGATTCCTTGTACTCGTAAGCACTTAATAAATCTTTATTAACACTGCACCAGCCAGTATATTTCTCCCATCTGGAGTAAAGGGTCAGTCTTGGGTTCCTTGAGCTCAGTAGGGGTGCGGTTGATCCCTTTCGAGGTCATCCTCACATCTCTAAGACCACAGAGCTGCTGAAGTTAGCAGACATTTTTTTAACCCTTACCCTCTATCTTAGAATCAATACTGAGTATTGGTTTCAAGGCAGAAGGGCTAGGCAATGGAGGGCGAAGTGACATGCCTAGAGTCACACAGAGTAAGCATACTGAAAAGGCTAAACTGGAAGAGTTAGGTCCCCCCTGAGGGTCCAGTCTAGCTTCCTGAGAGGTGAGCAGAAAGCAAAGCTCTTGGTGGTCACTCACGCCTAGCCACAGCAGGCATATATGACCTCGAACACTTCCCTAAACAGGTGCCTCGCCAGGTGTTCTGTGCTCAGCTTTCAGGATCCTCAACGGAGGGCTGTTGGGTTTTTTCCTCTAGTTTTGAGCAGGGGGTCTAGCCATGGAGAGTGGGGTTTTTGAACATGGTGGGTAGAAATGCTAGTCTGAATCTTTATCTGGAGTTTTTCTGTTTGGCCCCAGAGGGGAGAATCAGGAACAATATATGGAAACCGAAAGGAGATCAATGTCAACCTTATATCAGGTGAAAAGTAATGATTAGAGCTATTCAGAAGGAGAATGGACTGCCTCGGGAAGTCCGAGGGCTCCCTCCTTCCTGGAAACATTCAGGCAGAGGCTGCATGAGTGTTGTTAGTGGGTCAAAGTCAGGATTCTTTTTCTGGTATAAGTTGGACCAAATGATCTCTGAGGCCCAGTTCCAAGCTTCTGTCACTCTCTTTCTGAAATATATCCCTCGAGTTGAGCCATTTAACAAAATGACACGGATAAAACCTGCTCCCCAAACTTGGGTTATTGTTAGCATCGATGGAAATCTATCCACAGGATGCTTTGGGCAACTTGGAGAGATTTGTGCCAACTTCTAAAAATGGGCAGGCTAATAAGGAGCATCCGTGTGGGGCCGCTGGTGACCGCGGAGACCGTCTGATTCGTCTCCGTGACCCCTGAATGCCCATCCCTGTGTGGTAGACGAGAAAACGGAGGCAGTGGAAGAAAGCAGGGAGAGAAAATGACTTTGGGAATGAGAGTACGTGGCTCAGATTCTCCTTCCCACCTGTGTGAGATGAGGCACATCCCTTCACTTCTCTGGTCTGAGTTTACTGATCTATAAAACGAAGGTGTTGGACTAAATGGTCTCTGATGTCCCTTCTAACTTTCAGTCCAAGATCTCATGATCTAGAGAGCAGAAGCAAGTGGTCTGGGCACACAGGAGACCCTTGATGGATGGAAACTGACTGCCATCCAAGTCCCCTCAGATAATAAGGATTTGAACCTCGTTCAGACTGTGAACACCTAATTCGGCCTCTTTGCTGTGTGCCTTCACTTTTTTGGCTTCTCCTTGGCCTCCAGTTGACGTCTAAGCCATTGACTCCTCACCTTTTAGGAGCGCAGTGGAGTCTCTTCAGACACTGAAGAAGTCTGTCTTTGTTCCCAGCAAACATTTACGAGGGATCCAATACGCGTGGGGGACTTTTTTATGCCCTCAGGGAGGTGATGTCTTAGAGACTTTTGTCCTCCAGGGCTCCCCGAGTGAGATTTTATCATTTTCCTAGTACTCGAGGAACTCGGATCATGTCACACTTCAAGTACAAATTACTGGGATGTAGCCTAGTTTGGGGTTTTCCTCCCCCACCAGAGTGGCCAGTTTCCTTCCTCTGGCTTCCCAGTGTTCTTGAAATCATCGCTTGGGCCAGGCTGCTGCAGCTCTCTGCCCCACTCCTGAAAGTGTGGTGTCCTGCGTCCTTTGTGGGAGGCTCTTCCAGCCAGGGAGAGGTTGGATGAATAAGAATCCATTTAGGGATTCCCTGTACTGAGTATCAGACTGAAGGCAGAAGAGCAGTAAGGGCTAGGCAGTGGGGGTTAAGTGACTTGCCCAGGGTCACCCAGCTGGGGAGTGTCTGAGCCCAGGATCTCCAGGCGTGGCACTCTATCCCCTGAGCCACCTCGCTGCGCCCCTTCCCCCCCTTGATCCTTTGAAACTCGGGTTTCAGTGTTTGTCCAAAGATGTGGTGGGGACTGAGCTGCAGAAGTGTGGAGGAGTCTCCTTGTCCATGTTTCTGCATTCCTATTTCTGGCTTGGAAATGACAAATGCCCTTGATATGGTTTTAGATTATGATAACATTTCTTTTTGGTCCATGCTGGTGATAACATTGTAGTAGTGGTAGTGGTAGTGGAAGCAGTCATAGTGGTGGCAGTAGTTGGAGTATTTAGGTGACACCGTACTGCATAGCATGGTGGGCTTGGAGTCAGGAAGACTCCTCTTCCTGAATTCAAATGTGGACTCAGACACTTATTAGCTGTGTGACCCTGCGCAAGTCATTTTACCTATTTGACTCAGTTTACTCATCTGTAAAATGAGAAGGAAATGGTAAACCACGCCAGTATCTTTGGCAAGAAAACCCCAAATGGATTTACAAAGAGTTGGACGTGACTGAAAAATGACTGAACCATAGTCATGACAAAAGTAGCGGTGGTGGTGGTGGGATGGGAAGTAATTGCAGAGGTAGCGGTAGTAGTAGCAGCCAACGTCCAAAAAGCTTTGAAAGAGCATGAACATGCTTTTAAAATGCTTGCCACGCACTTTAGGTGCATCGCCTCATTTGAACCCCTTGGACTCTCTTTGAGGCGAGCGCTCTTGTTTTATCCATGTTCCGGAGGAGACAGAGCCCGAGAGAAGTCACACAGCTAAGAGGGGTTTGAGGCGGGAGCACACCCAGTTAGGCTGTTCTACCCACTACACTGTGCTTCTGGCACGGACACCTGCAAGTGATGACGATCAGGAACTCTCCTCCAACTGAAAGGGTGAAGAGAGTTGCTCAGGGACGCTCACAGGTTCAGTAACCTTTCCATGGTCCCATGGGGAGTTTATCTTCAAGGCAGGACTTGAGGATTAGCCTTTTATTCACTCTAATGTATTATCCCTCATTTGTGCCATTAGGTCTGAGAGACTGTGTGTGTGTGTGTGTGTGTGTGTGTGTGTGTGTGTGTGTGTGTGTGTGACAGACAGACAGACAGACAGACAGACAGACAGGGGAAAAGAATGGGGGTGAGAAAGAGACAGAGAGAGAGAGAGAGAGAGAGAGAGAGAGAGAG
>NC_058135.1:147187153-147188988 GCF_016433145.1 Gracilinanus agilis | reverse complement strand
GAAAGAGTGGGGAGAGAGACAGAGCAAGACAGAGACAGAGTCAGAGGGAAAGAGACAGAGACAGAGAGAGGAGGAGAGGGAGAGGGAAAGAGCAGGTGGAGAGCGAGAGATGGGGGGTGGGGAGAGGGAAACAGAGAAAACAAGAGAGACAGAGGGGGAAAGAATGGGGCGAGAGATAGAAACAGAGAGAGAGGGAGAGAAGGAGAGAGAGGAGGAAGAGAGGGGAAAAAAAGAGTGTTTATGTGTATGTTTTGGCAATTTGGATGGTGCCAGTGTAGACTTCAGTGCCTTGAAGTGTGTGAATGGAATTTGGGTAAGCATGGCGGGCATTTGAATTAGATCTTAGCAGGCACATGGTTTTCTTAATTATCGATTTGGATTACATTAAACCCTTAATATTTTAAAATATACCCTTCTATATTAATTTTGTCTGTAACAGAAGAGAGGAGGAGGGGTTTTTAATGCCCTCAGAGGAATAAAAAGCAAACCATTCTGAATTAGCAATAGGTGACTGCCTCCTTAGCTATTAGTTAATTTTCTCTCTGTGTTTCTCAGGGTAATGTCTGAGGAGAAAGCTCTCGTGTTCATCAGGCCAAGGAAGTACATCCTCTCCTCGGGCTCGGAACCTCCAGAGCTGGGCTATGTAGACATCCGTACGTTGGCAGACAGTGTATGTCGCTATGACCTCAATGACATGGACACTGCGTGGCTGGAACTGACCAACGAGGAGTTCAAGGAGATGGGTGAGATGATTCGGATCACGGCTGCCCCTTCCCCCCTTCCCTGTAGGTTTTTTTTGATTGAAAGACAAATAGGAAACTCTAGACTAAGGATAAAATAATGGAAAGAGCTCCCGTTGCCCACTGGATGAACTTGAAGGTCTTTAACTCAGCAATCCTCCGCAGGCCTGTCTGATCCCAACTTTCTTTCTCTAGCTTTATTGTTTATATTTTGTGTAATAGGATCAGAGAATTACAGCATATTATAGAAATTATAGAATTATAGAAACAATAGTAAAAATTAATTCTTAGAGGACTTGTGGGTTTGCTAAGCATTTCATTTATACTGTCTCATTGGAGCCATACCACAACCCTACAAGGAAGGAGCTGCACTTTTTATCTTCATAAAGAAACTGAGGTTCAGGGAGGAGCCCCATGAATGACTTGCACGTGGTGACAGAGCTAAGAAAGTGTCAAAGGTAGGATTCAAACCCGGGTCTTCTTCCTGGCTCCGCATGGAGGACAGCTGTCTGTTCCAAACCCTTCATTTTACAGATGAGGGAAACGGAGATCCAGAGCAGAGAAACCATGTTTACCCAAGCAGGCAAGGTGACAGCTGTCTGGTCGAGAGAGTACTTGAGCCCCGGTGCTCTGATTTCCACCCGAGGGCTCTTTTCCTCAGAGAATCTCCCACAAGGATGTAAAACAGGCTGTTCTTGAAACATCCACAGATGATCAATAGCTACATAAACAAGGTTAAAAATCTGTAATGATCAGAGAAATGCTAATTAAAAATCACTGGGAGATTTTCCCTTGATGACCATCAAATCGGCAGAGATAATGAAAGACAACAAAATTCAAAGCTGGTGCAACAGTCGGCAAACTGACCTCCTCACGGACCTGGCCAGACCGGATGTCTCGGGACACCCTTTCCCTGAATGTTCCGGCCACATTGCCCCGCGCTGACCACACGGGCCCGGAGACTCATTTTCACCATCGTATTAGGCTGCTCTAGTAAATATCAATGAGAGGGAGGACATTTGTGTTTTCAAAGCCAAGTGTCTTGGAAACACACGGAAGGATCTGGATGGAAAATACCCTCCCCATGTTGAAACA
>NC_058135.1:147177153-147182153 GCF_016433145.1 Gracilinanus agilis | reverse complement strand
CTTGGGGGCTTCTAGGACTGGCCAGGAACCCCTTCCTCAGTCTTCCTCTTCTCTCTTTCTCCCTTTCCCCATCCCTCCCTTTCTTCCTTTTTCTCTTCCCCCTCATCTCCCCCTTTTCTCTTCCCTGAAGGTTGGTTTTCCTTTTCTTATTCTTTTTCAACATAGCAGAGGGAAGAGAACAGAATTCCATCATTTGGATATGTGTAGAAATATGTGCCTCAAACACTGATTGCTAAACTCAGCCATCTTGAGGTCTAAGTTTTGAAGGACCGTGCTATGTTGGTATTACCCCAAACAGTGATCCTAAAGCGTCTCACGAGGCCAAGTCCCTGTGGACATCTCTGTTGGGGCGTGAGGTCCAGGGAAGAAGGAGAAAGATGGCCCCTGCTTTAGACAGCTTGGCTTGGAGTCCTCCCACTTGGGGAGGGGTGGGGTGTCTGATGGACGTGGGATTCCTTCCACGTGGGGGAGCCTCATCCATAGATGCAGAGAGGTAGCTCGGCTTTTCCTCAGGGGCCTTTTCCGTTTTAGCTTCCCCTCTGGCTGGGGCCCTTGAATGAATTCCCTTCTGCTCCTGACCCAAACCCTGGAGGATGCTGTCACCTCTCTGGGGAGGTGGTAGATGTGGGAGAAATAGAACTGGAGGGACCCAGACATCTTGTAAGTGGAGAATCAGGCCCCGGACAAGTCACATAACTGCTTAGCCTATAGGGGGCCATCCCTCTATATGATTTTTTGGGGTCCAGAGCGGCGTGGTGGCATAGGATGGTTAAAGCAGGAGAAAGAAAATGAGAACAACTAGACTAGTGGTTAGCCCATGCTGTCCCAAAGTCTGTGGGCTTGGGAGTTTATTATATACTGGTTTCAAACAAAGAACACAGCTATGAAGGGGTAACAGATCATACATAACCCATTAAAGTCTAAAGAGTAAACGTATAAGTACCAAGACAATGGCCAAATTCCAACCATCAATTAGTAGGGATAATTCTGGGAGAGGAAATATTTTTATGGAGATGCTCACTTATTGAGTTCTGTCTTCCAGGATTATAGGCACCTGGACAAATAAAGTCAAGACTAAAAGCACCATACTTTATCTAAGTATGCAGACTTATCTTAAGTAATGTTTGTTAGGGTTCAGGCTTCTTAATTATCAAGGAGAGGAATCATTAACTCAGTAGATGCTGGTCTACCACTTCAAAGTTTTCCAATAGGAGTTCTAAGAAAGGTGGGGATCAAAGACTGAGTCAAAAGAGGAGCCTCAGATTTTTATCTTAGATGGCCCATTCAGTCTGCATCCTGACATGCAGTGCAGAAAAATCATACACACAGTTTTACTTGCCGATGATTTTGTAATGGGATCCAGATAAAATATCTGTTATAGACTCTGTTTCTCTAAATGACTCCTAATAACCTTTTTGGAGGGATCAAGTTGATTTTGGATTAACCTACCTGCTGGTACCAGAGCCTTTTTGGGGCTCAAGTGACCAGGACCAAACACAAAGACTGCCTCAGCCTGGATTGGTCACGTAGGGAATCCAGATAACAGGCCCTAAATTTGATCCTATTTCTCCAAAGGTTTTACTACATAGAACGGCTTCCCACATTAGCCCTTGTCCTTCTGTCTTAGACTTGTTACTAAAATGCTGGCAAAAAGTAAGGGGGAAAAAAATCAAATGTGGTAATGAATGCTTTGTAAACCAAATAACAAGATATAACTAGGAAGGAGTATGGTGCTGAGAGAAAGCAGCTTCGATTTGCCATTAGGATTTTGAGCTCGGCTCTTTGCTCAGGGACTCCCTGGGGAGTCCTGGGCAAGTCACCCCACTGGGCCTCAGTTTTCTCATCTTTAAAATGAAGGGGTTGTACTCGGTGATCTCTAAGGGCCTTTCCAGCTCGAGGGCTGGCCCTGTCATGAGAATGCCCTCAAGGCAATGTGCCTTTTCTCCCTCGCTGTATGATTCTCTCTTCTGCCTCTTCATCGTCAGACTCATCGGAAATGTTTACCGAGTGGCTCCGGAGTGTACTTTACAGATTTCTTTGAGTTACTGTCGAGAGGTGTCAGCCCTAACTTATACTGACCATTCAGTCATTGCTGGCAGCATTTTTCAGATACATTTTGGTCCTTTCATAAAGGTGTTCTTTCTTTGACACTTGATCTGTCTCTTCTTGATCTTCCTTTCAGGCTTCTTACTTTTTTCATAGAATCGTAACTGCTTCAAACTGGAAAAGATCATAAGAAAGCATCTAGTTCTGCTTTCTTATTTAACAGAGAAGGAAACCGAGGCCCACACGGGTCTGAGTGACAAAGTTCTATAGTCGCAAAACTGTTGGAGCTCAGGATAAAGAAGGCAGGGTGCTGTGGGGGAGAGAGCACCCAAGTCGGGATCTTGATTCTAATCCTGGTTCTACTACGAGCCAGCTCTGAGACTGGAATCAGTCACTTTTCCTACAAGGTGATGGCTACGGTTCTCTCCATCTCAAATGTCTTGTGAGGTTTTAAGTCTTTGTTTTGTGACTCTCCCCAGCATTATGTTGTTTTGAGGTTGACATGGTAGAACAGAGAGATGTTGGAGCCAGAAGGGGATCCCTGGAGGTTGACTTGAATCCCCCTTGGCTCAGATTGGGAAAGACACTTATCCAAAGTCAAATGGAAAGCAAGTGGGAGAGCCATGGTTGAAGAACCCAAGTCCTCCGCCATTTTCCCCACTGATCCTTGTTAGTATTCTGCACTTAGCGGCTTCTCTGAACATGATCTTAGTATTCCAAGAAGCCAAGAGATGGGTAGTGTGATAACTCTTATTCCCATTTTACAGGAGAGGAATTCGAAAGACCCACCTGAGTTCATATTAGCTAATTAGGGGCAGAATCAGGCCAAAAGTCGAGTCATGGGAAGAGGGCTCTGTTTTAGCCTATCTTCCGGTCTCACCGGATGCGCCTCCCTCTTCCCCCCGCGCTTCACAGCATCCCTCTCGCTTCCCGAGGAAGCTCAGGCACAGATCCAGCTTTTCCTGGAAGCTTTTTCTGATGTCCATTCCCGGCTTCTAGAAGCTTTCTTCCAAACTATCCTGCAGGAGCGGCTTTAGAGGTGCCCATATACGTTCTCTGTCCTTATTCTCCCTGTTAGAATCTAAGACTTGTGAGTAGGGATTGTTTCTATATATATATATATATATATATATATATATATACATATATATATATGTATTATATAAATATATATGTATATTTTTATATTTGTATTATACAAATATATTTATATAATATATTTATATAATGCAAATATAAAAATATACATATATAATACAAATATAAAAATATACATATATATAATACAAACATAAAAATATACATATATATTTATATGATACAAATATAAAAATATAAATATATATTTATATGATACAAATATAAAAATATACATATATATTTATATGATACAAATATAAAAACATACATATATATTTATATGATACAAATATAAAAATATACATATATATTTATATGATACAAATATAAAATATACACATATATAATACAAATATAAAAATATACATATATATTTATATGATACAAATATAAAAATATACATATATTTATATAATACAAATATAAAAATATATATTTATATGATTCAAAAATATATGTATATTTGTATTATATAATATGCACATTATATAATACAAATATAAAGTATCCATCTATTTATATAATACAAATATATATGCATATTTGTATTATATAATATGCACATTATAGAATACAAATATAAAAATATACACACACCCATATTTGTATCTCCCTATCACCTGTCTATGTCACGTCCAGCATCTGTCTTACCCTTAGTCTCTAATGGACCACCCACTGATCCGTGATTGATCCCTTTACCTGATCTGTCTATTCCCATGGCTTAGCGCTGTGCCTGGCTCAGAGCAGGCACAAGCGCTCCCTCGCACAGCAGGGTGGGAAAGCCCGATGCCCGTACTCCGCTGTAGCGGCCCTCGCCCTCGGCCTCCTGCGGCTGCCGTTTCTTCTCTTGTCGAGGCCTTTGTGCCCTGACCCGACGGTGTCCTCGACCTGATTTGTTTTCAAGAGTCTCAGAAGTGCTTCTCAAGTTCAGAAATCATCTGGCTCTTCAAGGAGCCCCCAGACCCTTCTCGTTCTTTGTCGCCACCTACGTGGCTCTCGCCTTGAGCGTCTGTCCTTCCCCTGGGCTGGTCCGTCCTTTCCCCGCCGCTCGCTGGGGCTTCGACTCGGCGCTCTGGTCTCTGCCGGCCTTGTCTGAGCCCGGGTTTTATTCTCCTTCGCCTCCTGTGCTTCTCCTTGCTGCTGTGGCTTTCTTTTCACAGTCGAGCTCTTTATATTTTATTATAATTGTTTGTTTTTCTTCCGGAGACCCGGAGCTGTGTGTCACCATTATTCATGATGTAATTTCCAGATAAAGTTCAAATTAAACTGTTATTTAAGATCCCGAAGAGCCTCCTGGTCTTTTCTCCGCGGCTCCATATGTTTTGCTCTGGCCCAGCCGTCCTCCCTTCACCACGGTCTTTATATTAGTTTAGCCTTTAACATCTGCAATTTCTATCAATTTTTTTTAATCCCTCATCCATGGAGTCTCGGGAAAAGAGCTCACATTTGTTCCTCATCTGCAGGTTCTTCCTTTTTGGGTCCCCTGTCATGGTTTAGGACTAGGCTTCAGAGGCTCATTTTTAATCTGATCTAATCTGGCAAGTTTTAAAGTGTCTACTGTGCTGCCAGGAACTGCGTTAAGCTGTGGGTATATAAATTTAAAAAAAAAATGCAAGTCCTGTCCTCAAGGAACTGACATTCTCCTGCGAGTGTCCAACATGAAACAGATGTGTGTGTGTCCAGGATGCACATGCATTGCACACGCTGAGGAGGAAGGAGAGGTCAGGACGTGAGGGGATGCGCAAGCTTCCCAGGGGCCAGACACGGAGTTCTGAGCATGCTGGGGACTGTTTAACAAATAGCTCTCGCCCCAA
>NC_058135.1:147012996-147173965 GCF_016433145.1 Gracilinanus agilis | reverse complement strand
CTTTCCTTTCCTTTCCTTTCCTTTCCTTTCCTTTCCTTTCCTTTCCTTTCCTTTCCTTTCCTTTCCTTTCCTTTCCTTTCCTTTCCTTTCCTTTCCTTTCCTTTCCTTTCCTTTCCTTTCCTTTCCTTTCCTTTCCTTTCCTTTCCTTTCCTTTCCTTTCCTTTCCTTTCCTTTCCTTTCCTTTCCTTTCCTGAAAAAACACCCAATTAATTAATTAATTTGCAGTGTTTGTCCATGGTTCCATGATTCATGTTCTTTTCCTTCCTCCCCCCTCCCCAAGCGGGCGAGCAATTCCACTACACCTTCCTTTTCTTAAATACTTGAGGTGTACCATTGTGGCGTTTCCCCCCAAAGAGGGAGGGAGTTCACATTTGGGTGTTAGTCGTCTACTGGCTATTGCTCTTATGTCCCTTCTGGGTGTGATGGGCAGATGGGAAGAAGAAAGCTCACGCTTGTCCCTTCTCTCTTTTTCTCTCTGGCGATGGTGCGCCGGCACGCAGGCGTGCTATGGAATCCTAAAGGTGCCCGAAGGCAGCTGGCTGTGCCGGACGTGCGCCCTGGGAGTGCAGCCCAAATGTCTGCTGTGTCCGAAGAAAGGGGGAGCTATGAAGCCAACACGCAGTGGAACCAAGTGGGTCCATGTCAGCTGTGCTCTGTGGATACCAGAGGTAGGCAGGGGGTGTGGAAATCCTGACTCTCCGGAGCCTGGGACAGAGAGCCGGGCCAGGGCGGAAGAGGGTCTGCCTTCTCTTGCTCACATTTCTCTATCTCCGGACTTTTTGTTCTCAGGTCTGGCTTAATTTATTTTGGGAACTGACCTGGGATAACTTAATGTGCTGACTTTGAGTCTGACCTCTGATTCTGATTTCTGAAGATTGTTTATTCTGGGGAGATCTTATTGGAGGAAGATCTGGGGCCATGCTAGGAAAGGATGCTGAGAAAGAAAAGTGAGTCATTTAGTTTGGCTCAAATGGGGATACTCTGCAGGCCACGCAGAGGGCGATGAGGCTGTCTCCCACCTGGTATGCTTAACCAGGGACTATTTTATTTAAAAATATTTTTATAAGCTGTTTCCGTTTAATTGGTTTCCTTCGAGAATTCATGCGTTTTTGTCTTATGTATTTAAAAATATGATTCTGAGATTTGGGGTTTGGGTTCTATAAGAGTGTGCTCTTACAACAATGGCCAATATGGATGTGTGTTTTTCATGGCAATAAAAAATGGAAAAAATATGATTCTGGGGAGGGGTTCATAGGGTTTTACTAGCCAGCTGAGGGGTTCCACAACTCACAAAAATGTTGAGAAGAACGCCTGCCTTAGAGGGTTTTGTACTCCCCACAATGCCTGACACGATGCTTTTTTTTCCCTAGCAGGTGTTTGACAGATATCTGTGGAATTTAAAAATGAAAATAAATTTGAATTGATGAGATAGGCATTAGGCTAAACAAATAAGAGTTTCAGGCATATTCCTAGAAAAGTTTTGGAGGCATTGCTAGGTCGGCGACGGACGGCGCGGTTCCTGTTTTACACGTGATCCCGAGCCGCTCACCATCGTGCCATCAGACGAGTGGGTGAATATTGCAGAAATACCGCCGGGCATTTCCAAACATCTGGGTGTTTCAGGGACTCCGTTTTCCTCTAGGTGTTTGGCACGGTGCCACTTTGGACAACACGGGAGCCAAGATGCTCTGGTGGAAGAAGGCTCTCTGGGAGATGCTTTCTTCTCTCTGCAGCCACTAGCTGAAGGCCAGCCTCCGAATATTCGCTCCGTGCCCTTTAGGGAGAAAACGGAGCGAGGAGCACTGTGTAACCTTTGGCGCGTGTGCCCTCGTGCCCATGCCCCTTTCCTCTTCCCTCTTTTCCTCAGGTGAGCATCGGCAGCCCGGAGAAGATGGAGCCCATCACGAAGGTGTCTCACATCCCAAGTAGTCGCTGGGCGCTGGTGTGCAGCCTCTGCAACGAGAAGATCGGGGCTTCTATCCAGGTACTGAGCTCTTGGCAAAGGCGTCCTGTTCCCTCTCTGTCTGCATGGGCTGGAAAATGTCCTGGAGAAGGAAGTGCCGCCGGGGCGCTGGCCTGGCACGCCGCGGGCATTTTTACGAGTCCGGCTGGTCCTTGCTTCGTGTCTCTGTGACTTTAAATGGGGCTCGATTTATCTAATGCTGGGCTAGAGGGATGGTGGAGAGAAATGGGCTGCACCAGTGGCCTTTTATTTATAGATGACGAGACAGGATAGGGAGCGTCCTAGGGAACAGCAGAAGCAAGTGGCAAAGCTGGCCCGATTCCACACCGAACGCTCCTTCCCGCGACACCCACTGAAAGCAGAGAAATCTCTGACTCCCAAGAAGAGACCCCTGGGCGAAGCGGTTAGCGTAAGGCCTAGAACATGGTAGCAGCCTAATAAGATGTGTATTGACTGGCCGACCTAAGGGGGGAGAGGCTAGGTTTTTCTTTTAAACATGTATTTATTCTGTATTTCTGTGGCTCTTCTGTAAAAGTCCAACCCTTTGTGTAGCTGGCCTTCCCCTCTTAGAAGAATGCTGGCCGCCGTCTGTGCCTTCAGACTCGGGAGGCAGCCTCAAAGTCTATTCTAGCAGATCATTGGAACTCACTGGCATTTGGCTTTGGAATGAATATAGCACTGAAATCTGGCTGAGATCGGAGGGAGAGGCGATACCGTCAGCCACTCTAAGGCATTGCAAGGATGACTCTAATTTGGCATGGTTTGGTCTAACCGTCCGGTCTAATCCAACGAGTGCCTCTTTAGTGCCCAGAATCAGCAAACAGCCTTGAGTTCCCGGGTCAAGCCCTAGAAAGCATCCGTCCTGTCCTTCCAGGGCCCTTCGCAGCACTGACCCCACCAGGGCGGTGAGCTTGTCCGCTTACTTAACATCCTGAGGATGACAACACTTTCAAGTATTACAGAGCGAGAGGAGCCTGCGATTCTTCGCAGACTGTCTTTTCTGAGGCAGATAAATTCTTATGATGATCATGTGAAAGCATGTTAAAACAGTATTTAGAATTTAAAATTCATTTATTTATTTTTTTTCCAACTTGTACACCGATATATTTTCCCCTTCACAAATATTACAGAAATCAGAGAGATACATTCTTCTGAACACAGTTTCAGACAGCTGCGCAAGAATTTAGAATTTAGAAACTGAATTTAGAATCTAGAAACTGAATTTAGAATCTAGAAACTGAATTTAGAATCTAGAAACTGAATTTAGAATTTAGAATCTGAATTTAGAATTTAGAAACTGAATTTAGAATTTAGAAACTGAATTTAGAATTTAGAAACTGAATTTAGAATTTAGAAACTGAATTTAGAAACTGAAGCCACAGGTCAATCTGAGCAAATAATTTCTAGTCTGATTTAATCCAACAAGTATTTACAAAGCACCCCCCATACACAAGACCCAATCCTAGGGTGCTGGGGATATAAAGACAAAATAAAAGTTTTAGCCTCCAAGAAGTTTTGCCTTCTGTTCTCTCTTGGAGAGCACAGTGTAGTCGTGGCTGCTGATTAAGCTGTCAGATGGAGGGCGATTTCTAAGTCCGGTACCTGACTTTCTGTCCCTCGCTCTGCAGCCAGGTCCTGGCTACATATATTTCAGAGCCCTGTTTCTTGGGCCAGGGCTGACGCTTTGGCTCTTTAGTTCCTGCAGTCTGAGGGCTGCCGCCATCCAGACTTTATCTCTGCCCACTTTAGAGTTTGGGCTTTCCAAAAGGCCGTGTCTGCTTCTCTGGAAACAGCCTGGCACGGGGTTGGGTTTGCTTTTGGTGTAAAGCAGAAATAACCCTCCTCCTCATCCAGGGTTGCCGGAGTGCCATTATGTCTCTGTAATTGTAATGGTAACTTCTCTTAATGGTGGGAAAATAAATAAACTAGGAGCAATTGACTGCTTGCCTCAGAAAACAAATGCAAGTGGATTCTAGTTTTTCTTTCTTTGAAATCCTCACCTTCTAGTATGAATTCTAAGGCAGAGGAGTGACAAGGGCGAGGCAGTTGGGGTTCAGTGATTTTCCCAGGGTCACACAGCTAGGAAGAGCCTCCCTAGTTGCCCCAATTATAGATTTTCAAGAAAAGCGATTTCCAAGCGATAAATCCACCTTATTTTGGGGGTCAGTGCTGTGAAATGTAAGGATTCTTGGTGCTTGGTCCTTGGTCACATGATACAGAAATAACTTTGAAGATTGGTTGAGGGAATGCGGGGAATTGAGCTTGGCGATGGGAAGGGAGTAGAGGAAGCTGGAAGGCTTATCTTCAAGTGTCTGAGGGCTGTCCTGTAGAAGAGGGATTCCTCTTGCTCTTCTTGGTCCTTGAGGGGAGAACGAAGGACAGGGGGAAATTCCAGAGAGGCAGATTTCTGTTTAGCATGAAGAAAAGCTTTGGTAACTACTAGGACTGTTCAAAAGCTAAGTGGCCTGACTCAGGAGCTATTGTCTGACCCTGGAGGTCTCCTAGGGAAGACTGGATGTCTGTGTGGGGGTCATTGTCGGGGGGTTTGTTAAGGCATAGTTAGACTGGGGAGCCTCTGAAGTCCCTTTCAACTATAAGATAGTAGGCAAGACTTCAAGAAAAAAGGATTGAGTGTGAGATTTTATACAGTCATTCGGAACTGTGTGGGAAAAGAGACAAAGTCCAGAAATGGCTTTCAGACATTTGCCATATTTAAAGTCATCAGCCCTGGGTCTATGTTGCTTAAATATGCATGCGTGCATGTGTGTAAATGTTTGTAAGGGAGCATGTACTTAATTATGCATGGCGGTGGAGAAGGGGGGGAAAGTGGCCGTAGTAAACCAAAGAAAAGAAGGGATGTTTTCTACCGAGATCAGCAAATTTCCTCCTAAGAGCTTTTTTTCTCCTCCTCTCAGCCGCTCATTCCCCAGGCCATAACTCTAACTTAGAGGAGATGGTTCCATGAAGTTTTTCCTTCGCTATTTCTCTATTAGAAAAGCTCTGATGCTTTTTTGGGGGTGGGAGAGTTGTTGTTCCTATTGATCTCATTTTCTTTCTCCTTATCATTCTTCTTGGGGGGGAGGGCATCATTCATTTGGAGGAGAGAAAGAACACTGGATGGCTTTCCATATCCTTTCACAGGAGATTGATTTTATTTTTAAAAATTGTCTCTGAAACATTTGCAGCTGGAAAAGCTGTACTGTACGTTTATGTGACATCTGGATGCTGAGTCAACTTGAGCAGGAAAACCCCAAGGAAAGCTCTTTGCTTTCTTTACAGAGTCCTGTCTAAATATCCTGTTGCAATTCATTTTTTTTCTGGAAAGTTAGAGCGTTTCAGGTGCATAGTTGAAACCAGATAGAGATAAATGCCAAATCCATTTGTTTCCACTTTTATTTCTTGTTTGGCTGAGCCCTCAAGTGGGGGAGGAGCACTTTTTTCTTTTTCAATGGTACTGGCTTGGCTCTGTGGGTAAATGCTTCCATTGAAGCTGATTCAGCCCATTTCTTAGAACTGAGATTATCTGTAGAAAAAGTGGCAGATTTCTTTAGTTCCTGATGATGTGGAGTGACCAAGGAAGAAGGATTTTTCCTTCCTTTCTCTTAAGAAAAGGAAAAAAAAAATCCCATTAGAGTCACCAAGAAGTCATGATTGGGTTTGAATCATTTCCCAAACATTAAAATGATGGGCCGGGGGATAGCCGGGGTGGAAAGTCCCCAACTCTAAGCCCTGCCGGGTACGATGACACCATTCAGGATCTGTGAAGGAGTTTCATTAAGGTTTTCTTCTGGCGTGGGACCGTTGGATCTACTCTTTTTTCCCACAGCCCCGGCAGTCTCGAGGGGGCAGCACGGCCTCCCATAAAACCATATTGCTTTTAAGGGCCTGGCTACAGCCACGACAGGAATCTCCTTCCAGGAATGTTTCTCTTTATGGAGTAGCAGGGATTTCCTCTCCATCTGAATTGGCCTGGGAGGAAACTAACCATCTCTCTCCTACTAATGGTTTCTCTTCTCTGGTTGCCGCACCAAAAAGCCCCCAGGGGTAGGCCTGATTAAGACACCCAGGGGAGGGCGGGCTTTTTATTTCTGGTTTTTGTTTTCAGCTTTAGCAGGGATGCTCAAGCAGAGTGGGCTCAAGCCCGAGCACCCTTCCCGGGGAGCGGGGGACATCTCAGCTGGGGGGCCGCTTTAAAGCACCCCACTCAGAACGCCGCTGCCAAAAGGGTCTTCTTGCCAGGCGTTTCACACGTGCATTCGGAACGCCTCCTCGGTCTGGGAGAGAAGGCCATTTGCCTCCCTCCCCTTCAGTGTCTCCTCACATTTCTTTAGTGGGTTTGGGGGCTGGATTTAGTGTCTGAAAAGTCCAGGTTTGGATCTCTGCCTTTCTCGTTGTGTGATCCTGACTGAGTCACGCCATCTTTCTGAGAACTCAAGTTTTCCTTATTTGTAAAATGGGGATAATCATGGCACTTAGAGGCCGTGGAACTGTTTAATCAGGTGAGAGAATATCTATAAAAAGTGTTTTGCAGATTTCAAAAGCTCTCCCTTCGTATCAGGGATGTGGACGACTTGCTTCCTTTGCTCTATGTTCTTCCTCTCTCTCTCTCTCTCTCTCTCTCTCTCTCATGGGCCCTTTGGGCTCATTTCCCAGCTTTTGACCCAACTCGGCTTTTTTTCTTCTGCAAGGATGTATGTCTCACCTCTCCCCAACTTTCAGTTCTTCTCAATTCCTGGAAGCCTGCCCAGACTTAGAGAGTTGGGATGAAGCTTCTCGTTCCCTTCAGACTCCTGACTAGTTCTTGGCCTTTCCTGGGGGATTATGCACGAAACTGTATAAATCTAAAATTAGAGGTATACGGCCACAAACAAGTTTGCCAGTGCGCTGGGCCGTAGGTTGCTTTCAGCTAGGCAGCCCAGCAAAAGAGAGCCGTTGGCCCCAGTTCTAGTCTGGCCTCAGATACACACTAGCTGTGACCCCAGGCAAGTCCCTGGACCTCAGTTTTCTCATCTATAAAATGAGGATAATAAATGGCACCCTCTCAGCGTGCGACAAGGATCCCCTTTTTCAGAGAGAGGAACCTGAGCCCCAGAGCCATAATCCAGGGCCTTGCTCAGAGCTATTTCCAAAGATCCAATGAGATGACATTTGTAAGTAGGCACCGTATCCATGTTATCTATCATCACCATCATCCTCATTGATTGGGATCCAGATTTATGTTTGTGACACTTCCTGGAGGCCCCAAATGTATAAAAATGACAACCCTGCCCAAATTAATCTACTTATTTAGTGCCACGCCTATGAAACTACCAAAAAACTTTTTTCTAGGATTAGAAAAAAATCATAACAAAGTTCATTTGGTAGAACAAAAGATCAAGAATATCAAGGGAAATAATGAAAAAAAATGTGAAGGAAGGGGGCCTAGCAGTACCAGATCTTAAACTGTATTATAAAGCTGTGATCATCAAAATGTTATGGTACTGGCTAAGAGACAGAAGGGAGTGGAATAGACTTGGGGTAAATACCTCAGTAAGGTAGTGTTCAATAAACCCAAAGATCCCAGCTTTTGGGGCAAGAACCCACTATTTGACAAAAAAATGCTGGGAAAATTGGCGGTCCCAAATGTAAGGGAAGCCCGCATTCCAACATAGAAATGGGTTGATTTTCCCAAGAAACCCAAGTTTGGACTCTTGAACGTACTCCAAGGGGAGGGTCTTTTTCTACCCCCAAGCCTCCTTGCCTTATCTCTTCAGACCCTCCTTTGGTCTCCTGCCCCCCGTTTCCTTTCAATAATACTTTGTTCTCGTCTCTTCCCTCCCTTTCTCGCTCAGTGCTCTGTCAAGAACTGCCGCACCGCCTTCCACGTGACCTGTGCTTTTGACCGCGGCCTCGAGATGAAGACCATCTTGGCGGAGAACGACGAAGTCAAGTTCAAGTCGTACTGCCCGAAGCACAGCTCCAGTAAGAAGTCGGAGGAGGAGAACCTGGGCGAGGGCCCCCCCCGGGAAAATGGGGCTCAGGCCGCGTCCCCGCTGGGCCCCCTGGAGCCCTTCGACAGCCTCGAGCAGAACCAGGCAGAGGCGCACCGCGTGAGCGTGCGGAAGCAGAAGCTCCAGCAGCTGGAGGACGAGTTCTACACCTTCGTCAACCTTCTGGACGTGGCCAGGGCCGTGCGGCTGCCCGAGGAGGTGGTGGACTTCCTGTACCAGTACTGGAAGTTAAAGAGGAAGGTGAACTTCAACAAGCCCCTCATCACCCCAAAGAAAGATGAAGAGGACAATCTAGCCAAACGGGAGCAGGACGTCTTGTTCCGGAGGCTACAGCTTTTCACTCACCTCCGGCAAGACTTGGAGAGGGTAATAATTGACACTGACACCTTATAATGAATGCCCTAGTGAAGACGACTTGCAAAGAGTTGTCCCCTTGCCACGAGGGCAAGCTAGTTTCATTTCTTTTCACACCTGCATCCATTTTGCAGCAGGGGGTTTTGGTTGGTTTTAAAACAAATTCTGAGCTGGGAAACTCCGTATTTGTTTTCAAGATTGCCCTAGAGGGAGAGTAGTGGCCTCTGCATCTCTTGAAATCTTTCCTACACGTCCTCCTCTTAACCTTTCTTCTCCCTCTGCGAGGTCCATCCGTAGGGAGGGACTCGTCTTCCCCCTTTTCAGAGAGAGGAGCCCGAGCCCCCGAGGCACCATGCGGGGGGCTCGCTCAGAGCCCCTTCCCAGAGCCACTGCCTACTGCTCAGGAGTGGCGTCGGCTGCTGAGGAGTCAGGTTAGAGAATGCCCCATCACTCGTTGAGCCTAGCAGGGTGCTGTCAGCATTCTTTCCCAGGCCTGGCCGGGGGGAGGAAGAAGGGAGGTGGGGGCGGTGTGCAGAAGCCGTCCCTGGCGAGGAGGCACGAGGCACCCCGGAAGCTTTAGAGGAGAGATGAGGAAAAATGGGAGCCCCTGGGCCTGCGAGGAGGCGAGGGTGGGAGCCGAGGAACCCCCTTAATGCTTAGTGTCATTATACAGGATTCGCACACTGCATGCGTGGATGTTTGAATGCAACACATAGCGGCTAGCCGCCCCCCTCCCCCCTGCGATGCTCCTGCCCCTCCTAGAGCAGAGGGCAGCCTTGGCTTGCCCCCCGAGTCTTAGGAATGGCCTAGAACCACGATGGTAGGCTTTCTTCTCCCGGGGTGCTATCTCCCCACGGGTTCCCTTCCGCTCCCCCGGGGGGACATCCAGGAATGCCCCACTAGCCGGGCTGGGCAAGCTCAAAGGGGCCCAGTCACCCCGGCCACTCTGCCGCTGGTCCCCCTGACTGGCCAGCATCCTGCCGCTCAGGGTACCGGGAGAGGCAGGCATTGGAAGGGATTGAGTTTACAGGAAAAACAAAGGGACCAAAGGAGTAGAAGGCATTCCAGAGGTAGTGAGCCCCCAGAGTGAGGGTCTGGTCTCAGAATAGCCTGGACTTGCCGGGGAAGCCCTGTGAGCGCACCAGGGAGCCGCCGAGGAGGGGGAGGGTTTTGTGCCCATCCCTTCCGGCCTCTGAGTGGGCCTGGGCGACCCCTGGGCCAGGGGAGGGCAAAGGGAGGCCAGTGTTGGGGCAGCACCCCCCGGGAGCCGGGGAAGAGAAGGCCCCGGGCCTCTCGGGTTCTCCACAGATGAGGAAGGGACGCTAGCAGGAGGAATGGGCACCTGGATGGTCAGCCACCAGACCAGTACAAACACGCTGTCCATTGGGAACGTGAGCCATTCACTGTGTCAGCTAGTCCTTGGGAGAAGAAGGAGGTGAGAACTCTAATGTTTGGCTTGTATTTGTCTTACAATCACCACAAAATAAAAGTACAGAAAATGCTTGTGGTGTATTGACTTCTTCCTGTTCCTGAGTTACTCGGCAGGTTACCATTTCATATATGATTAAATTCCAAACACCATCTTTTGGAGTCTTCATCGTTATCTTTTAAAGTGGAAGGACACCAATGATGAACCACAAGTAGGGGCGACGAGGAGATTAGAGCTCATCTTTATTTTGGGGTGGATTAAAGATCCTGAGAGATTCTAGGGACTTCAGGCCCATAGTTTTACATCAATTGATCAGAATGAAAAAAAAACAAAAACAGGGTTTACAAAAATGAGTCCCTGGCTGAATTAGCTTTTCAAAATCAGAAAATCAAGCACTAACCACCAAAGTCAAATATGCCCTCTGTGATTCTGAGCAGTAGATAAACAGGGAAAAACAAGCAGAATAATTCCTAAATAAGTCGTATGGTCAGCGCCCATCATTTGTTCTTTTAAATGCTATAAACCCTCGTGTTTAATGGCGGCCAGAAATGAAAATGTGTTTACATTCCTGCCGTTGATCCGGGTTTCAGAGCGTCTCCCTCGGCTCAGAAAAGTACTTTTCCCATAACGAAGAATTCCCTTTCGCCACACAAAAGGAAGCAGGGCTGGGATGCATTTTGTAACTGTTCCTTCCTGCCTGGTTCACCGATACATGTTCTGCTGTAGCCGGCGTTTGGCTACTTCTTGACTAATACGTCTCACGGAGCGACGGCCTCGAGGAAGGCCTGATTCTCTCTGAGGGTACATAAATGCTGGGCACGTCCATTAAGTAGGGGTACGTGTTTCATGTTCTCACACAAGGAGCCTCAGAATAAGTCCCTCCTTTGGAGCTGTTAGACCCCAAAGATGCTAGGAAATAGCCCCTTTACATGGCTCTGATTTACAGACCCAGAAAATTTGTTCCCAAAGTTCCCATTGGGTCAGGCACTGGGATCCTCTCCCATCTGTCGCCCAGCCCTCGAGACGGGTGGTCTCCGGGGGTGCTGCCTGAGGAGCCCATTAGGAGGGCAGGCTGCTGGGGGGCTCTTCCTCAGGGCTGTTAGGTGGGCTCCGTGCCCAGAAGAGCATCCCCCCTTTGCTACGTACCGTTCCCCATTCCCGTTTATTGATGACACACGGATGTGAGGACAGAGAAGGGGAAGAAAAGACGACTAGGTCAGGGAGAGAATTAGGGCGAGTTGAGAAAAGCATGAGCTGCTTTAAGTGGGACAAAATGAAGCTCAAATAGGTCCCGGGTAAACGCTGACTGGCCGTAACCAAGGGTCCTGTGGAAAGGAAAAAGCTAAAATTCTCCCCACAACGACACAAGCCAAAATTTAATTTCCTGCCCTCTGCGTAGTGCCATTCTAGGTGCTGGTGGTAAGGGATGGGGAAGGAGATAAAAAGTTGAGATTGAGACACGATTTCTGCCCTTTCCAAGAAGCTGATAGTCTGGGAGAGGGATCAAATATTAACTCAGATAGCTGGACTACACCACACAGATAATTATGAAGCTCACGACGAGTGCCTTCGAGTTACAAAATTAAGTTTCTGTAACATCTGAGGGGTAAAAGTGATGGCTGTTTTGGGGAAGCTTCCTGGAGCAGATAGCACCTGAATTGAGGTTTAAAGGATGAAAAGGAGCAGGCAGTGAGGAAATCCCAGACATAGAGGACAACCCGAGCGAAGGACCAGAGATGTGGGAGTCCAGCTTAGGGTTAGGAATAGAAGGAATTTTCTTGCTGAGTTTCTGAAGATTTTGAGGCATTCTGGCAATACAGCTGAGGCAAATGTTAGGTGGAGGCACATTAAACTCATTCAGAGGATGGTGGTTATTCTAGAAAATGACCTAGAACTTTCTCTTCTCCTGCTGACCACTTTCTGCCATCTGGCTTATCACAGGGCGAGCATGGGACGAAAGGAGAGGGGACGATTTAGAGCAATTTCACATTTAGCAGCGGTGGTCTTCCGATTTGGTGGGGGGAGACTAGCTAAGGAAAATATGAACAGAAATGGAAAATTCTGGATGATAAGAGGATGCTGGTCATCTGCACTCTCCCTGCCTACCATCTTTGGTGGTAATTTCAAGGAACATAGGTATTTACACAGGCTCTCCCTCCCCACTCAGGGGAAATGAGATAACCTTTCCAGCTCCTCAAAAGTCAGTGAACTTGTTTATAGATCCTCTTTCTTGGGCAAAAGTGGCTTCTTCTGATCTTATTTGCATTTACACTTCTCCTTCTCAAAAGACTTTGGCTCCTACCACTTCTTAAGCTTCATTCCCAAATCTCACGCGTGCTTTAACAGGGCTTAGAAATACCTCATTTTACATTTATCTTCAGAGACCCTTAATATTTACTGGGGCATTTTTTATAAAGTAAATTATTAGTGTTAGCTGGTCCTGTATGAGAATTGTGACAGAAGAAGCACACCTTTAGTCAAGGCCAGTTACCCTTAAGCGGTATAATTTATTCATTACTGGTGAGACTGATTCTTCTTGCAATATATATAGATTTATGTATACACATATAATCCTATGTGTTTATATAGATATTTTTGCAACATGTGTGTGTGTGTGTGTGTGTGTGTGTGTGTGTGTGTGTGTGTGTGTGTATAAATTTGTTAAAAGTCACTCGAGAGACAGGGTTAGAAAGAAAATTAAAAAAAAATTTTTAAGCTCCTGATTGTTAATGAGAAGGTTATTTGCTATGGATCAGGAAGTCATATTAGGATTGAAAAATGAGATCATATTAGGATTGAAAAAAAGCCATCTCCTTTCTCTTAGTGATATCTGTGATCATGAGACTGAGGATTCCTTGGCCCAAGTTCAGAGAATTATAAGTAGAATAATACAGGGGCAGTGAGGTTTCATTATTGGTCGTGGATCATGCATAATGATGCGACATGAACATTTTTGATGGACTTTTGGAGCAGTGCCTACACGTTACAGAGTCCTAACTTAATATAGTTTCGTGTGGGTTCCATTGGCATCCACAAGACCAAATGGCAAGAAATGTAACTTCTGACTTTTGCCATTTAAAGTCAGGGAATATAAAGAAGTAGTTCCCAAGGAAGGTGAAAAGCCTTGTTACGGACACAAGTGAAAAGCAGTAGAGGCTAGAGCACAGGAATACCCTGTGTCCTGTTCCCACCGTGATAGTGAAAGTTTACTGGGGGAGTTGAGCTTGTGGGGTAGATTCCAACAAGGGGAATGAATGAATACCTTTGAGATTTTTCTCTCTAAAAGATTTAATGTCACCGTCTATGCGCTCTCTCTCTCTCTCTCTCTCTCTCTCTCTCTCTCTCTGTCTGTCTCTCTCTGTCTCTCTCACTCTCTCTCTCTCTCTCTCTGTCTCTCTCTCTCTCACTCTCTTTCTCTGTCTGTCTGTCTGTCTGTCTGTCTGTCTAGTGGCTCATAGAATTTAAGGAGGAAATCTGTTCAGCATGGAATGGTTTCAAAAAGAATCCGTTTCACCAGTCACAAAGTGTCCCTAGCCTTAGATGAGGTTTGTTCCTTTTCCAGTTGTCATTCTCAAGGACAGCCAGAGCCAGGAGTTTCAGGAATTCGGGGAATGGGTCCAAGGGCTTGTGGAGTTAGAAGGTTGAGAAGGTGCAGCAAGTTTTAATATTTGTAACTTGGCACTGGACGCCGGGTAGGTGGCAAATCTCTGTAGCATATTTAGTTGGTGACTCTGAACTCCAGAGCCCAGCAGCTCTACTGTGGGGCTTCTCAAAATGAGGCTCTTGGCACTTTGATGCGCTTCTCACTGGCTTATAAAGAAACCAGGAGGGGAACAAGCTAGCATTATCTCCCTGATTGTCCAAGTCGAAGGGCTTGGACACAGAGCTGGACTGTCTTGTGTGGCCAATTGCTGGCAAAGCTGGAGGTAAGATCCCCATGTGTTCTGACTTCTAGTGGATGTGCACCCCTTTCCCAACAAGCACACCGGCAGGCAGCTTTGATGGGAGGGAGCCCTGCTTAGATTCCTGGGGCATCTAAGAACCCCATACACAAGGGGATCTTGTTTGGGGGTTCCTTCTCAGGCTCCCTTAACCCTAGAACGATTTCAGCCTCGTCAGGTCAGCAGAGGCTGGCTAAGTGGCAGGTAGAAGGCAGCGGGTTGTCCGTCCTGGAATTTTAGCTGCAGAGCTTGCGTGGAGCTCTGAAAAATGAGATGGTAGGAGAGGGGAAAAGGAGACACCTTTGGCCATGGGAGGGACGTCCAAATGCACTGACCTCCATTCTCCTGTATCCAGGGTTCTTCTGAATGTGGTGGGTGAGGATGGGGGGAGGGTAGGAGGCAGGACACACATTCATTAGAGCTCTAAGTGCCCTCTCCGCAGTCTAGCGCCTCTCCCCAGCAGTGTTCCTGCTGCCTGAGCAGAGAGAAATGAGGGGAGAATCGGTGCCAGCAGCCCAGGAGGGCTTTTAAAGAGTGATTAGAGCGCTTTTTAAAAATTTAAAACCTTTAGAATATCACCCCTTTGTTCTGGCAGGCATCTTGCCTCTCCACTTTAAAAAAAAAAAGTCTCCAAACTTGTTACTATTGCAGTAAAAATGTTACTCATAGTCTTTGTTCTGTCTGCCTTCTAGGTTCGGAATCTCACGTACATGGTGACTCGCAGGGAAAAGATTAAACGGTCTGTGTGCAAGGTCCAAGAGCAGATATTCAATCTTTACACTAAGCTTTTGGAACAAGAAAAACTTTCAGGTATGTACGAAAGCGCTCGTAGGTGCAGACGTCTGCACGATAGGCTCTTCTCTGGGAGAGAAGATTCGTCCCTCTCACGGGCTTTCCTCTAGCCTGTTAAGCCTAGGGAAGACTCTGAAGAACAGAGACTTTTTATATTTAAGGAAAAGGTTTAGGCACGTGTGGGTGACCGGACTTGATGGAAAATGGGTGAAATTTAAAAAGTTTAACCTTTGGCGTTTTAATCCTTAGTGGCTACAGTTAACGTAATTTCGTGTTCTTATCCACGTAGAGCAGTGATTTTGTTGGAGGACCTTCAGAAAAATTAGATGTCATCATTTCTCTGTGGATGGAATTCAGAATAGTTCTGAGATCATTCATCAAGTATTTATTGATGATCTGCTCTTGTGTGAGCCTGTGATGGGGAAAGCACCCTACCTTCCCCGAGTGAATAACCTCTTTGGGGTGGGGGAAGAGAGTCACTTCTTCCAAACTTTGTTTTCTGATCTGTAAAATGGGAGAGTTGGACTAGGTAAAATTGGTTTCTCAGGGTCCTTTTGGTTTTGACGTTCTGTGATCCTAAATACCAAAATAAGTACATTGTTGCGGGGTAGGAATTCAGAGATCAGGGAGGGTGGATGTGAGATAAAACAGGGAAAATTTCATGGAAGGCAAACTAGATCCTTAAGAATAGAGCGCATTTGTATAGGTTAATAGGAATAAAATAAGAAGTTTTTGAGCCAAGTCTCAAAGACTGCATATATTTCATAAGCAATTTCTAAAGAAGGGATTCTTAACACTTGATGGTTCCATGGATAGATTTTAGGGGGCGGAGGGTCCATACATTTTAATGGGGAAAACATTATTTCTTTATTTCATTATAATTGGGTCTTTTGTAGTTCTATATTTTTATTTTATGCATTTGAAAACATTTTGAGGAAGGGTCCCAATGTTCACTAGATTGTCAGAGGGGTGGAGGATATGAAAACAGTTAAGAACCTCTGTTGTAAAGATTTCCACTTTTTTTCTTGCTCATTCTGCTTGAGACAAGTTGAAAGTAATTTTACTTGTGCATGTATTTGAAAGATTCCCTCTAGGTCCCTGTACGTGGCTCATCGGGCCTGGCCGGGTCTCTCTAACACTTGTCCATGTTATTGACACGTTTTTAAAACTGAAGTCCAAACTGTGACTAGCGCCAACTTGAACCGAGTACAGCAAAATGTCACTAATGGTAATTGAAGTTCTTCTTCAACCCTGCTCCCCCGAGGAAAAAGATAGTTTATTAATTGGGCTAATAGTGTTATCACCCACATCCTCGAAGTATTGGCATTCAGTAGTATTAATTAATTTAATAGCAAATTTTGACTTTTCTTCCCCAAAGTTAACACTTTTGTAGATATTTCTGGGAGTGTGAATGTTAGAAAAGTGTGCATTTTAGCTGTAAAACTTAAAATGACATTCCTCTAACTAGGGGGGCTTATCTAAAAAAGGGGTATATCTTGCTGTATAACTTTATGAATTGGTTCAACAAACATTAAACCGCTGTTGTATACAAAGTATTGTACCAGGCTCTGAGAGAAGGGGGAGGTCCAGATAAGATATTGTCCCTGCTTTCTAGTAGGGGATAAGACACAGATAATTATAATGCAAAGGATTTCATGATCACATCAGGGAGTTGCAAAACAAAGTGACACGTCTGGTGCCAGAAAAAAGATGTTTAATGAGAGCAGGTAGAGAATTGGGGAGTGATAAAGTATTTTAATTTGGCTTTAAAGAGTGAGTAGGAATTAGCGTGCAAAGAAGAAGAGAGAGAAGACTTTGGGCTTAGGGAATAGCATGAACAAAATCATGGAGGCAAATAAAGAGGTTTCTCTGGGAAATGAGAATAGTTGTTTGACTGGCACATCGAGTTCATGTTCTATATGACAAGCTGGACAAAGAGTGTGGCACCAGATTGTGAAAGACTTCGAATGATAAGCGAGGATCATTGACCTTTAAGATAGATTTCTGAAGAGTGACAGGACCAGATCTTTGCCCAAGAAAGGTTACTCTCTCAGGAGCCTGCAGGATATATTGGAAGAGATTAAGTCGAGGCAGAGAGGTCAGAGAAGGTTGGAACTGGAAGGAACCTGAGAGATCATCCAGGCCACATCCTTCATTTGATTGAAGAAGAAACTGAAGTCCAGAAAGATTTTGCAAGGTAACAGAGCAAATCGGTGATAGAATCTGAAACAGAACTCGTGCCTCCTAGCTCCAAGGTCAGGATACTTTTCTGTATTCCACACTGTCTTCCGTTGGGTTAAAAAGAATCCTTGTTTTGGGCAAAGTAGGTGATTAACAGGTAGATAGTAGATAAGACAAATGGATATACTGAAATATGTAAAAAATAACTGTACCCCCTTTTTTTTAATAGTCTTTATTTTTTTTTTTTAAAACCTTAACTTCTGTGTATTGGCTTATAGATGGAAGAGTGGTAAGGATGGGTAATGGGGGTCAAGTGACTTGCCCAGGGTCACACAGCTGGGAAGTATCTGAGGCCAGCTTTGAACCTCCTGTCTCTAGGCCTGGCTCTCAATCCACTGAGCTACCCAGCTGCCCCCTGTACCCCTTTTTTTGAGGTAGGGAGAGTTGGTTTTTATTTTCTTTTTAAAAAATATGAGGCAGCACAATACATCTCACTCTGAATTCTCATTTGAAAAAAAAATTCATATTAATTATCAGACTTGTTAGAAAGCTATTATAGTAGTTCAGGTTGGGGCAGAAGTAAAGTCCTGTCCTATTGTGGTATCAATGGAAATAGGGAAGAGGGGAAGGATGCAAGAGATGACGTAGAGGGAGAATCAACAGGACTTAGTAACTGATGGGTTTCAAGGTGGGGAAGAAGGAAGTGTCAGAGATAATCCCAAGGTTTTGAACGTGGAAGACTTAACAGAAATAATATAATAATTATAAATTATTAGATATATTAGATATCTAATAAAAGAAATAAAGAAATATAAACAGAAGCAAGGAGGCACACGTTTGGGGTGAGGGGAAGAGGTAATCCTCTCAGTTTGGGGATGCTGTATTTGAGCTACCTGTGCACATTACTTTAAGCAATGAGAGCTGCAGGTCTAGAGCGAAAAAGAGAGACTAGGGTTAGAAACCGGCATGGCACACGTGCTATTTGGAATTTGGGGAGGGAGTGAAATTCTAAAGAGAACCAAGAGGGCCAAGGATGCGGTAGAAGGGAGAACTAGCAGAGGGTGATATTTGAGAAACGAGAGACAGTTTTTGAGCTAGAAGGAAGTTGTCAACAATGTCAAATGCTAAAGACTGAAAAAATTTCAGTTAGATGATTAAGAGATTGTTGGTAGTCTTAGAGAAGAAAAATCACAACTTAAGCGTGATAGTGGAGGGATAGTGTTAGGGAGAGAATGGCAAGTTAGCAGTAGAGGATTCAGGTAAAGATGACAAAAAGCTTTTTCTGGAACTGAAAAGACTTCATCAGGGTGGTAGGATCATGGCTAGCAGCTCTTGGAGAATGGGAGCGAGAACTAGGAGGAGGCAGGCAGGAAGGGGACCATCCTGACTAAGGAAATACCTTCCGGGACCCGAGGAAAGCAGAAAAGATGGGCGATGCTCTATGAAGAAGAGAGGAGCTAAGGGGATAGAGGTTAGCTTCAGTCTTCAGTGAAATCATAGCCGGAGAAGGATGAGGATTTGCAGCCTGGGGACAACTTGTCATGGTGGGACCGAAGGATCCTAAGATAACAGCAAATGCAACATTGTGTTTAAGGATGGTTCCTGAGATGAGTGAGTTGGGAGAGATGCCCCAGGAGAAGGGAGATGAGACAAGGGGGCTAGAAATCACAGTCGGGATAAAGAGAACAAGAAAGCACAAAGTTTAGGAACTGGAGGTTGTGGTGAAGGCCGAATCTCAAAGCTCAGGATCTTGGAGGTAGTATAGTTCTGAAATAAACTGGGGGCTCCACTATGTCCATGAGGGTGGCATGGAGAGGTTGTTGGAATTAAAGAGATTAAGGAATTATGTGGTCAGGTTCTTAGAGGAGAGCCCAAGAACGTCGAGGTGCTGTTGGTGGGAAAAGGAGGGAGAGGAAGATGGCAAAGCAGGCTAAAATCACTAATAAAAATATTGAATATTGGTAGGTGAAGCAAGGGTGTCGTGGAGCGGGAGGAGCCAGGCGTGGGCACCGTGGGCAGGGGCGGGTTTCAGCGAAATGATCAGTGTCATCCCGTGTTGTGTTTTGTGTACGTGACCGACACACGGGAGGCGGATTTGGAGGCGACTCCTCTCCCGGCAGATGCTCAGCCGCTGCTACCTCAGCGTTGGTGTATCTGGAGAGGCCTTTTTGTCACTCCGGTTAAGTTGTTAAGGAGTGAATGATTGCCTATAAAAAACACTCGTAAAATACATTTTCATCTGATTTCACTTAAGAGTCGTTTTTCATGGCTATTGTAGGAAGCTTTTCACATTTCATGGCTTGGGTTATTAACAGGGCAAGGGAGGCTTATAACTGGGTTAGCACATGTTTTCAAACAGGCTACTAATGTAGTTTTCTCTATTCGGGAGTACTTCCGTGTATTATATATCAGAGAAGAGGAAAACAAATTTCTCGTTCACCCGGAGTGTAAAAATCCATGCTGGTCATGTTTGAAAAAATAGATTTCCTCTAGCCCGGGATAGCGCAGAGAGTGAAGCGAGCGTGCTTCTGGGCACTTTTTTTTGTTTTTTTCTTCTTCATTTTATTTTCACATCTTCAGTCTTCAAGGTGTTTTCTTGCTAACACCTAAAATACGTTAATTAAAGGAAAACAGAAGATGTTCTTGGGCTCACAAGGGAATAAAGAGCCAGGACTTCTTAGGGCGGAGATTCTTAATCTTTTTTGGGTGTGTGACGGATCCCCTGGACGGTCTCGGAAAGCCCGCAGAACTCTTCTCAAAATGTTTTAAAATTCCTAAAATAGGATTTCAGAAGAAATCAATGATGTTGAAATACAGGTGTTAAAATATATTTTTAAAAGTTCGTAAAGGAGATGTTCCAGGGCTTGGGCTTGGCCTGGGTTATTTTGAGGACGGGAGATCGAGTGGGCCTCCAATTTCCAGGGGGACCAAAGCTTCATGAACAAAGGGGAAAAGAGGCTGGACGGCCCGGGACGTGGAGCAGCCAGCCAGGCACGGACCGAGTTCTGGGGGTTGTCGCGGTCAGATCAGCGACTCTTCGTGTCCCCGACGGGCCCAGGCGTAGCCGAGGGTGTCCGCCCGCACCGCGCGGACGCAGGGGGTTTGTTTGTCGGTGAAACGGGAGACCCTTGACCCCAAACCACCCAACTCCATCCTTTGTGTCGTCCAGCCGTTTTCCAGCAGGCTCTGACGCCCCGTGACCCCGGCGGAGGCTTTCCTGCCAGAGAGGGAGATTTGCCTTTCCTTCCCTGCCCGGCTCCTCTTACGGGGAGCAAACGGAAGCCGGTAAGGGAGCGAGGCCAGATGGGGCTTGGGACGAGGCGTCTCTGCAGGGCTGGTCCGCCCTGCCCGGCAGCTCCTTTTTTTTAACCCTTCCTTCTGTCTTAGAATCAAGGCCTGACGTCAAGGCAGAAGAGCGGTCCGTGCCTCGCCCGGGATCAGCCGGCGAGGGTGGGCTGAGGCCCCATTTAGAGCCGGGCCTCCCGTCTGTGGTGGTCGTAGGACTGAGCGGGCAGCGTCTGCTTCTCTGACCTCCCGGAGCCCTTTGCTCGCTCCGATTGCGGTTACCTGGAGGGTTTAGTGAAGGACACCCGCCCGGCCTTTGGCTCCGCTCCGTTCGCGGGGTATAGAGTTACAGTCCTCGTTTCAGATTGGGTCACGGGGGAGCCGGAGCCTTCCGGGAGCCGCTCTTAGCGAGCACGGCCGGGGGTGTCGGGGTGGGGGCCGCCCCGCGGGGGCAGACGCCGCTGATCCCGGCCTCGCTTCCCGCGGGTGCCGGGGGCCTCATCACGGAAGCCAAGGGCAGCGTCTAGACCGGACAGTCTCTGCTGCTCGCCCTGGCGACACGGAGCGAGGCGATGATGGTGGCCGGAGTCGCTTTCACGGGAGTGTGTCTGAATGGCCGCCGTGACGGCGGGGTGGGAGAGGGAGGCTCTCTTTTGCTATGAAAATGGGTTTCGGGGGCAGCTGGGTGGCTCAGTGGATGGAGAGCCAGGCCTAGAGACGGGAGGTCCTGGGTTCAAATCTGGCCTCAGACACTCCCCAGGAGGGTGACCCTGGGCAAGTCACTTGACCCCCATGGCCTAGCCCTGACCGTTCTTCTGCCTTGGAGCCAATACGTAACATTGATTCCAAGATGGAAGATGAAGGTCTTAAAAGAAATGAGTTTCTTGCCTTTGAAGACATAGGCAGCGTGTTTTGTCCGCTTGACAAAGTCGGGGCGGGCACGGCGGGCACTCGCTGCCGTCTGGGGTCTCGTCTTCGGGCCTGGCTTCTGACTCGCTCTCTGTGATCTGTTGCTTTTAGGTGTGCCTTCTTCCTCCTGCTCCTCCTCCTCCTTGGAAAGTACGCTGTTATTCAATAGCGCCCCGCCGGGGCCCGACGCCCCCAAGATCGAGGACCTCAAGTGGCACTCGGCCTTCTTCAGGAAGCAGATGGGCACCTCCTTGGTCCGCTCCCTGAAGAAGCCTCCCAAGAGAGAGCGGCCGCCCGGCGGGCCCCACGGCCCGGGCAAGGCCGAGCTCTCGGGCCCGAGGGAAGGGCCGGCCCTGCCGGATGCCTTCTTGGACTTTGAAAAGACCTTCGCGGAAGCACACGTTATGTCAGCACAACAGAAGAACGGCGCCGTCCTGGCGGACCACCAGAAGAGAAGGGACAATCGCTCCCAGGGCGACGCCGGCAAGGGAGAGCCCAAAGGCTCCAGACCGAACCCCAAGCCCCTGAGGCCCGCCGACCTGGCCCAGAGGCAGTCGGAGAACAAAAGGGCCGGGAACCCCCCCGGGACGGGGCAGTCGGCGCCGGGCACCAGGAAGGACTTAGTGCCTAAATGCAACGGGTCTCTGGTCAAACTAAACTGTAACCGGACCACCGTCAAAGTGCCTACCACCCCCGCGAGCCCGGTGAAGAACTGGGGGGGATTCCGGATTCCAAAGAAGGGCGAGAAGCAGCCGCGGGGAGACGACCCGGACGAGGCCTGCCGCCCGCACGCCGGCTACCCCTACTTGGGTCTGGGCAGAGCTTCGCCCAAGGACAGGGCCAAGAGCAAACTAAAGACGGACAGCGAGAACGACGGCTACATCCCCGACGTGGAGATGAGCGACTCGGAGAGCGAGGCGTCCGAGAAGAAGTGCAGGCAGCAGAGGCTCAGCGCCAACGGCCCCATCGCCAGGAGGACGGACATCATCAGGAGAAGCATCCTGGCCTCCTGACGGGGGGGGGGGCCGCAGGGGGCGCCCGCTGACCCCGGGGGGGCTGTCGGCTAGGCCCGAGCTGTACAGACACGTTTACTTGCACTTGGGACGACGGGTCGGTTCGTTGGGTTGTTTTTTCCCAGTCATTTATAAGTCATTGTTGTGAGAAGTTTAAATGTTTTTTATTTCCAGCTCTGTTGGGGAAAAGTTTCGCCCGTGTGGTGCCGCCGCCGCTGCGCTGCGTGGATGGAGCCTCGAGTCAGACACTAAAAGGGGGTGCGGTGTCGGGGCTCCCCTTAGCAGCCCGGCCCCGCACGGCGGATCGCCCTCCCCATTCTGCCCAAAGCACAAACTCCTGGTTTCCCGCGTGTACAAAATCAAACCTAGTCCTTGAGAAACTGTCATGCACCGTGTAGTGACCATTAAAGTCTTCTTGGATGACGTAGCCCTCCAGGTCCTACTTCTAGGCGGCCCGCAGGCTGGCCCCCACCCCCAGCCTCGCCGGCTCGCTGGGTGGGGAAGGAGGTCTCTGACCGGCCGGCTGGGCCCGGCGCCGCTGCCTTCGGCCTTGGAAATTCTGAGACTCTCTCAGGATGGAAAAGGAATCCGTGACGATGGTTTTGTGTCCCGTTAGGAAGGGTACTCGAGGTCCAAGTTCTAGTCATTGTCCCCCGACATTCCACCTTCCCCACAGTTCTCTCAGTCTGGCTTCCTGCGGGGCAGCGCTCGCGTCCAGCAGGAGGGAGGAACTCAAAGGCCCGGCCATCAGGTTTGCACTAATGGTAGATGTTGGGGAATCCCAGCTTCCAACACTAAAGGATTCCTTTGAAAATAATTAGTAATAATAATAATAATAATAATAATAAAGGACCTAGCCAAATAGGTTCAATATACATATCTATATTTTTTGAAAAAAAAAAAAAGGCAATAAGTTGCATTTAGCTCTTCCTTCAGACCTATGCAGGAAAGAGACTGCATTCTATCCTGGAATAGATTTTGTAGCTGACAAGAGCTGAGACGGATTCATAAGTTGGACTTTGTCATGGCAAACGGCAATAACTAGTACTTAAATTATCAGCAATAATCATCAATTTAGCATTTCATTTGAGTGACGTTTTGTTTGTGCACTCTGCGTGGTGCCTCTGTAACGAGACCATGGGTAGCGTTAGGGTCCGGTCAGTTTTCTTTGGGGTTCAATGTACTTTTTGTAGCTCAGATTCAGAGAAGAGCAACAAGGCTTAGAAATGACGGGCACGGGGGACCCTCCCCGATGCTCCCCAGCTCCCAGCCGCTGCCCCCCAGGCTGCTCCCGAGGACCTCAGACTCAGTTTTCTTATCCTTCATTCCTGTACACATCTGCCTCTGCTAGGCAGGATGCAGAACTCTCATGTTATAGATGAATGGCGATTGACTTCTGCAGTTTACTTCCAAGTCTTCCGGATGGTTGTCAACAGAAAAGGCACACTGAATGCCATCTTGCTATGCAAGTTATCAAAGGCATCCCCATGCTGTTACGTTTCCATATGCTCTTCACTTTCCAAGGCTGTTCTGATTGACCGTTGGGAAGGGGGAGCAGAATGAGCTGAAGTTAGACGGACTCGAATTGTTCTTGAAATACAGGGGGTGAGGGTGGGGGTGGGAGAAGCTTCCCTGGGATAGGCATGTTGCAGATATCAAAGGGGGGTTTTTGGTGAAGTGGAATTTTCTGTTCACTTTTAGGAGGACTTAAAGCAGGGTTTTTGTTTTGTTAGTTTTGTTCCATAAGCCCTTTCCTGGGAAAAGGAGAAGGTAGATTCTAAGTTGATTTAACTTTTGACTACAGCAACATCTCTGGGTGAAGGCTGAATAGATAGAGGGATATTTGAAAAGCCATAGAAAGAAAACCTAAATTTGATGCTAGTAATGACCTCTCACCATTTTAAGAGGTACCCAATTCATTTGCACTATTATGAATGCTAGTTTTGTGCAGAAATAATGCCTTATCTGTTTTATTCCCCATATTTAGGTTGAAAAGCTTTCAAATGTTCCCAAGTTATGCTGAACCAAAAAAATTAACAAAAAAAGAAACAAAAAACAAAAAAAGGAAAAAAAGGAAAGAAAAAGAAAAATCACAAAAAGCTACCCCATGCTTTAAAAAAAAAAAAATCCTGCCCCAAACTGCAAAATGGGATAGAGCACGATTTTATAACAGTTTTGATAAGCTGTGCAAGTTAGTTTCATGCCATGCTTGGTACTCTGTTAAGGAAGAATCCCCAATTATGGCATCAACTAACCCAAATCACCCTTCATGCATTCTGTTGGTAGAGAACCATTTAATGACACCCCCATCCTTCCCCCTCCTCAGCTTTACCTTTCCTCGTGCATACTGACCAAGAAATATCTTTCATTCTGATCAGTGTATTATGTCAAAATGTAGGCTAGTTAAACTTTTGTAAAGTTGCCTGGAATGTCATGTTAGGTTATAAACAAACAAAAATCGAAATGAAGGGTTATATATGTCATGTACAAAACTTATTTTAAAATGGACAAATCTGTCATTACATTTGTAATCTTGTACAGAAAATTTTTCACTATGTGCCTAGCTTGGTGTCCATTCAGCTAAAATTTACAAAAAAAAAAGGTGCATGAAGAGAAAATCAGAAATTAAAGAATATGTAGAGACGACTATTTTATATTACACGGCCCAATCCTGTATTTATTTCTCTTCCTACCCCCTACCCTTCCTTCCCTTTTGAAAATATTTATAAAACTAGTTGAAAACAGCTGTATTTTTTTTTGTTGAAATATTTAGTAGAATTGTGCCTTTTTGTCTGTATGTGAATAAATGCTGTACATTTTGCAATACATTGAAAGTGTTCTACTTGGAAATTTGCCTTTGTTGTATCTTGATGGGAGTTCATTGCTTAGCAACCTTGAATCAGTCTTACATTGTTTGTGGACATTTCTCATCAGCCCAGTGACTATATCCCAAGTAAGACTGAGTAAGACACAAAAACAAATGCTAGAAATATCGCAGGGAACTTATTGGCAAAGTTGGGTAACATCTTCCACAGGCTTAATTTCTGGTTCTTGAAGACTCAGCAGGGGAAAAGGTTTCCCTTGTCTCCTTTTCACCTGGAGAGTTCGTGCTGCCCAGTTTCTGAGCTGGAACAGGTTCTCTTTTTCAACATAACAAATTCAGCTTGGGATCTGAAAAGGATTTTGCTAGATTCTGACATGGTCAGCAGCAGGAAGGTTTTTGCTCTTCATTTGAACGTTAGTTGAATCAGTCAGTGGACTTCCTCTGAATGGTGACACTTTGAAAGCTGTGAAATGAATTCCTGGAAAAGCCAGGTCTTATGGCTCCTAGGCCAGGGGCTTTTCTACTTAGCCCTACTGCTCAGATGGAAACTGGTTGGCAATTAAAAACACCGGTTTTTCTACATCTTATTTTGTTGTGAGAGCAGCAAAACTACTCCTGCCCATATAGACTCACAACTAAGAACCATGCTAACCAATTTATTAATAACCTAGTAATAGAATATTAGGGCTAGAAGAGGCCTTAGTGATAAATTTTGTCCAGTATTATTTTATAGATGAAGAAACTAAGGTCTAGAAAGGTAAAACAACTTATAAAATAATAATCAGTAATGTAAGTTGACTTTCTTGTTTCTCAGTTTAGCTTGCTTTCCACTATTTTCAAACTAGTTTGTGGTTATTATAAAAGTGGCACAGGCTAATTTGCCTTCAATTTCTTTCTTCAAACCCAAGATGATTCATTTGGGGAAAAAAAAAAAACAAACATTTTTTCCTTGCCCTATTAGTGGCTGATTTCTTCAAATTTTCTATGTCCCTGCAGGGCTCCTGGGACACATAGCCAGGAATCTTCCCATAAGGCTTTGAAAGTTGAAGCACCATAATACTTCCCTAGAGAAATGAAGTGCCTGTGAGCAAGAGGAAGGAATTGTCATGGTTAATTTTGCTAAGATGGAGAATGGAGCTCCAGAGAATTGCTGTCACTTTTTACTCTAAGTCACTTGGAAAACTGGCTCCATTCCACCTCTAAGTCTTAAGCCTTCTGTAGACATCTTACCACCATTAACTTCAAGGTTGAAATCCTTAACCACATTTTCCTTTGACACTGGAGATAGTATATTATGGGTTCCAGTTTGGGGTACAATACTGATTACTTTGGTCAGGAGAAGAGAGTGAAAACCAATCTCATGAGACAAAGTAAAACTCCTTTTTTCATGTTGATGATGATGACCATGATGAATGATGAAATCATAGAGAGTTATAGGACTATAAATGGAGGCAAGCTAAAAATCTGACTCCAAATTTTTTAAGAGTAAAACAAAAAAAATGACCATCTAATAAATCTGCTATTGATAATCTTTGAAAAAGTAAATAAATAAATAACCTAAGAGGAAATTAAGATGAAAACAAATCATAGAACTAACTATTTTTACAGTGCCAGAATACTGGATTCCATGAAGCTGAATATTCTATTATACATATGGACTTTAGAAAAATACTAAAATACAGAAATAAATCTCAAAAAAAGCTTCAGAGATCATAAAGTACATCCTATCATGAACAGGAATCCTTTTTCTATAACACCCTTTAATAAGTGGTTATCCGGACTCTGTTTAAATACCTTTGAAGATGAGAAACACCAAATATCCTAAGGCAGCCCATTCTACTTCTGGAAAACCTACACTTATTAGTATATTTTTCCTTGCTTTGAGACTAACCTGCTTTGTGACTTCTTTTTGTTCTAGAGCAAGCCAAATCCTTTGACATGATAGTCCTTCCACAACATGAAGAAATTTATCCCATGCCCTTTGTTTATGGCTAAACAGCCCAGGTTCCTTTAACTGATTCTCATGTGGATGTGGCCAACACTATACAACACAAGCAGCTCTAAGCCTGAAGCCTTGAGAGGCGGACTGACTCAACCAGCAACTGACACGTTCCATGTTTTGTCCTTGGATCTAGTACTTACCCCATCCATCTAGTACTGATTTTCCTGTTTGTTTCAGCCCCTTGAAACTCTAGCACCAATTGACTTGACCCTTTGCTTGTTTGGATGACAGCCCAGACCTTAAACCTCCCAGAGATTGTCCGTATCATCCAGGCCTGAACTCTTGTCCTACAGACCCTCATAAGTCAACTCTTCCTGGGGCACAGTATGGCAGCCTCGGTCTGGAGGAATTCTAGTTTGTCACTGTCCTTTTAAAAATGTATTTGGAACTGAACAAAATTCTCCAGATGTGCTCTAAGGTCGTGTACATTTCCTTCCTCATTCTGAACTAAATGTGTTGGGTTCTGTGTTGCTCTGTTGACTCCTATTGACCATTCAGATATCTTAACATGAATTGTTGTCTAGCCCTCAGCCACCCTCTGCTTGCTCCTACCATTTTGGTATTTCTATAGGTGAATTTTTTTTTTAAACCCTTAACTTCTGTGTATTAGTTCCTTGGTGGGAGAGTGGTAAGGGTAGGCAATGGGGGTCAAGTGACTTGCCCAGGGTCACACAGCTGGGAAGTGTCTGAGGCCGGATTTGAACCCAGGACCTCCCATCTCTAGGCCTGGCTCTCAATCCACTGACCTACCCAGCTGCCCCCTATAGGTGGATTTTTGAAACCAAATATACTTTACATTTACTCCCATTCTTTATGCACTAGATTTGCTCAAATTGTTCTCTTATTGATAACTTGAGGTCCTGATCCCTTTTCAGTGTACTCATTATCCTTCATCTTCAAATTTTAAAAAATCAGTTACATTAAAATTACTCCTCCTTCCCCTCCCCTCCATTAGAGAAGGCATCATTTGACAAGAAGATAAAGATATAAACTATGTCTTACTTTTTTCTATCAGTTCTCTCTTCTGTGTTGGGTACTTTAAGTGGCAGATAAATGTGGAACAACTCCAGGTTGATTCTTAAAACATTCCACTACAGATTTTCTTCTCACTTAAAATCCATTATCAGTATTTAGGGCTTGGTCATGTCTATCTTCTTGCCCACAAAGATGTCCACAGTGAGAGTTTGTGAAGAGGTTTGCTGAAATCCACTTATATCTACCTATTTAGCATCACTTAAAAAAAGGGAATGAGATGAACCTTTATGAAATCTATCATGGCTCTTAGAGTTCACTTTCTTCCATTTAAAAATGTTCAGAAAGTAATTAGTAAATATTTAAATTTTTCCTCTGGAACAAACCCAAGCAGTTCTCTAGATGACAGGATTGATTCCAGTTTTTTTGGAAACTAGAAAGCCCATTACCTGTCCTGTCATATTAGTCTTGTACTATTCCTTTAGTAACACACAAATGTAGTTCTGAGTTTGAGTTAAAAAAAGTGCCTAGGCTTTCTTAAACTTATTTTGGGTTTCATCTTCTTGACCACTTTTGTTCCATCTTTCCTAGTCCAAAGATCATTTTCCTTGCCTGAGAATGCAGAGAAGCAAAGAGATGTTCTCTCATTTTGAGTAGGTTGCTCTTTATGTCTCACTTTTCCCAGTTAGGTCAATATCTTTTACATTCTTTCCCCTCAAATTACCTAAATAAAAAACAACTCCACCCCTTGTTTTCTTTAGCGTTCATTGCCAACTTCAGCTCACTGATCTTTAATATTCCTAAGACTGTTCTCACAGAACTATACCATACCCTTTTGTATTTGCTTTAGCTAGCTAAGCATTCTTTTTTTTTTTTTTTTTTTTTTAAACCCTTACCTTCCTTCTTGGAGTCAATACTGTGTATTGGCTCCAAGGCAGAAAGGTGGTAAGGGCTAGGCAATGGGGGTCAAGTGACTTGCCCAGGGTCACACAGCTGGGAAGTGTCCCAGGCCAGATTTGAATCTAGGACCCCCCGTGACTAAGGCTGGCTCTCAATCCACTGAGCTACCCAGCTGCCCCCTTAGCTAAGCATTCTTGCTTCTGCCTTTGGCAAGTGTTTTGGACTTGTGATTTCACAGATATAGAGGAAAAACCTTTTGAGGAAGCTCTCTACTAATTTGCAATTTATAGTATTATAGGGTGCCCGTAAGTGACTTGCTTAGGGCCACGTAGCCAGCATGTGTCAGAAGTGGGATGTGAACTCAGACTTCTTCCCTAACTCCAAAGGCAGCTCTGAATCTACCACACCAAACTTCTCTTTAAGAAAAAAAATGTAGCTGGCTGTTAAGTTCCTGCTGTATTCACAATAACATTTTTATATAGCCACTTTTTTTTTCTCATCAGAATTGTCTAAATTCCATTCTTACAAATTTTCTGTCTTTCCTGGTCCAAATTCTCCTAAGGAATTTCAATTAATAGAATCCTAGCTATTTCTCTCAACTCATTTATATCAGACTCTGTCTGGCTTCTCACAATTCCAAATTTTAAGATGTAGTCATTTCTTAAGGCTGCCAAAATTTTTAGTTCAGCAACCAGTTTCTTTCCCTTGTTCTTTCCATTAAAAAAAATCAGTTTATCATTGGCATTTAGTTTTACATTTTTTTTTTACCATAATGCCCTCAAGTATAGGTAGAACTAATATCCATTTTATAGATTAGGTGGGCAAGTAACTTGCCAACAGCTCCACAGTTAGAATTAGAACCAGGACTTGAACCCAAGTACTCCTCACTCCAAATGTAGTACTATTTTCACCAAGTCAAATGTCCTTTTGGAAATCAACCATTCTGTTTAAAATAAAGGTCCAATAGATAGTTGCAGTTCCCCTATTCTGACTACATTACAGGTTTGTGATTCTCCACCCTCCCACCCCAAACTGAGCAAATGTTTCCTTTCACTGGACAGTTTCTAGTATAATCTAGACAACAGTGTGTCTTTTTTCCTCCCTCTGTGGTTCCTCACCCAAATTATCTCCATCATGCCTATCCCCTCTGGTTTGGCGATTTACTTACCGGTCATTTTATGTGTATACACATGAATATGTATGTATAAATATTTGTATACAACTTATGCATATATGCCCATATACATACACACATATCTACACAACCTTTGCCTTTTCTTTACTTCTCCCATGACCACCTCAGGCTACCCAGGTCCCCAATGCAGCAGTGAATAGCAGTTGGGGTGATGAACTGGGGGCAACCACCAGATATAAACCTTACAGTGAGATGGAGGACTGCAAGTCCTTACCACAAGCTCTCCTGTTGTATCCAAAAGTGCTTTTAGGACTTACAATCTGCCCTGTGGTTATACCTTCCAAACCCACGGCCAGTGTCATTCCACCTGCTTGCTGGTGCACCCTCAGGTCTCAGAGCCTTGTCATTAACTTTGCTGCTCACCTCTCAGGACTTCATCTTTTCACTCACCTAAAACTGAACTTTTACACATGTTGTTTCTTCCTACTATAGTACAAACTATTCAGAGGAGGGACCGCCTCACTTTTTCTATTTGTATCCTCAGCACA
Organism: Gracilinanus agilis; assembly: GCF_016433145.1. NCBI lineage: Eukaryota > Metazoa > Chordata > Mammalia > Didelphimorphia > Didelphidae > Gracilinanus > Gracilinanus agilis. The sequence goes on along the minus strand of NC_058135.1, from coordinate 147,143,727 downwards.
TAGCCTAGTGTTGGGCATATCTTGCTTTTTCATTCATCCAGCTATTTACTCATACATTCATGTAATTGTTTTTTGGAATGGAGTTTACATTCCTATCTCCACATTCTATTATGTCATCACATCCAAACAAATCTCAGTGATAAATATAGTATTTGTCTCTTTGTATTAGGCTCTCTGGCTCATCTTAAATATTACTCATACTTAGAGCATTTGTTTAAGGGCATTTGAGGCCATGGAGTTTCTTGCTATTTCTATTATTGGATATTACTTCTTGAAAAATAGTGGCCTTCACTGATTTTCTTAAGTCACAACTGCTATTCCCTATGGTATCAGGTTTGGCAGTACATGTAGGCAGTTTCTCTCCTCATCCATTTAAAATTCTTCCTGGAAAAAATGTTTATTTTTTTTTCCACCTCTCTTCAGATGTAGTTCATCTCTGATCAAGAATGCATCATTCCTCTATCTTGAGCCTTAGCCCCCAAATCCAAATCCTATTCTTAAAACGCCATCTTCTTGACCAGCTGTGTACTTTTAAAATCTCTTTTCTGAGGCCACTGGCTTCAACAACAAAGACAAATAGTGATGGACACACTATTTCTGCTGCTAAGGTCTTCAATTTCTTGTCCGGAACTTCACAATCCATGGCAATGCTTTCTAAGTTTATTGTGGCACTAAATAACTTGTTCTCATAATAATTATAGTGGTGCAGAAAGCTTAACAAGTCTAAGGAGTCTGTCTTGTCCCAGATACATGCCTCAGAGAAGGGAGCATACCACCTTCTACTGTTCATATCAAGTATCCCCCCAATAGGGAATCACCAACCATTGATTTGTTTCTTATTCTTTTGTCCATGATTGGATGGTTTTTGTCTTCATGGCATCTTATATATTCTCGTCATCATTTCTTGAAGTATGAGAAACTGTTTTCCCAGCAGAACCAGCTGCAACTTCTCCAGGGAAGGCTTCAAACCAATATTACATAACTCAAAGGCAATGAATCTATGACCATAACACAATCATTAAATTGGCTTGTGATCAGTTTGATTCCTTCCCATTAATCAATTTTCTGGAAAATGGAATAAATGGTTAAATAGTATCAATTACTAACACACAAAAGATATTGCTTCTGAATAGTTAAAAACATTTGTCTATTTCTATATCACACTGCTATTGAGAGTGTGATGTGATATCTAGTGTGATGTTAACATATAGAGAGGTAAACTGTCCAAGATGTCAGTTTCTTGTTGCCAGTACAAGAATTATCCTTCATATTTCCACTCTTATCATGTATACCAATTAAGAGGTTTCCAAAAATTCTTGATGTGGATATTATTGTATCCATTACCAGTTGTCATTCTGAATCTACATGGGAACTATTTCCAAATCTGAAACTCCCAAATCGAATGATCGGTTTTACAGGAAAGGTCCATGGTATCTCCAGGCACTCCTTTGCCACTACAACCTCATACTCATTATAATCTGAAGATTTTTATTGTCTATCTCTGAACAGCTAAAGCCAAATACGTCTTTGTACTTTAAGAGGCAATAATCTAAGACAAACACTGATAATGGGGACAAGGGATATGCAAAGCATAGAATCAACATTGAATAAGTATATAAATGTGATATTTTTAAATCAAGGGATAACTTTGAGTTAATGAATATATCAAAACACAGGAGTAGATCTATAGATAATTCACCATCATTTCAGAGTTTAAGAAGGCTTTATGGAGGAAGGAGGTTGAGATTTTGGTCGAATAAAAGACTTTTAGCATTTGGGGGACAAAAGTGTTAAATATTAATTTCATATAGTATTAGACAGGATTTGATAGGGAAGTTTGAAGTTTGAAGTAGTTTATATAAAAATATACAATTTGGTCTGAAGGGGAAGGTGAGTTTTAAATGTGGCTATCTATTTATCTTCTCTCTGTCTCTCTCTCTCACACACACCCGGTAACCAACCAGATATAAGAAGTGAAAATAATTGGCCAGATATTTAATTATTCTTTTCATATGAATAGCTATGAGCCTTTGGTTGTAGCTAAGCATTACTATACTATTATTTTATGCTCTTGTATGTTAATTTATTAACTAGGCCAATTTCACTTGGAATATGAAGAGACACATTAACAGATATAGAGGGGAATACTGGAGATTGATGTTAACAAATGGTAGTTCTTTTCTCATGTCTAATACTGTGTTAGAAAATTTTAATCAAAAACAATTTACTGTATTTGTTTTTTTTTTTTTTTTTTTTTTTTTTACACCCTTGTACTTCGTTGTATTGTATTGTCTCATAGGTGGAAGATTGGTAAGGGTGGGCAATGGGGGTCAAGTGACTTGCCCAGGGTCACACAGCTGGGAAGTGGCTGAGGCCGGGTTTGAACCTAGGACCTCCTGTCTCTAGGCCTGGCTCTCACTCCACTGAGCTACCCAGCTGCCCCCCAATTTACTGTATTTGAAAAGGACTTTATACTTTTTTTTTTTTTTATTTTAAACCCTTAACTTCTGTGTATTGACTTATAGGTGGAAGATTGGCAAGGGTAGGCAATGGGGGTCAAGTGACTTGCCCAGGGTCACACAGCTGGGAAGTGTCTGAGGCCGGATTTGAACCTAGGACCTCCTGTCTCTAGGCCTGGCTCTCAATCCACTGAGCTACCCAGCTGCCCCCAGGACTTTATACTTTTAAAAACACCTTAAAATATTTTTAGATCATGACAACAACTCTGTGAGGGAAGTTTGATTTTTTTTTTTACATTTTCTACAGGAATAACTCAAATGGATTTCTGATCTCATATATTTGATTATCAAAAATGCAGATCATAAGCCATCCATGATTGCCCATTCTGTGTGATTTTTGACTGTGTCCTCTCATAACTCTGATATAGAGGAATCAAATTAGTGGTCTTCCTGATATTTGAAGATACCATAAAAATACTTGGGCTGTCCACTTCTCATTTTGGACTGACCAATGCATTTTTTCTCAATTACTTATTTTCCTGGTGACATTCTTTACTTATTTTCTTCAAAATTCCATATTTGTTACGGGATGCAGGTTTATAGGTTGCATACCTGGCAGAGGCATCTCCAATAGCTTCTAATCCTCATGGTCAATTACTTGAAGATTGGATTGTTCCATGACTCATTGCCACATAATACTGGTAGAATATGGGCTTTTATTTCATGGAGAATTGGGGGAGAGTCATTAATGGTGCTTTGCAATTTCCTGAAAGCAATTCAGACCACTCTTCTCATCTGGTTTAATTCAGGGTCTGATTTGTCTTTCTATTCATACTATTTGTCTTAGAGCTCATGCTGATGTACAAGTTTCTCAGGTTGCTCATCTACTTTCATGTCATCATTCAGACAAGGAATAAACTCATATATTTATTTTTTCCTATGAGGATGACTGGACCACATTCTTCCAAGAAGTCAAAGATTTCTTCCAGAAGGCTCTCCAATGTTTTCAGGCTTGATACAACCACCGCAATGCTATCTCTGAGCATGAATAGCTGGAGGACTCATCATCCATAGGGAACTCCTTTTTAACCAGAAATTTGTGCTGGCTCTCATCCACCACAGTGAATAATTTTAAATCTATTTTGTGCTTTTTTTAAATGGTGATATTTATTTATGTTGAGTCAAGCAAGGTTTTCTCTGCTGCTGTATATTTTAAGGAATCTTGAAACTTTTTTATTTTTGCATGGGAGTCAACTTGTTAGAACACAGCTTTTAAAGCATTTTGCTTTACTAAAAGCCTGACTTCCCTATTAATGCCCAGATCACAGATGCAATCAATTCAAGAAGATGATTCTAATGAAAAATGTTTATGGTTAGAAAAGGAAGCATATTGATTGGTAGATGCTCTAGTCTCTGTCTTTTCAGTAAGGTAAGCAATTCCTTTTCCTCTCCCTCCCCTCGTACCTTTGGTATTCCCCTTCAGATACCTTCTGAATGAATTTCTCAATGCCTTCACAATACATATTGCCTCTAGAACAAATCTCTTTTATGTACCTTTGGTTTAATCCAGCTTCTTTTCATGTCTTTGTTTTCTTTAGTGACATTTCTCCCTCTTCCATAAGCTACCAAGCACTGGGATGTTGAAGTTCAAGTGTTGTGGCTCACTGTCCTTGGTTGTAAAAAAAAAAATTATCATACATTTTTGTAGATGAGATCCCAGCCTAGAGACAGAAGGTCCTAGGTTCAAATATGATCTCAGACACTTTCTCACTGTGTGACTCTGGGCAAGTCACTTAACTCCCATTGTCTAGCCCTTACCGCTGTTCTGCCTTGGAACCAATACACAGTACTGATTCTAAGATGGAAGGTAGGGGTTTTGAAAATAAACAAATCTTTGAAGATCTTTTCTTTTCTTTTCATTGCTCTTCAACTTTCATCCTCAAATTTCCTTTGGATTTGGATTACTTCACTTGGTTAGGTCTCACCAAGCTTTCTTTAGACCAGTTTTTATCCTCCATTACTTTTCTATTTAATGATGCAATACTATTCATAATACAGTTTCATTTTTGTCTTTGTATCCCAGGACCTAGCTTGGCCTAGAATAGGTGCTAAATAAATGCTTGTTGATTGGGTGATCTTCTATGCATTTTTTTATAAAGATGATTCTATCAATGACCCAGTTTTTGATAAGGCAGAAAACAAGTTATCTAGGGAAAAACTGTATTTGATAAAAAATACTGGGAAAACTGGAAAGCAATCTGGCAGAAATAAGACTTCAGACCAACACCTTATACCTTATTCCACAATACATTCTAAATAATACCTGGCCTTGATCAAAATTTAAAAAAATATATTAGAAGAGAAACAGATTATATACTTTTCTTAAATATGGGTGAGAGAATTATTTTTAAACAAGAGATAGAGGCAATTACAAAAGTTAAAATAAATAATTTTGTAACTGAAAAGCCTTTGCATAGATAACATCAATTCATCTTGGAAAAAGTAGACAAATGGGAAAACAATTCTCCATATCAAGTTTCTCTGATAAAGGTTTGGTATGCAAGATATCTAACTATATATATATATATATATATATGTAGTCTTCAATATGTAAATGATCAGAGGATGAGAATAAATAGTTCTCAAACTGCAGAGTATTCATAACCACATCAAAAAGTGTTTCAAATCATTAATAATAAATGCAAGTCAAAACAACTCTGATATTTCATCTCATATCCTGCAAATTGGAAAAGTGTCAAAAAGCAGGGTATTGGGGAAGGACAGATGGACATGCTAATACGTTTTTGGTGGAGTTATAAAATGACACAATTATTTTGGAAGGAAATATGGAATTGTGAAAATAAAGTGACTAAAATGTCCATACCCTTTGAACTGGAGACTCCATTACTGGGCTTAAGCTCCAAGGAAGCTATCAATCAGAAGTCCCCATATCCTCCAACAATATTTACAGTAGAACTTTCTGTGCTAAGAATTGGAAACAAAGTAGATGCCCACTAACTAGGGAATGGCTAAGTAAACTTGTGATACATGAATATAATGTAATTTTGCTGTGTCATAGCGAAATGTGATGAATATAGAGATGCATGGAAAGATCTTTATGAATTGATGTAGAGTGAAATTGAGCCAAGAAAATAATATAGAGGGTAGCTGTAATGTAAATGGAAAGAGCAACTAGATACCATAAAATCAAAAGTAAATGTCACGAAACTGTAAAGATCAAGCAAAATTTTAATGAAGAGATGACACCCCCAAACTACCCTTTGTAGAAGTAGGAAGTCTATAAGTGTTCCATTGCATTTTTCTGGACTTTTAAAATATACTGGTCAGTTGTACCATTATTTTTTCCTCTTTAAAAAACTGTTACATTGCATGGCTCTCTGGGAGAGAGAGGAAAAGGAATATTTATAACAATTATAGTGATGCAAGAAACAGTATCAATAAAAACATTAAAAATGATTAATTTGCCTGACTGCTATAAGTCTAGGCTCTTTCAGTGTCATAATGGCAATTGCTTAACACTGGTTAAACTTCTGAGAGGCAATTTGGTTAAGCAGCTGTAAGGCTGGCCCTGGAGTTGGAAAAACTTAAGTTACACTGTGAGATCCTGGAAAAGTCACTTAACCTTGCAGAATTGCAGGCAACTTTCTTATATTTAGTAGAAGAACTGCTGATCTGCATTGGTAGAAGGGATTTATTCAGCCATGAGTTCTTATAAATCACTGAAATCACATGTTAGACTAAACTCTAATCTTCCCTCTCCTCCCTGAAGAAACGCAACAAATAACTTACGAAACTCGCATATTCTGTGCACATTTCCTTTCTTCATTGGTATTTTTTATCATAAGAAATCTGAATAAGACAGGATTTGAATTCTTTCAACTGTACACTATATGCCTTTTTCATTTTATTCTAGTTTTGTCTCAATTTTCACCTTTCCTGTAATAAGTTGATGGCTTAACTATACAGAGACAATTCAGAAATGGCTTCCATGTTAGTAATAAGAAATAACTAAGTTAATTTTTTAGGATGTTGTTTGGGGTTCCATGTCCATTGCCTTTTTTTTGAATAATTTTTTTTGAATTATTAGTCATATATAGACATGAGGTTTCTGTATATTCTGGAGTCCTTTGGTCTTTCTCATTCCTTTTATGTTATATTTTTCATTATATTTCTTCCCATCTACACATACTATTAAAATTGCATTGAAATCACCAAGTATTAAAATATTTTGATTTAATTTGGAAGGTCTTATCAAGTTCTTGGAAGAATTTCTTTACCTCTTCATTCTCTGCAGATATCACTGTTACTACAGTAACTGTAACCTCATTAGCAATGCAGTATGAGATGGCCAGATGTGCCATGAAGTGACATTTCCTGTTGTGAACCATCCTTTGATTTAACTTTAACTTTTTCCCTTCCTTTGGTTTCATCCATAACAAGAATGCCAAAATAAACACAATTCAGTTTTGGCAGTTATATGTCCTATATAAGTAATTAATTCTAGTAAAATGTTGAACTAGATGGATGCCATCTTGTGAAATGGTATAGTAATGTGGAATATTTATAGCCCAGTTGATGGCTATTATATATGGCATTTTTGTTTTTATTATTGCTATGTATAATAGTTTACAAAGCACTTTCATATACATGATCCCATGTGTTCATTCATTAAATAGATGGGATGGACATTATTAGCTCTATTTTTCAATTGAATGGATGAAACAGCATTTATTAAGTCCTTATTACTAGTACTTTACTAAGCATGAGGGATACAAATAGAAAAGCAGAGCCATTTCCTACTCTCAAGAAGCTCACATTCTATTGGAGAGATAATGCTTGAAGGTTTCAGTTGCAAGTCAAATGGAAAAGGGGCTATTCTAAGTCTTTAAGGTACAGCAAAAAAATGGTAATGCATTCTCTTTAATGTCATTTCCACTGATTAAAAAAACCACTGGTGGAACTATTTGACAGAGCCAAGGACTTTGATGACAAGAATATTCTTTTATGGATCTTCAGTAGATGTGGCTGTCAAGAAGGCAGCACCTATAGCAGTTGTTTGTCTGACATGGTAGATGACTGGTTGAGCTTGTCTGAATGTGCTTCTGATGATGTGATTCTGTTTTGGGCAAGCAGGGCTTCATTACCTTCTGGTGGCTAAACTTCTGATTCTCCACCCTGCTTTTCAGTTTCTTTTGATGTGTTTTCTTCTCTCTTTAGAAATTAAGCTACTAGAGGGCAGATTCCTTTGCTTTTTTTTCCTTTTCTCTCTGTCTCTCTCTCTCTCTTTTGGCTTCTATTTATGTATTAAGTACTTAGCAGAGTGCTGGCACATAAGTGTCATCTGCCTGCCTGCCTGCCTCCCTGCCCAACATATGGTGTCTCCTGGCTCTCTCAGGATGCCTGTATATTTTAGCTGTGTGGTCTTGTCTGCCCCACAGGTAGCAGGAGGTCTGAAGTCAGTGAGTATGGCTGGCCCTTCTCCACAGATGCTTCTTCACTGGATGATGGTTGTGCTGCAGGGGGTTCAGAGAGGTTAAGTGAGTTTCCAGGTCACAGGTTGCAGGTCACAAATTTCCTAAGTGAAGGTGGGGGGTGGGTGGGGAAGAAGGATCTAGGATTCTGTCCCAGGCCAGTAGTCTTTCTACTTCATCACCTAGCTTACCAGGATGAAACATCCCATTAATCCACAAACATTTTATTAGGCACCTATATGTGCCAGGAACCATGCACAGCAACTCTAATGCTAACTGGCACAAATGCCACACATATCAATAGGTCTGTAAGGACAGAGGCCATGAATAGTACTTCTGCCTATGGCATTTTTGATTTAATTTTTTTAAATATCAAAGTATACATATGTATATGCACATATACATATAAAATAATTGTCAAAAGGAAATTTAGAAAAGTAGCTCACCAATGACTTGCTAGTCAGGAGAAAAAAATATCTAACAATACAAAATGAGATTTTATAGTAAAATATAGGAATTGCTTTCCCACTCTTTCCTGGCCTGAGAGCATGTGATGTTTGTGAAATGTACACACTACTGCCCACATTTGATGGATGGCAGATAAATAAGGTGTTTTATACTTAGTGTAGCCATATCATGTGACTTCAGAAGGGAGATTATTCAGAAGTCTGTTGGTTACCCTGTTATGAATATTCATATACAGAGGAAAAGGAGGCAATCATATCTTCTTTCTTCATTCAGGGAGACACAATAAAGTAACATGAATAAATAAAATGAACTATTTGAGTTGTCTCCGTTTCATTTTCATTTCACTTCCTTTTTCTCTCTCCTGTCAGTATCCTCGTCTCCTCTTTCTGAAAGGAGTATACAAAATAAATGTTATTGTGAGAACAAAAACAGCATTTATAATTTTAAAAAGAGTTTTTAGAAATATCAAATCTTCACATAATAATGTACTTTGGGGAAATAGAAGTAATTATTGGTCAGATTTTATTGTTAATACTAGCACAAGATTGATCACCTCCATCAGGGGGCCAGAAGGGCAGACACTTATGCATAGCATATTTTGACCTACCATTGGAGAAGGCTGTGCACAAGCATATGAGAAGTCATATTCTCATATCTATGCATATAGAAAACAAATAAAACTAGAGATAGAAATCCCAAAGAATCTTAAAAAAAGGGAGTATAGAGAATGTAAGAGAAAAAGAGAGAGAGGAAAAGAGACTAGAGGAGAAGGAGGGAAGAGAAAAAAGTGGCAGAAAAATTGTGGGGGTGGGGAGAGAGAGAGAGAAAGAGAGAGAGAGAGAGAGAGAGAGAGAGAGAGAGAGAAAGAGAGAGAGAGAGAGAGAGAGAGAGAATGTGTATGTTTTAGAAGATGGAACAAGTATTATTCATGAGCAATGAGTGGAATTAACATCCTATGACCATAGATTGAAATCTGTAAGAGCCGTAGAAGGGAGAACACTGAAGGCCAGAGAAGTTACAAGCCTTGCTTATGGGGGGAAGGGATGGGGGAGAAAGAAAGTGATAGAGGCCAGATTTAAAGCCATAATTTTTAGACTTTGAACCCTACATAGAAACACAACTTTCACATTGAATTGCCTTTGAATGCAGTCATAGAAAGTAATTGGTTTTAAGGGCATAAGTGAAAACACTCTTAAAAATTGAAATCATTCAATAGTAGGGAACTAAAGAGTACATTATTGTTGCATTTATATGCATGTGTATATATATATATATATATATATATACACAGAAATTTTTTTGTTTTTAAGGTACTTTAGAAACCAAAATTCTGGGAATAAGATCTATTATTTTCACCAACAGAGAAAACATCAGAAGGCTGAAAGCTAAGAAGAAAAGGAAGATGGCATCTGGATTTAGAATACAAACTCCTGATCCAAAACTTAGGCCAATGGCAGGTCTTGTGCATGGTTTTGGCATATTCTTTCTGTTACTACTTATTTGAAGCTCTCAAGCTAATTTCTCTTATGATGTTTTATGCCAATCAATTTTCAAAAGTTGTAAGGTCCAAATGATTGATTTGAAGAATTCAAAATACTTACTTTGTTTAGAAAACAATAAATATTCCAAGATTCATCAAAACTGAAGTGATACAGCAATACTAACACTGGTGGCATACTAACTAACTTGTAACCAATTTGCAAATGTGAACTTTCAGAAATATAATAACCAGGAAGTACTATGATAAAAACAGAATCATATATAGAACAATATGCAATAGTGAAATAAATAAGAAATGCAAAGATTTTAGATATAAACATAATGCTTAAGTGACCTTAAAACAGGCTCAAATGATCACTATTCCTTTGCGTAAAAGTCTCATATCTTAAAAATCCTTAAGCAGCAAGTCCTAGAAATACTGGAAATGAGTCAGAACTATAAACAAATTATACCAATTATATATCAAGATGTATGACAGCATCGTTTTAGAAAAAGGAACATTTATTACAATTGGAAAGGTTCACTATAGAAAATAGACATTTAGGAAATATGAAAATTATGAGTTATGATCATTTGTGAAGTTCAAAAATTCTTGAAGGTAGAAATATTAAACTTCTAACATTTTCTCAATTTTTTTTTTCATGATTAGGGTTTGTAATAAACACTTCATATTTTGAGAGGGGAATAAAGGCAAGTAAACAAATATAGAGTTTCATGAAGGGAATGAACTCTTCTGAGATGGCTTTATTCTCCACTGCAGTTCATTATGGGGCTCTATTTTTGTGATGTCTTTCCTTTACTTACTGTGAAGATGTCACTGTTTGGCTCTCCCATCCCCCCAAACAGGAAACTGCTTTATGCATAAAGACACAAGCCTAAGCATATGCTTCAGGGTTACCATTCCAATATACAGCTACTCTGACAGCTTTCCCAACTAAAGGGATGTGAATGAACGATGCATATTTTTAAATATTTTCCAGATCCATCATGGAGGCTGCTTTTCTTCTCTGTACTGTAATCACACTGAGCTGCAATTAAAACAAACAATCAGTAAGCTGTTCCTTTTCCCACAGAAAGTTTTAGTTTAGCAGAATAACAGAAAAGAAAATGGATCAAAAACTTAGAATCAATATTGTTATAAGCTTTATATTCCATGGCTTTTAGAATGTTTCATATCTATTTTTATTATTACAAATTTGAATTCAAAATGTTTGATGTATTAAAGAAATGTTTCTCCAAAGTAAGAAGACATTCAATAGTGAAAGGTGATATACCCAAGAAACTCAGAAAACATAACTACAACAACCACCTTATAAACTATATAGACTACAAACTAAAAAGGAGTAGAAAAATGCAGTACTATTATTCAAAGATCTAATATGACCATTTGCTATGTCGGTAAGGCTCCAGAATGTTAAAACCTAAAAACAATTCTTTAGCTTTTTAATCTATTAATTTTAAGTTCTTTATTCAGGATATTTTGGTTTCTTATTTTAAAAGAAATAGACTATCTGGAGTTGAATGTTGGGGAAAAAAGGTGTATATATGTCAGAAGAAAGGAATATTAAAATCAAAGGACCTAGATTATTTAATGTAGAAAGACTTAATTTAGTTGTTTCCAAAGAAGTATTTAAAATATTGTCAACCTTGAAAAACACAGAACCACTAATGCAGTTACAAAGAACATATCTTTAATCAGGGCAAGGGAGACAGAGTTCTTATGGCCACCACACAGAGCCAAGCTCTGGAACTCTGGGAATAATGTCTCAGGGAAAATGTACCACTATTGGGATTTTCCATCATGGGGATTTCCAAGGAACTGAAGAATTTGGGGTCTTTATATATACTTTGGGGAATAAAAGAAAGGAAGGACAACTGATTGGCTTACATGGAAGCTAGGGAAGGAGGATTCCAGAAAGGGGTTGAACTACCTGATAGAGGGTAGATACAAAGGAAGAAAGTTCTAAAACAAAAGGGTACTTAAGACTAGACTATATACAAGAATCCTATCTGGGTTGGGATCATTGGGTACTTAAAAGGGTCAAACCCAGGAATCCATCTAGGATCAATCAGTGGTGCCTGAGGGTTTCATAAAACAAAGTGGTCAATAAAGATTAACTACTTTTCATCCATACTAAGAATACTATAAGCTAATGTTGTTCAAAGAAACCCTTTCTCTCTAGACTAGGACTTTGATAAAACAGAACAAAGACTCCCACAAGGAAAAAGCTGGAATTTTTAGCTCCAGATATTTGAAGAGAAACATTAGTATTGCCATGGAGCAGGAGATAAAATTAACAAGATCACTTGTATTTTATAAGTTAGTAAGGAGGCAAAGTGGTATAATAGAATGAACACTTGACTTTGAATCAAGAGGCCTGAATTTGAATTCAAATACTATGATTTTGGTTAAGTCACTTAATCTCTATGAAATATAATTTTCTCATCTGAAAGAGTAGGAGAATAATTCCTGCACTATCACACACTTCAGAGAGTTATGTTAAGGAAAAAACATACATAAATTTAAGTTATTAAAATAACAATTTTCCTAGTGTATCCTTTCCCCCAAAGAATTCAAGATAGCACAATGCTTAAATAGATTGTCTTTTTCAACACAATCTTTAAACTCACAGAATTTCAGAATTGGAAGCAACCATCTAGTCCATACCATTACAGAAAGAGTCTGAACAAGACAGACCATAGACAAGTGGTCATGCAGTCTTTGCTGGAAGACCTTCAGCAATGAGGAATTTAAGAAGTCCAGTTAGTAATTAAGAAATCAACCTTTATTGTAAGTCACCCCATAATGAAAGATTAAATTAGTATTTAAATTGTAGGAAGTCTCATGGTATATGTAACAAGGATGACATTACTTCTAGGTATAAACTTTTATGTTCCATCATATCCTGAAAATTTAGTTGAGCTTTTGCCAACAAACTACCCAGTACTGGTGCTGTTAATTCATTAAAAAGCATTCACTGAGAGCTAAGTGAATAATACAAACAAAAAAAATCCCTGCCTTTTAGAGTTTGCATTCTAATGCCAGGGACAATGTAAAAAAAATCAGGTATGGCAAAAGATACATACAGAACAGATGGGAGGAAATCTGAGAAGGAAAGGCATTAATTAGTAGCTGAGGAAAATAGGAAAGGCCTCTGGGTCTTGAAGGAAGTCAGGGAAACTAAGAGATCACAGGTAAAGGGGCCAACATTCCAATCATGGAAGACAATTTATATAAGGCAAAGAAATGGGATATGGAGTGTTATAGTCATGGAACATAACGCTGACAAACAGGATAATGTGGTTAGATCCTAGATTGTGTGATGGGGACTAAAGGATAAGATGGTAAAAGAAGAAACCAAGTTAAGAAAAATTTTAAATGTCAAATAGGAGTTTATAGTTAATACTGGAGGTGATAGGGAGCCACTGTAATTCAGGGAGGAGAAGGCTAATATGGACAGAATTACATTTTAGATCTTTTTCTTATCATGTAATCATTTTAGATTATTTTATCTTGACAGCACACAGATTGGAGTAGGAAGACACTTGAAGCTAAGATACCTATTGTGATCATCTAGGGGAGAAGTGAAGAGGGTTTGAACTTGGGTGGATGCTGTATGAGTGGAGAGAAGGAAGATATAATATCACAATATAATAACACAATAAGATATATTGTGAAGTTAGAAGCAGCACAATTTGGTAACAAACTGCATTCGTGTGATGAGTAAGAGTGAGAAAATAAGTATGAGATCAAGATTGCAAACTAACAATGACATAAAGCTGGTTTAGGGGAAAAGATAAGGAGTTCTATTTTGGACATGTTAAACTTTGAAATGTCTATAGGATATCAAGTTAGAAACATACAAAAGGTGGTTGTTGATACATGACTGAGGCTTAGGTGAGACACTAGCAATGGAAATATAGATCTTAAATAGAGATGATAATTGAATCCATGCGAGTTGATAGGATAACCAAGTGAGATAGTATCCAGGAAAAAGAGAAGGGGGATTAGGATAGAGCAGATAACCCACAGTTACTGGGCATGGCATGAATGAAAAACCATCAAAGGAGTGAAAGAAAGAGCAGTTGGACAGATAGGAGAACTAGGAGAGAGAGTAAAGTCAAGAAAACCATGATAGCTGAGAGTACCCCAGATGGGAAAGTGATCAACATTATCAAAGGCAGTAGAAACATCAAGAAAGATGAGAACTGAGAAAAGAACATTAGATTTATCTCTTAAGAGATTACTGGTATCTCTAGAGAGGACAATTTCAGTGAAATGACAAAAGCAGAAGCTAGGCTGTGGAAATTTTAGAAGAGAGTAAGAGGAGAGGAAGTGGAAGCACTAAGTGTAGACAGCCATCTCAAGGAGTTTAACCATGAAAAAAGAGATATCAGATGAGAGTTAGCAGGAATAATAGTATCAAATAAAAGTTTTAAAAATTAATTCCTAAAAATTTAGCTTCTATCACAGGGAAATGTCACTTCAAAACAAATGGTCCTTCATAGATGAAATTACTTAATATGTAATGGTCTCTGAGGTTTCCTAATCATGTTTTATCATCTCAGTGATTATTTAAGTAAATCTGTTTACCCAGAACAAATGAGAGGTTCTCCTTCCAAAGGCCAATTTTTTCCACTTAAAAAATTCATTTTTAATAAAAAATGAACACATAGTTAAGAGCTTAAAAAGTATCTAATCTTAGGTTTATAAATGTGATAGCCTCACACCTTCAGGTTAGAAAGACATTCCAATTTCATAGTCACTCAAATGTCCAATTTTGGAGACAACTATTATAGAGTATATGTTTGAACCAAGTAATCTCAGAAGTCACCAAATTCTTTAATTCTCCAAGTTTGCTAATTTTCAATGTCAAATGAAGGTACCTAATTGCTTTAAGCAAACAACCAGCCACTTCTTCCCTAGGGATATTCAAAACATTTTTCTTATTCATGTCCCACTCAGACTATTTTATTCATCTAACAGTAATGAACTTATTCTCTACCTGCTGAGAAGCTGAAGCTGCTCTCTGTTCTGCCTGACACAGGCGTCTTTGAAGTCTGTTGGTTTTTTCTTGATGTTCCATAATTATCTTTTCATTCTGTTTTAGGGAAATAATGTCATAGAAACATAGGCTTCTGTTAACACATTCCAATGTAAAATGGAGAAGCCTTAAAGGAATCTGAGTTTGAGTAATGCTGAATTTGGACACTATTTACCATTTAAAAAAAGCAAAAAAAAAAAAAAAAAAGATAACATAACGTAGCTTCCATATTTAGGATCAACTTTTAAGTCAGATTTTAAATTCTAACTGCATAATTTTTTTCTGTACATAAGCAACCTTCCAACAAAGCAAGTTATTAATATTAAAAGCAAATTGGCAAAAATGTAATTTGAAAGGTTGACAACCAAACAAAATTACCTTTAATTCTTGTACTGTTAATCTTGATAAACATGCTTTTAAATCTTTGTCAAAAAAAAAAAAAGGAACTTCACCATCATTTGTGTCCAATAGATATAAGATATTTATTCTAGAAATCCTGATGGAAATATTCAGCTTTCCCTTACATGAATACTGATCCAGCTATGAATGAGAGCCTTTTAAGGCATGGGACAGTAGGGGGGGAGGTTTTAGAATTCAAGTCTGTGTGTTTTTTCAACAAAACTTTACTAGCAAAATGACTATATTTTAAAGTCAATAAAACCATTTGGCAAAAAAGTTTCAAAAGACTCGTGGAATACTATATTGCTGGTCAGTTCAAAGAATCTCTTGGGTTGCTTTACATTAATTCCCTTTTACTTAGGAATGACATACCTGAATGGTTGTAACTGCTTGCCACCTGAAGTAGCATTAATATAATGGACTATGGAGACAAATCATTCTAACAATTCTTCCCGAAATTTTTGGATTTTAGGTTTGGCTGAATGAGCCTATGCCAAGCTGTGTTATTGCTGTACCGCATCTGTTACTTTATATTTATCTACTTTAAAAACTAGATGATGTTTTCCTCAATGAATCACAATCTTGGTTGGCTTGAGTAGAATAGATGGCATTCCTTAATTTTAGTTTCCAAGCAGAAGAGAACAAGGAAGGAGTTAAAACTAAGGAATTTGAAGCTTGAATGAGCTCATTTCTGTCCATCAAAAGAAATCAAGAGATTTGATGAACCAATAACATAATTTATATCACTATAAGAGGGAATGACAGGAGGTAGATAGGTGGCTCAGTGGATTGAGTCAGATCCAGAGATGGGGTTCCTGGGTTCAAATCCAGCCTGAGACATTTTCTACCTGTGTGATCCTGAGCAAGTCACTTTATCCCCCATTGCCTTTCCCTTACTCCTCTTCAACATTAGAATCAACTGTATTGATTCTAAGATCAAAGGTAAGGGCTTAAAAAAAAAGAGTGAATGTCATGTCTAATGCCAAATATTGGTATGATAATCCTATGTACATAAAGAAAATCCATCTCCAAGCAACTTGAGAAGAGGTTGCCTAAACATGCTGTCACTGAATTTCCATTACTGCTTTCTGTAACTTCCTCTGATTTCCTTTGCTCCAAAGTAGAACATCTAAATAAGCACTAAAATATCCTAAAACATTTTAGTTGGCTTCAATCATCATCCAGAAATTGCCTATTTAATTTTTGTTCCATCTGAAAGACTCTCAGATAAGCAATAAATTCCAACTCAATTTTACATATTAAAAGACAAAATACATTTTATTTAAACTTTCTGTAGATCTGGACAAAAATATTTTAATCATAAATTCTGTATTTTTACTGTTATTGAATAAAAAAAATTTGGAAAAGCCATTTTAATGTAACCTTAGACATTCATAGGGTTAAATGTTTCTCACAATGTTCCCTGAATCATGATACTATTTCTATTTATAAAGATAAAAATGGAATGTTACATTTTATTATTTATATGAATTCAAATTTTATAGCATATAACAAATGCAAATAAGATGGTGGACTTTTCAAATTCTGATTTATTCCTATAATAAACATTCATATCTTTATGGACATTGGCAAGCACATAATTCATTTGAACTTGGCTCAAGTAAAACTCTTTAACATGAATATATGTATATTTTTAAACCCTTACCTTCTGTCTTGGAGTTAATACTATGTATTGGCTCCAAGGCAGAAGAGTGGTAAGGATGGGGTCAAGTGACTTGCCCAGGGTCACACAACTGGGAAGTGCCTGAGGTCACATTTGAACCTAGGACTTCCCTTCTCTGTTCTCAATCCACTGAGTTACCCAGCTGCCCCCTAAACTCTTTAACATGAATATTGAGCAATAAAAGAAGTATCTCCCATGAAAATCATTATCTTACCTCAACTACTTTTTCATTTGCTGATTCCAGCTGAGAAGATAATTCTTGGGTATGAAGTTTTTGTCTATTCAGCTCACTTCTATCAATCAAAGAAATAAAGAAATTTCATTAAGATAGTCATTTTATATATAAAGAAATTAAGTATTATACTAAGTCATCTGTGGATAAAACTGATTGCTTATCACAAGTTCCTTGTAATATCAAATTTAAAAGAATTATAAAGGTGTATATCATTTGCACACATAAATATACATATATGCAAAGTATAGTTGTGTTATTCTTAAAGTGGAAAAGCCTGCACTGTTTTAGCAATATTTCTCTCCTAGGATATTATCAATATTCCTCTTCATCATTATGTTTTAATTGCATGTGCTATGCTTTAAAAGTGTGAATATGTTCTGTTTGCTTCATTAGACCATCTGTTTGCTTGGGACAGAAGTCATATTCTTTATTTTGAAGGTCAGGTCAGAAACATTATAATAGACTTTAGACCAAAACAGACATCCAGAGTATCACCCATCCATCTATCCATCTATTTATCTATCTATCTATCTATCTATCTATCTATCTATCTATCTATCTATCTATCTATCTATCTATCTATCTAATATAAATATCTCTCTCTATACACACATACATACATATTAATGGGATATTTAGAATAACCTTTGAACATCAAATATAGCAAAACTGAGTTTATAGTTTTTTAAACTATTAAAATAGACATTGATTCAAAATTGTTTCGTAAAAGGCATCTTCAGACTAATATATCACATCATTTTAACTATAGCGGTAAACTACTTACAGATGGCAGATACATACATGTAACTTTTTTTTTTTTTTAAATCCTTACCTTCCGTCTTGGAGTCAATACTGTGTATTGGCTCCAAGGCAGAAGAGTGGTAAGGGTAGGCAATGGGGGTCAAGTGACTTGCCCAGGGTCACACAGCTGGGAAGTGTCTGAGGCCAGATTTGATCCTAGGACCTCCCATCTCTAGGCCCGACTCTCATTCCACTGAGCTACCCAGCTGCCTCCCATACATGTAACTTTTAATATCTGTTCATATGACCTTTTAAAAATCAAAGCTAAAATTATTTGACTTAACTTTCAATTGAAGTAAAGACTTACTTTCAAACTACTTGTAAAAAATTTATATCTAAAGTGTTCAACCAGTCAGGAAAAGCATTTTGACTGAAGATCACACTGGTTAGTGCTAACTTGAGAAATAACCTGTGGGTTTTTGGTGATGGAATAAGGACAAGAAATATTCTATGGTATTTAAACTCAGCTGTTAATCTGTAGTTTTACATAGCAAAATGAACATAGTTTGGAAAATTCATGGGATTTAGAGCTTGAAGAAACATAGTTCATCCAGTCATATTTTTAATTTTAAAGATAAAGAAACTGATACCTAGAGAAGTAAAGTAACTTGCCCAAAGCCATGAAGGTTATATAAGCTAACTATGAACCCATATCTGATTGAGATTCCATGCTCTTTTAGAACTCATTCATTGCTATCTACAACTGTACTATGAACATAACAAAGGATGCTGATTTATGAGAAGCAGCTGAAGAAATGACTATTTGACCAGATAACTTTTTAATTATGGCATTAAAAATGAAACAGAATTGGGTTTAAGAGATGATCTTGCTTCATTCTTTGGTCAATAGAAATAATTTTTACTAGAAAGCCAGAAAGCTTACTCTAATTTTGGCAAAGCTATGAAGCTATTGGAACATAAAAATAAGTTGACAATATTTCTTGCTTCAATGGATCCACTAGTGTTGATGACAGCCTCAAATCTTCCTATTTTGGGTAATTCTTGTTCATGTCCTTCCTTAAATTCTCCACAGAAAGTCTGTTCAGCAAGCTTAAGGTATTACTTTATGGTCTTTTACTATTTTTCTATTATTACTTTTACTATTTATGGTCTTTTATACCAATGCAACACTAGGATTGCCTATCTGTTTTGCTCTCACTCTTTATTACATCCTTTACTTTTACCCATCCTACTTCCTTTATAGCATATCCCTGCTAATATCTCTTTCTCTTAAAAAAAGATAGAATTTAAAATAAATAAAAATGCATTTTCTTTCCCTCCCACTTCCCCGTTCCTATTGAAAAACAAACATAAAACCAAAATCCCTTTTAACAAATATGTATTGATAAGCCAAACAAAACCCTGCAATTGTCATATTCAAAAATATGTTTCATTCTACGCCTTTAGTCCATAATTACTCTGTCAGGAGGTGGATAGTATGATTCATCACTGGTATTCTGGAATTGTAGCCATTGTATTGATCAGAATTCTAAAGTCTTTCAAAGTTGATTTTTTTTTTTTACAGTGCTGTTTTCATTTATACATGCAAATTGTTCTCTTGGTTCAGTTAATTTTTCTCTGCAACAGTTCATAAAAGTCTTCCCAGGTTTTTCTGAAATTGTATCCTTTATGATTCCTTATGGCATTCTATTACTTTCATCTACCATACTTTATTCAGCCATTCCTCAAATTGATGAGCACTCCTTTAGTTCCCAATTCTTTGCCACTAAAATAAGAGCTTTAATTTTAAAGATTTCTAAATATTTTTGCACATATGAGCCCCTTTCCTCTTTCTATGATCTCTTGGCATTGCTGGATCAAAGATATACACAGTTCAGTGACTTTTTTAAACATTTAATAAGTTTTATTTTTTAGAAAAGTTAACATGGTTACATGATTCATGCTCTTACTTTCCCTTTCGCCCCCCCCCCCATATTCCCCCTCCTCCCATAGCCAATGCACATTTCCACTGGTTTTAACATGTGTCCTTGATCAAGACCTATTTCCAAATTGTTGATAGTTACATTGATGTGGTAGTTTCGAGTCTACATCCCCAATCATGTCCGCTTCAGCCCATGTGTTCAAGCAGTTGTATTTCTTCTGTTTCCACTCCTGTAGTTTTTCCTCTGAATGTGGGTAGCGTTTTTTTCCATAAATCTCTCAGAATTGTCCTAGGTCACTGCATTGATGCTAGTACAGAAGTCCATTACATTAGATTTTACCACAGTGTATCAGTCTTTGTGTACAATGTTCTTCTGGCTCTGCTCCTTTCCCTCTGTATCAATTCCTGGAGGTCTTTCCAGTTCAAATGGAATTCTTCCAGTTTATTATTCCTTTGAACACAATAGTATTCCATCACCAACATATACCACAATTTGTTCAGCCATTCCCAATTGAAGGACATACCCTCCTTTTCCAGTTTTTTGCCACCACAAAAAGCGCGGCTATAAATGTTTTTGTACAAGTCTGTTTATCTATGATCTCTTCGGGGTACAAACCCAACAATGGTATGGCTGGATCAAAGGGCAGGCATTCTTTTATAGCCCTTTGAACATAGTTCCAAATTGTCATCCAGAATGGTTAGATCAGTTCACAACTCCACCAGCAATGCATTAATGCCCCAATTTTGCCACATCCCCTCCAACATTCATTACTCTCCCCTTCTCTCATTCAGTGACTTTTTGGACACAATCCCAAGTATTTTTCCAGAGTAATGAGAACAATTCAAAAGCTGTACTGTGTATTAGTATTTCTGTTTTCCTAAAACCTCTCCCAAAATGATTATTTTCACCCTTTGTTACAAATTTAACGGGTATGAAGTGAACCTTAGAGTTAAATTGTATTTTTCTAATTATTGGTAATTTGGAGCATTTTTTTTTATGGTTGTTAATAGCTTGGACTTTTTCCTATAAAAATTGCCTTTTCATGTTTTGCATATTTATCAATTGGGAAATGGTTCTTATTCTTATAGATTTGAATCAGTTTCTTATAAGTCTCAGAAATGAGACCATTATCAGGGAAACTTGCTGCAAAAATTTTTTCCCAGGTTAACTGATTTACTTCTAATTTTAGTCCATTGGGTTTGTGTTTGGATGTGTAAAAACTTTTCATTTTATATAATTGAAGTTGTCCATTTCATCTTATGATCCTTTCTTTCTGTTATTTTATTAATTCCTCTATCCGAAGATATGAAAAGTAATTTCTTTCTTGCTATTCTAATTTGCTTATGAAATCAAGCTTTTACATAAGTTATATAATAACAACAATAATAATACCTATGTTATACTTTAAGATTTATAAAGCTCTTACAGATATTATTTCATTAGACCCTCAAAGAAAATCTGGGAGGTATTTGCTATTATTATCCCCATAATACAGATGAGGAAACTATGGTAGATAGAGGTTAAATGACTTGCCTCAGGATCATACTGGGGCAGTATTTGAATTTAGGTCTTCTTCACTCCAAGTCTAGCACTCTTTCCAAAGCATCATCTAGTTCCTTAGTTAGCTGTCTGAACTTGGAGCTTATCTTAGTATATGGGGGTGAAGTTTGCTTATATATATAAACCCAATTTCTGTCAAACTGCTTTCTAGCAGCAGATTTTTTTTGAATAGTGTATCCTTATCTGAAAATCGTAGAGGTCTTTGGGTTTATCAAGACTAGGCTACTATATTCACTTGCTTCTATATGTTTATGTAATCTGTTCCAACAATTGACATCTCTATTTTTTAACCAGCACTAAAACATTTTGATGATTTCTGCTTTGTGGTATAGCTGGAGATTTGATACTGCTAGATTCTCTTTTTCATTATTGCCTTTAGTATTTGTTATAATTGTAATTACTATGTAATTTATACTTTATAACATAAATTATACCATATAAATACTATATAATTAGTAATTAATTATAATTAAATACATATAATTGTTAATAATATTATTAACATAATGATTCCCTTATTATTTGTTCCTCTAGATGAATTTCATTTTTATTTTCTAGTTCTATTAAAAGAGTTTGATTGCTATAGTACCAAATAAGTAAATTGATTTGGGCAGTAATGTTATTTTTATTACATTAACAAGGCCTACCCTTGAACATTCATCCAACATTTATCTAATTATTTAGGTCTATCTTTATTTACTATAAAGAATGTGTTGTAGTTGCACTATAGTGTGTGTATGTGTTGGAATAAAGATTCCCAAGTATTATTTTTCCTATCAGACTGTGAGCTCCTGGAGGACAGGGACTAATTCCCCCTCTTTTTGAATTTTCAATGTTTGGCACAGTGCCTGACATATAGTAGGCACTTAATATTTATTAATTGAATGATTATATTCTGTAGCTACTTTGAGTGGAATTTCCTTGGTTATTTCTTCTTGCTGGGTTTTCTTAATCTCAGAGAGAAATGCTGAAGATTCTTGTAGATTTATTTTATATTCTTTAAGGCTGTTGAAGATATTGTTTCAGTTAATTTTTAGTTGACACTTCAGAGTGCATCAAACCATATATTCATAAAGTATTTTTCCCCCTTTGCCTATAATTCTTCCCTTCAATTCTTAACTGCTATAGTTAACATTTCTAGTACTATATCAAGCAATAGTAATAGTAGATAACTTTGCTTTATCTTTGATCTTATTGGAAAGGTCTTTATAACTATCGCATAATGCTGGCTCTTGGTTTTAGATAGATATGACTTACCATATTAAGAAAAGGTCAATTTATTTGTATGTTTTCAGTGTTTTTTTCATGGAAAGGTATGTTTTATTTTGCCCCAAAGCACTTTTCCTCTATTTATTGATATCATGTATTTCTAGGGCTAATATGGTCTTTTATTTATTTTAATATTTTTCCTAATATTGAACCAGGCTTGTATTCTTGATAGAAATCCAGACTGGTCATAGTGTATTATCTTTGTGATATACTGTTATAACCTTTTTCATAATATTTTATTTTTCCATCATTATTTATTACAGATTTTGGTCTATAGTTTTATTTTTCTATTTTGACTTTTACTGTTTTTAGGCATCAAGAACATGTCTGTATCACAGGAGGAATCTGTGGTAGGATCGATTCTTTTCCTAACAGTTATTTAATATTGGATTTAATTGCTCTTTGAATGTTTGATAAAATTCACATGAACATGCATCTGGTCACAGAATTTTTTCCATGAGATACATTTATGACTTATTCAGTTTCTTTTCCTGAGACTGAGTTATTTAAATTCTCCATTTCTTGTTCTGCCAACCTGAGCATTTTATATTTTTGAACATATTCATCCATTTAATTTTTCAGTTTTATTGGCATACAGTTGGCCAAAATAGTTTTGAATAATTTATTTCTTCATGTGTTGTAAGTTATCATTAAATCATTTTTGATATTGATAATGTGATTTACTTTTGTAAAATAAAATTACACAGGGAAGCTAGGTGGTTCAGTGGATAACCAGGTCTGGAAATGGGAGGTCCTGGGTCCAAATTTGGCCTTAGAGACTTCATAGCGGCATGACCCTAGGCAAGTCACTTTGGCCACCAGTACCTAGCCCTTACTGGTATTCTCCTTTGGAACCAATATGTAATATTCCTTCTAAAATGGAAGGTATGCATAAAATAATTATGTACAAATTACATAATTATTTATATATTTAATGGATGAAATATAGGTTTTCATTTTATTTATTAATTTGATGTGGGTTTTTAATTTTTAATTTTCTATTTTAATGTTCAATTATTTTTTAATTTATTGGTGTCTATTTTTTTTAAAAAAAACATGTGTACCCATTTCTTGGACCCATTGTCTCTCTCTCTGGTGGAAGTGTTTAGAGAAATTTTCCCTTAGGGGCTGCACTGGCTGTATTCTACAAATTTTGGTATTTGGCTCATTGTCATTATCTTAATGAAAATTTTATTTTGTTTCTATGATTTTTTTGGTCATCTAGGTGGCATAATGGATAGAACACTGTATGTATAATTTTTGTAAAACCCAAGATTTAAAAATTTTTGAGAGAAATTTCAGGAAAAGAAGCTCACTAAATTCCTCAAATCAAGAAAGTGAACTGTTTGGAGAAAGTGCCATAAAGAAACCTACATTGCATCAGAAGATACAGAATAAACTTTGGGATGTAATTGATTGAACTGAAGGGGGCTGAATGCATTTATTCTGAATATAAATTCCTATGCCAAAGGGGACTGCCTCCAACTGGCTTTTTGTCAATGTGCCTAACAAACATTGGTTTTACTTTCTCTCTCTTTTATTTCTCTCTTATCTCCAGCTATCATAGTTTCCTCTTAGAAAAGTGTAATATTGTATATGCCTGTAGCTAGAGTATCTTTAGAGGTATAAACTGGTTATGTTAAATGATTCATTGAGGAGACTAGTCTCCCAAAGGATCACAGGGGGCACTGTGAAGAGTGAATCAAGCTTTCTTTGTCTATCAATAAGCAACTTTTAAATTAATCAATCAAAAACTTAAGCACCCCTACTTAACACTAAGCAAGAGAATTCAGAAGTCACTTACTGGAGTAAGCTCACACCTCCAAAGGCTACTGCCACCCACCTTGGGCAGTGGTAGGCAAATTAAAGTCTACAATTGGTTCCTGTAAAGTGGAGCAAGGGACAGGAAGTGACATGGAAAAAGAACTATAAAAAGTCCTTAATTTCCTGTCTGGGGGGTCTTCTCCTTTGGACTTCTTTGAAGGATGCCTTCTCCTTTGGACTACTTCTTTGGAGACTCTGTGTTGGTGAGCTGGGTGAGTAGCTGGCCTACCTTTCATGGCTTCTGGAGAGATTGGTTTTGGAGAGGCCTTCCTTTCCTGAAGGAGGCTGCCTTGGTGGAACCCTTGCTGAAGACACCACTAGGTCCTTTGGCTGTGTGTGGAGAGAATTTTAATCCCTCCCCCTCCTGGGTTGCTGACCCAGTTTGTTTCATTTTTTACATACCGGTGCTGTGTCCAAATACCTAGATAAAAGGGGTATGGGCAGAGTACAGGGGGTCTTTTGGGCTCACTACTTCCCGGAGCAAGCAGGAGATGGATGGAGGGATCCTGTAAGGCTGAGCTACATGTGGTCAGACAGAATTAGAGTAAGGGAAT
This sequence comes from Gracilinanus agilis, assembly GCF_016433145.1. Classification (NCBI taxonomy): domain Eukaryota; kingdom Metazoa; phylum Chordata; class Mammalia; order Didelphimorphia; family Didelphidae; genus Gracilinanus; species Gracilinanus agilis. Next base: position 147,118,554 of record NC_058135.1, on the reverse strand, counting down.
TTAAATCTATGCTTACCTATCTTTTCTATTTCAAGTGATTATTAATAAACTTTATAGAAAACAAGAACGTGGAAGATATTAATCTTAAAACTAACAGCTGAAAATTACTGAGCCCTGCTGGGGCTAAGCTAGACACCAGAGCAAACCTGGTAAGCTAGACATTTCTCTACCATCTTCTTACAATTTTTCCACTTTCACTCTTTCCACCTCTTTGTAAATAAAGCTACTAAAAGTCATTTTGACTTAAGCTATATTTTAAAATAAGTGACCACAATATTACTTTAGAACTTTCATATTAGCATAAAAACATACATTTTATATTCTTACAGCACCAAGTTTGGAATCATGAAGATTTATCTTTATGAGTTCAAATCCAGGGCAACACATTTGCTAGCCATGTGATCCTGGGCAAATCACTTTACCCCATTTGCCTCAATTTCCTCACCTATGAAATGAGCTGGAGAAGAAAATATCAAATTTTTTATGAAAACCACAAATGAAGGGTCAGACATGACTGAAAAGTGACTAAACAACAATGATTTTTTCTCTGGCCAAGTAGCTCTTTAGGACTAAATTATTTCCTCTCAAATTAATTTGTAGTCTTTTATTTAGTGCTCCCTTACTGAATATAATTTTATTGTGCTGTGATCAGTAAAAGATGTGTGTTTAATGTTTGTTTGCTGTATTTGTTTGTGAGGTTTTATCCCATAACACATGGTCAGTTTTGTAAAGGTGTCATTCATATAGCTGAGGAAAAAAATCATACTTCTTTCTTATATCTAACTTTCTAAAATTCTGTTCAGGCTTTTAGCTTCTCATTTATTATTTAGATTTGCCTATGTTTAAAATGGGAATACTGGCATCCCTCACAATTAGTTTTATTGTCTATTTTCCTTATAACTTATTTAGCTTTTCCTTTAAATATTTAGATGCTATTCCACTGAATGCATATATGTTAAATATTGATATTAATTCATTGTCTATGGTACATTTAAAGTTATAGTTTTCCTGTATATCTCTCTTTGATTTTTTGTCTAAGATTTGTAGTATTAGAGAGAGGGGTCATATAGTTTTTTCAAGCTTTGGCTGAGTTCCAAAAGCTGTTAGGAGTTTGGAATCTTGAGGAAAAGACAGTTGATTAGGGTCTCCCGTGGAGGGAGGTTGTCTGATCAGCTGAGCTGCCTCCTTACCTAGCTGTAGTATTGAAATTTAGCCTAGCTTTGATATATTTACTTAAGAAATTATTAGTTTGGATAACCCCTTTATATCTTCCTTTACTAATATTATTTCCTACCTTCCCTCCCTTACCTTATATGCCTGTGGAGATAATAAGGAGAGTAATTAGAGAGGAGTTCAAAATCTGTGAAGGGTTAATGGTTATTTGACAATATTAGATATAGAGAAACTAATCAATCATCATTTATTCCCTTTAGATAGCAATAGCATTTGTAAGCTGAGTTAAAGGTTGGTCCTTACTCAGACTCCATCTTTGCCTACCTTCCCCCACCTGAGGTTCCTAAGACAACTGTTAGGGCTTTCCTTTGATCCACTTTCCTGACAAATCACCCTTTAAAGATAATAAACCCTTTTGTGTTTCAACAGACCTAATAACTGAAGACCCTTTTTGTGAGGTCAGCTGAAACATAGTAAGATTTTGCTTCAGCTTCTTATTTTAACTCTTTATGAATTTCTATGTTTTATTTTGTAGGGGCTGCTAGTTGGGTTTGTGGATACAGCACTAGGCTTGAAGTCAGGAAGATCTGAGTTTCAAATTTGGCTTCCGTGTTAGCTGTGTGACCTGGGCAAATCACTTAATTTCTGTTTGCCTTCATCTACTAGGGATGAAAAGGGCAAACTACTCCAGTATCCTTGCCAAGAAAACCCCTTGGACAGTAGGATTTACGAAGAGTTGAACTCTACTGAATAACTGAACAACAACATGTTTCTTATAAACTAAATAGTGTTGGATTCTGTTTTCTAATTCACTCTTATCTCATGGGTGAGTTTATCCTATTCACAATCATAGTTGTGACTGTTAACTGCATTAATTGCATTAACTTACATATTTATTTCTATCCTGTTCTCCAATATTTATTCCTCTTTATTACTCTTGCCCTTTTGACAAAGGGAGATGAGAGAAGAATATGATTAGAATTAGTGCTCTCTGCTTAACATAATCTGCTTGTATTCCCCCACTCTTCTTTCTCTTCCTCTCACTCAGAACCCAAACATAAGTTCTAATCCTTTTTTACTTTCTTTTTTCTTTCCTTCCTTCCTTCCTCTTTCTCTTTCTTTCTAAGCTCTTCATGATTCACTCATTGAGTTTAGATTTTGTTTTGCTCGTGATTAATTCCTCTCTTAATCTATCCTCCTTCTTGTTCCCTTTCATCTTAATTCTCTCTTGTTTCTACTGAATTTAAGATATTTAAAAACCCAAATTTGTATGTGTGCATACATGCACATAATCCTCCTTCTAACAATTTAAAAGTGAAGTTCTGGCGATATTTGCTCCCCCTTTCATTTTCTATATGATACATTATAATTATTTGAGATAAGTTCCCCTACTATTCTTCCTTTCTTTTCCGATGTGTATTGAAAATGTCTTTTATAACACTTTTTGTTTTTAAGTTTTCATTGTCAATATGTTACATAATTAGGCTTATAATTATCAGGTGTCTTTCTATGGTCATCTGGGTCACATATAACTTTTTTTTTTCATTTTTTTCACATACGACTTTTATTCTGTTGGGATTGTGATGTTTCCTGATTTGAAATCACTAAATATATTGACTTTCTTGATAAGGAGCCATTTGGGTTCATTAAAAAAATGTTGTATAATTTCCCAAATGGACTCTAGCCCATTTCTGTCCTTAAATGATGGTCTCTGTTCTCCAATGTTGTCTTCAGTGCCTGTTCAAAATATATATGGTGATGGATTAATTCAATGTGTTGTCTGACCAGCTGCATTTTGTTATTTGGGGTATATGCAGTGTTTGTCTACTTAATTTTTCAAGTGTAGCTTACTAAAATCCTTGAGGGCTGGGACTATTTCATCTTTGTATCCCCAGAGCCTACATAGCACATACATGTTTGCTGACTGAATGACAAGGTAATATTTTTTTGGAGTGGTTGTGGGTAAATAATGAAATCCTGTAATATTCTGGGGCTTAATAAAATCAGAAAAAATTCACCTTCAAGCATATGGATTATAGATTATTTTAATAATAATTTTATAGAAAAGAGAAAGCAGTTAGGTATGAGTTGACATTTAAAAATCAAGGGAGTCTTTTAAAATATTGTTTGCAATATTTTCTATTCTTTTGGAATGGCTCCCTCTTTGGACAATTTTGAAAACTAGTCATATGGAGCCTTTAAAGTTGGCATTACCTACAGAATAAATTTTCTGTCTTTGTATTGAGTGCTATTTCTACTTCCCTTATATAGCATGTCAGGAGCTGAGTTATTCCAAATGTAATGCAAATTTCCATTTTTACCGATGATAAAGAGAGCAATGTAGACACATGGAAGAGATATTCCTTTTCAAAACTATTTGCTGTTCTTCCAGTTTTATCTTTATAAGTGTCCCTTGGATAATCTTATTTAGTTGGGTCTCATTTGAAAGTTTTTGTAGGTTTATTTTTCCCCTCCACTGCTTTTTGCTGTTTTGGGGAAAAATATAACTCACAGTCTTCCATCATCTTCTCTCTAATTTCACAAATGGACTCGTGTTCTAAACAATTATTGCTCTGGGCTGGTATACCACTGTGCCCTGCAAGGAGATCAAGTGGGTGCTGTTAATTGTTTCCTATTTTTTAGAGCCAGCTTATTTTACAGGTCAAATTAAAGAAGTTATTTCTTACCTCTATGCTTTCTTCTAATTTGGTGTTAATTTTGACCTTTGCTCTAATCAGTGAATAATTTAACCACATACATTTAGCTGATTTTGTAAGTAACCAGACTTTATCTGTTATATAGTCATTTATTTCATGAAATGTTATTCAGTGGTTGTGCTACCTAGTGCCACCTGATTTTCTTTTTGAAGAGTATTTTGATAAAACCAGAGATTTTGATGACTGCTAAGTTAAACAAAAGAGAGCTTTATTATTATTTTTTTTTAAGTTAGATTGGGAAGAAACGAAAAGGGTAGCACCATAGCTTGAGATATATCAGACAATGATAAATGATGATGCACTTAAGGCAACATCAATCCATTCTTTTACATACCAAAGAATGATCTTTGGGGTGAGAAAAAAACAACAAAAGAAGGATGAATTATGATCTATTCCATTCAACATTTAAGTGCTGAGTATTTGCATTACAGGATACTGCTTTGGGGGCTGGGGGATACAAAAGAAAAAAACAAACACAAAAACAGTTCTTAACCCAAGAAGTATATATTGTAATAGTAAGAGATTTCTGAGGAAGAAAAAGTTTAAGTGAACCCATTTTTAGGTGGAAGTGAGACATAAATTCCTCAGGTTAGGAATCATATTTCTAGTTGGAAGATAAAAATTTCTACCTGTGTCATTTTAATATAAATATTTAAAAATATGGCAGCCCATTTCACAAAGGCGTGGTACAGGACTAAGGATTACCTTGACTACCATCTATCGCCCCATGATTTTTTAAAAAGCTGTTTTATTGTATATAGTTGGAAGTGTATATTATTATTTTTGTTTTGCTATCTTATCACTTTGTATCACTTAATATGTTTGTTCATATTTGGCATTCCTTATGAAGAAATCATTCCATTAAATTTACATGCCAATTACAAGTGCTATGTTGGGAATATTTCTGTAGAACTAAGATTTTGTATTGTTAAACTTCTTGATAAACAAAGTAATGGCTTTATAAGGTTAACAGATATTAACAATTTTGTGACTTTTTTTTTTGCAGAATTCCAAACTACTTTCCAAAATGGTAGGACCATTTCACAACTCCATCAGAACTGAATTAGCCAATTTTATGCACCTTTTGTGAGAATCTCCTTTGAATCACTAAGAATTTATTTTATTAAAGCCCCTCCTCATATAAGGTGGGACTTTAAAGAATAAAGAGCTATTTTTCTTTATAGATAGAAATAAAGTCCTCTTTCTTTTTTGAAAGGCTTGCTTACCTTTGTAAAGTTATGTTGTGTGATCAATTTCTTTCAAAAACTAGTTTTTTTTTTTTAAGATAAAAGAATAGAATCCTTTGATCAAACTTGGAAAAAAGCAATCTTTTCTCGTTAAGTCATAGGCACAGTTTTATATTATAGACATCTTGAGGTATAGACTTGATTTCTACTGCTTCTGAGCATATCACATTTTAACTTTTCTTTTATTTATTATCATGAGAGTGATCCTGCACAAAATGGGCGTTAATAGGATCTCATGGGATTTGACATTGATCATAAGATCAAAATGATCATAGATGCAGAATTGGAAGGAATCTAGTCAAACACTTCATTTTTTAGATGAGGAAAAAGGCTCATAGTGGTCAAATGATTTGCCCAAGTTCACACGTAGTAAGTGGTAGAGGTAGGATTTGAACCCAGGTTATTAGATTCAAAACACCTGTTTTTATACTGTGAAGAGTGAATCAAACTTTCTTTGTCTATCAATGAGCAATTTTTAAATCAGTCAGTCAAAAACTCAAACACCCCTACTTAACACTAAGTAAGAGAGTTCACAAGTCACTTACTAAAGTGGGTGACAACTGCAGAGGCCATTGTTCTGTCCCTGGGCAGTGCTAGGCAAAATAAAGATTGCAATTAATTCCTGTAAAGTGAAGGAAGGGACAGGAAGTGATGTGGAAAAGGGACTATAAAAAGTCCCGAACTTCCTGTTGAGGAGGGTGACCTTTGACCTTAGACCTTGGACTTTGGCTCTTGGGATTGCTTCTGGAGGATTGCTCCTGAATCTTCTCGTTTGGATTTTGGTGTTGGAGGACTTGGCCTTTGGTCTTCTTCTTTGGAGTTCATCTTGGGTGGGTGAGTAGCTGGCCTTCCTTTCCTGGCTTATAGAGAGATTGGTTCTGGAGATTCCTGCTTTGGCATTGGAGGAGGCTGCATTGGTGGAACTCTAGCTGAAGACACCACCAGATGTGGGGAAGCCCCTGTGGGGCTAAGCCTCACTTTATTGGAGAAGTACTAGTAGGCTTGTTAAAATCTGTCTCTTCAGCTACCTTTTTCTATTTTTACTCTTTCTACCTCTTTGTAAATGAAAGCTAATAAAAGTCATTTTTGACTCAAGTTATAATATCTTCAAATTGGCGACCACAATATTACTTTAGAATTCTCATATTTAACATAAGCCTAAATTTTAATTTCTTACAATAATAATAGTTTTTCAGATACTATTTCTTCATATTTTCTCTGAAAAATGAAAGATTCTCAGATTGTATTACTGAACTCTATCCTCTGCCTCTGATTTGGTTTACCGAAATGTCAAATTTTCTCCTTTCCAATGCAGGTTAGCACCTTTTCTGAAATTTATAGTTTTAGATAGTTGTTTACAGTATAGGGAGTTCAGTGATTTGTCTAAGGTCAGTAAGTAAGTGTGAGAGGTGGGAACTGAGCCAAGCTCTTCTGGGTTCCAATGCTTTCTTTCTATCCATATGCAATCCATATGCAACATTGCCTCTTCCAGTTGTGCTATTTTTAAATTGTCATATCATTTTTATCTATTCTTATGGGTTCCTTTCCAAATATTCCTTTTTATGAATGACCTTAAGTTGGCTGTGTCAAGCCCTGGAACACTGTAGAGACTCTTAAAGGAGATTCATAATCACTAAAAGAGATTGGCTTAATCATTTACACAGAAAAAATGTTGATAAATAAGTCTATTGCCAGACTATGATATATAGATAAATGGACATCCTAGAGCGCTCATCTATCAATGTCTGCCTGTCTGCTTTTTATCTATCCATCCATCCATCTATCTATCTATCTATCTATCTATCTATCTATCTATCTATCTATCTATCTATCTATCTATCTATCCACTGCAATCAGACAATGAATTAGGCCCAAAGTTGAAAAAGAGAAAAATAGTCTATACTGCTTTTGGAAAACTGCAAGATTCATTTAATGACTTCTGCCCAAAGCTCTGAACATCAATATTCTTCTGGTTTGCATTTTATGGTTTGTGAGCCATGGGATACTAGTCTCTAAAGAACTGAAGTTAAATATGCAAAACATTACAAACAAGGGATTATGTAGGAGCAGTGTAGAGAGGTCAATTAAATATGTCTCAAAAAGATGTCATAAAACCAGTGTGAAGAATAACCAAAAAACAGCTTGCCTGCTCCATTAGTGTCCTTACAATGTTAAAAAACATAAGGAAGGCTCCGAATACATTGGATAAAATCCCTGTGGTGACCTTACAGGAGGGCATGGATAGAAATCATAAATGATGGGCAAGCATGAGTGAGCTGTAATCTGTTATTAGAGGGATATACACTTTAAAGAAATTACAGATCCACTGGAATATTGCAGTAATTATTCTGTCACCTTTATTTTTCAATGCTTCATGTGAGCCATTAATTACAATTTTTTATTGAATTTTCCAAGAAGTTGTTTTATATTCTTCTTTCAAAATCATATTCATTTTTATATTAGTCAGATGCTTTACATCTTGTCAAATTTTGTAAAAACTCTTAATGTTCATACAGATGGTTTACTCTCTTATCTTGGGATCTAATTATTTTGTTGCTTTATTCTTTTCTTCCAGAAATTTCTCTTCACATTCTTTAATTCCACAATATTTATTCCTTGCTCTTTTTTGATTAGTGATTTTTTAAAGTCTCTATTAGTTTTTCTTCAAAGTTTTTCTAGTGAGAGTCTTTCTCTTTATCAAATCTTCAAAATGAAATCACTCAATATCAGGCTATATGTTGACCTGTTTGGAGGATTTTGTCTACTTCTTTTTAAAATTCCTCCGTTTTACCTTTTGCAGTAGATGATGGGACAGAAAAAAAATCTATCTTTGTGATGTCTGCTTGACAACATTCATCGTGAATACTAAATATCCCATGAAATAATATTTTTGATGTTGTAGGGTACATAATGAAGCCAATTCCACCAATTTATTTATTAATATTACCAAGGAGAACCTTACAACCCATCCATCTGCTTTGAGGGCACTTCTTTAGCCCTACTGGTTTCATTTTTAATATGGTTCAGTCCTTCCTATCAACTCAATCTTTGGGCAAAGGACTTTAAATTTCAAATGAAAATTGGAAGTGTTTAAAGAGAATTCACAAACTTTAATTTTTAGCACTTTCTTCGCCATTCTCTATTACACCATTATCACCATTAAATTTAAAGGAAGTCACAAGACCAAGGGTAATTTTGTATTTTTATTTGCTTTATGGAGTGGTATGGCTAAAATAACTCATCATCTAGTGTCATGTTGGCGAACCTATGGTATGCATGCCAGAGGGGGCTGCTCCCTTCCTCCTCTCCACTGTGCCTTTGGACATTGTTTCACATCACCTGCCCCCCCTGCCCATCAGCCCAATGGGAGCACTTCCTCCCTCCCCTGTTTGGGGTAAGGGGGAGGCTCACATGAAGTGTGAGGGTGCAGTTTGAGCACTTGGTCTCTAAAAGGTCTAGTGCCTACTTCATTGGTGATAAGCCATCTTAAATTCACATAGGCAAGATCTTAGAATGATTTGTAAATAGGACCCTACTTAAAGCTTTTCTAGGTCTTCTAAACTTGTACTCTGCAGACAAAACCTTCAAGAATTTACAGTTATTTTCATATCACTATAAAATGTCTGATTATATCTTTTGTATTGGGTATTAAAAATACTAATACCTTACTAACTTATGCCAGTCTGTTTTTATTAAATAAAATATCTACATTTAAATATACATATGGTGTAACAATATTTAAACTATTTTTCACTAGGCCATGGAAATCTAAAGAGTGTTTGTTGAATATGCCATTCTAAGACCTGTTTAATTGGTTAGGTGATATTACATTTTACCCATTTTTCTAGGTTCTTAGGCAGTGTAAAAGGGAATTCTTGGTTCTCTTTTAGTTTACACTTGTGAAAGGGAATCCTTTATTCTCTTTGCCTAGTTGGAGTGACACTTTGGTTAACACTAACTTAAGTACAAGCTTGAACTAGGTGGAGGAGCTAGCAAACCACTTAGTGAATGCATACCCTATTTAGTGCTAGGTGAGAAGCCAGCAAGATACTTGGGGAGCTCCATCTTTTTTTCTTAACTCAGTCAGAAACTTGTAAATTCTTTTAAGAGTTTATACCTTCAGAAACTGTGAACCCTTTCAATAAGTACTCACCCCTTCAGAAGGTATGAACTGGTTCCCACAAACACTGCCCCTATTTGGAAGCTGTAATTGGCCCCTGTGAAGAGAGGAGGGGACAAGAAGCCACTGTAAAAGGCCCTGAATTTCTGAGGCTAGGCGGTGAACTCCAAGAAGAGAGTTGACTTCAAGAAGGAAGTTGGCTTCAAGAAGAAGGTTGGGGCTCAAAGAAGGAAGTCAGCTTCAGGAGGCACCTTGACCTCAAGTCATTGTCTTAACCTGCCTCTTGGAGGGAACTTGGGTAAGTGGATAACTGGCTTTCCCTTCCTGTCTTCTGGAGAGAGTTTTTTTTTTTTTTTTTAAATCTTGCCTCAGATGTTTATTAGCTCTGTGGCTCTAGGCAAGCAATTTACCCTCTATCAATCTCAGGGTTTTTTTAAATTTATGAAATAAAGATAATGTTATCCATTTCCCCACATTTTTGAATGACTCAAATGATATAAAATGTAAAGTGTGACACAAACTTTAAAATGAAGTATAAATACTAGCTAATTATCATCATCATCATTACCATCATCATCAAGGTTCTAGCTATTCCTTCTTTTAAAGACCAAGAAATTTGTTTCAATATTAGCTTGCCATGAAACATCAATCCTTGTCAATGTGGTATCATAGACGCAAAGCATCTCATGACATTTCAAATAGTGTAATATGCAGAAATGAGTAGCCATTTTGTTGGGGGTGCAAGTTGGTAGTTGCCACTTTGGAACACAGAACCTGGCAGAGCACCCAGGGCATGTGCCAGGGTGACAGTTAAGGACAGGGTATAAAAGGGGGTCCTCAAACCCCTGGGAATTTCACTTCTCTGACTCACCTAGAGGTTTAGGGAGGAACGGGTTTGGGCCCCAGGGTGGTTTGGGAGTGAGTTTCTTTTAGGCAGGTAGGGACTAATTCTATTGTTAGCAAATATTCAATAATTCCTTGGCATAGACAACATCCTTACATTACTAGCTAGTGAGAACAGCAATATCATACCCAGGGGCTCGCCAGCCTCTGGGATCAGCAATGAAGCAACAGAGTTGGGATCTGCCCCTTCTGGAGAGAGTTTAATTCCTGTTGAAGGTTAACAAGTCCTGGATGAGCCAAGAACTGGAACAATATTTAGTTAGATAAGTTAATGTCTTCTCTACCCTTCTGTATTTCTCTACTTTCACTCTTTCCACCTCTTTTGCTAATAAAAGATGAATAATTTTCATATATCTAGCCAAACCATTAATTTTTAAAAATTTTATCATTTATTAATATTTATATTTTAGAAAAGTTAACATAGTTACATGATTTATGCTCCTACTTTCCCCTTCACCCCCCGACCTCCCCACCTCCCCTGGCCGATATGCATTTCCACTGGTTTTAACATGTGTCATTAATTGAGACCTATTTCCAAATTGTTGATAGTTGCATTGGTGTGGTAGTTTCGATCCCCAATCATGTCCTCATCAACCCATGTATTCAAGCAGTTGATTTTCTTCTGTGTTTCCTCTCCTGCAGTTCTTCCTCTGAATGTGGGTGGCATTCTTTACCATAAATCCCTCAGAATTGTCCTGGGTCATTGCATTGATGCTAGTACAGAAGTCCATTACATTCTATTTTACCACAGTGTATCAGTCTCTGTGTACAATGTTCTGGCTCTGCTCCTTTCACTCTGCATCAATTCCTGGACGTCTTTCCAATTCACATGGAATTCCTCCAGCTTATTATTCCTTTTAGCACAATAATATTCCATCACCAGCATATACCACAATTTGTTCAGCCATTCCCCAATTGAAGGGCATGCCCTCATTTTCCAGTTTTTTGCCACCACAAAAAGCACGGCTATAAATATTTTCGTGCAAGTCTGCCAAACCTTTAATTTTAATACTTATAGCAGTTGTCGGTATTTCCCTTTTCAAATATTGATAAGACTTTCCACTTATCTCACTTGTACACACACACACACACACACACACACACACAAAATAAAACAATTTAAAAATCCCATAGCACTCCTACCAACCACTGCTTCTGCTCCTACACATATATTGCTGCATAAAGGTGGTGAAAACATCATTATTGTCAGGAAATTCTTCTATGCTTCTCTTATCAATTTACTAACTTATTTTCCTTAAAAGCTCTTTGAAAATCTCTTCACCCTACTTCAAACTTCCTATGGTCCTCCCTTCTTGTCTCCTTGGGTGAGAATCATCCTTCATATTTTATAGAAAAAATTAGTTGTTCACTGTGAACTCTTTCTTCTCCCTTCTTCCTCATCTGATATCATTCATATGTCTTTTTTGTTATTATTTTTTCTTTCATTCCCATCTCACTAGGAAGAGGTTGCTCTACTACTTACAAGGCAAACCTGTATAAATTATTCCATTCCATGAAATCCCAACAGATTGCATCTTCTGGAATCCTCACTTTCTCACTCATCTTCAGAGTTTCTCTGTTTACCAGCTCCTTCCCTAACACCTACAAACACTTTTTTTATGTCTTCTCCATCTTCAAAAACCCCTTATTTGATCCTTCTATCCCTGCTAACTACTGTTCTATATCTCTGATTATCCTTTGTCACTAAACTCCTTGAGAAGGTCTTCTATAGGTGACTGTGTTTCCTCTTTTTACTCTCAACCTCCTGCAGTCTGGCTTCCGACTTAATTTTTCTATTGAAATTACTCTCTCCAAAGGTACCATTGATCTCCTAATTAGCAAAACCAATGATCTTTTCTCAGTTCTCACTCTTCACCCCTTGCACTCTTTGACACAGTTAATCACATTCTTCTTCTTGATACTCTCTTCTCTAGATTTTTTTTGGACACAAATGTCTCTTAGTTCTCCTCCTATCTATTAGACTGTTCCTTCTCTTTTCCTTTTTGCTGGAACCTCACCCAGATTCTTATACCTTTTAATGGTAGTGTGTCCCAAAGGACTTGGTCTTTGGTATCCTTTTCTTTCTTTCCCATTTCATTTGGTGATCTTGTTAGCTAGCTCCCATAAATTTAATTAACATCTCTATGCTGATGTTTCTCAAATCTACTTATCCTACCCTAACCTCCCTGCTGACCTCCAATCTCACATCTCCTTCTGAAATGTGAATATCCCAAAAATTAGTTAACTTCTCGCTTTCTTTGTAGTTCTTATATCTCCTCAAAATCTAGGTGATATTTAATATGAATTATTTTATTTATTTATTTTGTAGAGTGCTAATTGGCAAGTATAATCGATTGAACATACTTGATTTCTACAAAGTAAAGAGTAGAATTTACCTGTGGAATATAAATGATTCTGATGTCATTACCAGAGCTCCTGGTACATTTCTTAATATTGCATTAAGTTGAAGTCATAATAAATAAGTTAGGGCTTTGAATGTCAAACAGAGAATTTTGTATTTGATTCTGTAGATAATAGGGAGACATGGAAGTTTATTGAGTGCTATGTGTGTGTGGGACATGATTAGACTTGAGCTTTAGGATAATCATTTTGGTAGGTAAATGGAAGTTGGACTGCAGTGGGGAGAGATTTTGTGTTGAGCAGATTCACTTGTATCCAGTAATGGGTAAAGTTTTTGAAGAGGGGGCCAAAGGAAAGGAAATGCTCATCTGTCAGTCTGTTTCTAAGACAACTCTTATGAAGTTTCATTGTACTGTATCCTACTCACTGTGTTCGTCAGATTAGGAATAATGTCGTGAGGCCGAATAGAACATTTCAGGGGGCCGCATCTGGCCTACTGGCCATAATGTGCCCATCACTCGATAGCCAATTAGAATAATCCAGGTGTGAGGTGATAAAGATCTGCACTTGAGTGGTGGCAGTATCGGAGGAGAGAAGGGGGCACATTAGAAAGATGTTGCACAGGTAAAATCGACACTCTTTGTCAATAGCTTTGATATAAGGGTTAAAAGAATGAGTGAGGAGTCTAGGATGATTCCTAAATAGGATAGGAAGGGTAGGACAAACTTGATTAAAAGACTTTGAGTTACAAAATACATAATATTTTAAAAGTGATAGAAATAGGCTACAACATCCAGAATGCTGTGTTGGGATATTCTTGAGCTGAGATCTTATGAAAACACTATGAAGACAATTGACTTTTTGCTATTCATTGCTACATTCTAAATAACAGAATCATACATTTGGAAAATTCATTCATTCACTCACTCACTAGTTTATTAGCTCAACAACTTTTTATAAAGTGTTCAAAATAAACAATGAAAGTATAAGTGCTAGAGGTTTCTATGAAATGGTTAGGGCATTTTCTTCAGCTGTACTATCCACAAGAAGAATGGTGAACCTACTAACTTCCTACAGGTTCTGGTTCTGATCCATTCTTATCAAGGTGACCATGGTGCATATATCTTGCAGTCTAGCATTGTCATTTGATGGAGGTTGATACCAAATGACCCTAATGTTGTTACAATATTAGTTCCCAGCTAAGAGAAGCAAATCTTGGAAATCAGGGCATTAATGATGTAACAGTATATAAGTAAGCAAAGTAAGGAATTGAGATTTTGGCAACATAAAGAAAGGATGAGAACAAAATTTAAAAAGACAAATTTAATTAAAGCTTTACATCCTGCTCTACTCCCTCCTCTCTAAAAACAAAATGAAAGAAAACAAAACAAAAGACAATGACACAGACACATCTAGTATTCTAGCCACAATTAGGTAGAATAAATCCGGGTAGAATAATTCCATTTTATTCACTAATATTCAGGACATTCTACCTATAGGCATACTGTGGCTAGGATACTCCTACCAGCAAACTCCTCTTCCAATTTGAGTGATATAGGATTTCTGGTTGTCTAAGTGAAATCCAGAACTCTTCTCCTTCTCTCATCTCCACCCAAACTAAGCTTTATCTCTCCTGTATCCCAATCTAGTCCTGCCCCCCTGCCATTTTCATTAAGTCCTTGGGAATCTCTTAGGAACATTTACTCAACTGATAACAAATTTCCATTCTTTTGGCACTTATGGAGTATTCCCCCAATGATACTGAATCTCTGGTCACCTTTTCTGATGTTGGTTTCATCTTTTTGCATGCTCTTTGTGGTTTGTGAAAAATGACTAAGTTGAAAGATCTTGACCTAAGAAAAAGATCCTCTCCTTACAGCTTTTAGACAATTCACTCATGTCAGAACCTGACTTTCCCTGAACAATATTTTGTAAGCCTAGTTAAGCTCTTGTATTTCAAGCTCATTCAAGATATGAAACTCTTTATGAGAAGTCATTATTCTCAAAAACATTATAAATACATTTAAATTAAAAGATATGTCATAATTTCTCAAGTTCTAGGATAAGAGGCTTTAACTATGTCAAAAGCATAGATTTGATTACAGTCCCTATAATTTCTTAGATTGCTTATTACCTTTGAGGATAATTTTTCCATAAGCATAATTCATGAACTTTAAGATAAATATCTAGTTAGTTATAAGGAATAACTCTCACAACATGCAAAATCTTTCCATGGTGGGTAAAGAGTAAATCACCTAAAAGGTTATTCCATACTACATGAGAAAGTTAAAAAACAAAAGGTGTACTTGTTCACTATTTTGGCAGAGACATGATGGATCTGCCAGCTGCACCAAATGCTTTCTTCTCAACTCACATATGACAAATTATCAAAGCACGTGCCAGATGTTTTTTCCCTGTTGAATTATGCTATAATATGCTTCTATTACTCTTAGTAATTATGCATTTTGTAGTCTGCCAGTACCTGCAGCTGTCTCTCATACTGTTAATTTTTTAAATGAATGTCTTTAAAAATAAGCAGCTACAACAGCCAAACATTACAGATGTATAGCCAAGAATAATTTTTGAGAAACCAAAAAAAAGTCCTTAGTCTCAAATGTTGTATAATTCTTTTTTCAAGTACTTTAGATCATATCAAAATCATATGGTTTTGATCAAGAGTTTTACCTAACTTGAAAAACAATCATCCTTCATAATATAGTACATGAAAAATTCTAATGCATATAAGAAACAAAAATTATTTTTTGTACATAGAATCCTTTCTGTCATAGGACAGACCTATAAGAAATCCTAACTCCTTAATTTAGTGTTCCTGGGAAGTATGAAAAGAATTTCAATCCAAAAAAATTTGCTAAGTACTTACTGTTAGAAGGCTACCTGAAGGGCAGCTGGGTAGCTCAGTGGAGTGAGAGCCAGGCCTAGAGACAGGAGGTCCTAGGTTCAAACCCGGCCTCAGCCACTTCCCAGCTGTGTGACCCTGGGCAAGTCACTTGACCCCCATTGCCCACCCGTACCAATCTTTCACCTATGAGACAATACACCGAAGTACAAGGGTAAAAAGAAGGCTACCTGCAGTCACATTTAGCAATAATGTTGTTAAGAAGTGACACTAAGTTGCTTTCTAGCTATTTGACATGAGAAGAAGGTGGTATCTTATACTACTTTAGTTTTCTCTAGTCAGTACAATAGATACCAGGAAAAAGTGGTCCTCAATGAATCATGAATTGAGAAGGTGGCTATTAAAGGTATTATAAATAGGACTAAGATCCTGTTGATTAAAAAATGTACCCAATAAATTTATGTAGGCTTAATTAAGTAGAAAAGCCTCTTCTTCCCACCCAACCTAGTTCAAGGGAGCACTAATTTCTTGCAAAGGCAGGTAAGAGTGCCCATCAATTGTGGGAAAAGAAATATGATTAGGGTATAGAACCCTATCTTACCATACAGAGAAGTAGAAGGGGAATAAGGAAGGAGTGTGTGGGGAGGGGAGTAATATAAGGGAAGAAAAAATTGAGGGGGAGATGATTAAAAGACCCTAAAGAGAAGTAGGAGAGGAATAAGAAGGGAGGGAGTGGGAAGGTGAATAAAATAAGGGTAGGGGAAAGGGGGACTGATTAAAAGCAAAACACTGGTGTGGAGGGAAATAGTGAAAGAAGGAAGGGCAGGATTAAAAGAGGAAATCAAAATGATGGAGAATACATAGATGGTAATCATAACTGTGAATGTGAATGTGATGAACTCACCCATAAAATGGAAGAGGATAGCATTGTGGATTAAAAACCAAAATCCCACCATATGTTGTTTACAAGATACACACGGTAAAGGTAAGAGGCTGGAGAAGAATTTATTGGGCATCAAATGAGAAAAAGAAGACAAGAGTAGCAATCATAATCTCAGACAAAGCTAAAGTAAAAACAGATCTGATTAAAAGAGATTAAGGAATGTAATTACATCTTGATAAAAGGCAACATAGACAATGAAATATCAGTACTTAATATATATACACCAAATGGCACAGCATCCAGATTTTTAAAGGAGAAACTATTGGAACTTAAGAAGGAAATAGATAGTAAAATGGTATTAGTAGGGGACCTCAACCTTCCCTATCAGATCTAGATAAATTGAATGAAGAAATAAATAAGAAAGAAGTAAGACAAGTAAATGAAATTTTAGGAAAATTTGTTAATAGATACCTGGAGAAAATTGAACAGGGATAAAAAGGAATGTACCTTCTCAGTAGTACATTGTCTCTATACAAAGATCAATCATGTACTAGGGCATAAAATATCACAAACAAATTCATAAAACCAGAAATAATTTATATCCCTGAGTGCCTATATTAACAAAAAGGAGAAAGAAGAGATTAAAAAAATTGGGTGTGCAAATAAAAAAACTAGAACAAACTAAAAGAACAAACTAAAAACCCTGAGATAGAAACCAAATTGGAAATCCTAAAAATCAAAGGAGAAATGAATAAAATTGAAAATAAAAGAACTATTGAACTAGTAAATAAGACTAAGAGCTGGTATTTTGAAAAAAGCAAACAAATAAAATAGATAAAGTATTGGTTAATCTAATTAAAAAAAGAAAGAAAAGAATCAAATTAACAATATTATGAATGAAAAGGGGATCTCACTTCTAATGAAGAGGAAATTAAGGCAATTATTAACAGCTATTTTGCCCAATTATATGACAATAAATATGGCAATCTAGGCAAAACGGACAAATATTTACAAAACTATAAATTGCCTAGACTAACAAAAGAGGAAATAGAATACTTAAATAATCCCATATCAGAAAAATAAATTGAAAAAGCCATCAAGGAATTTTCTAAGAAAAAATCCCCAGGGCCAGATGTCTTCACAAGTGAATTCTATCAAATATTTAAAGAACAACTAACCTCAATACTCTACAAGGCCAAAACAAATGTACTCTCTCACACAAGATAACAATAATGCTATCAAAATGCCTGGCTATGTGCTACAGTGGCTAGAATACCATGCCTGGAGTCAGGAACAGTTCCTGAGTTCAAACCTAGCATCAGTATTTACTAGCTCTGTGATCCTGGGCAAGTCACTTAAGCCTTTTCACGCCAGTTTCCTATAAAATGAGCTGGAGAAAGAAATGGGAAATCACTCTAGAATCTCTGCCAAAAAAACCCTAAATGGGGTCATGAAGAATTGGACACAACTGAAAATAACTGAATAATAACAAAATCATTTACTCAGAAAAACTGATCATAATCCTTCAGGGGAAAAAATGGGTACAAAGAAATAGATGCCTTTCAAACATTTCTAATGAAAAGACTGGAGCTGAATTGAAAATCTCAAATATAACGCTCCAGAGAAGCATAAAAAGGTAAACAGGAAGAGAAATCAGAAGACATTCAATAAGATTAAACTATTCTCAGCAATACAACAATCCAAAACAATTCTAAAGGACTCATGATTTAAAAAAAAAAAAAAAGCCAACTACTTCCAAAGAAAGAACTTATGGAGTCTAGATCCAGACCAAAGCAAACTTTTTCCACTTTTTAATTTCTTTATTTTTTTCCACAAAAGGATTAATATTAATTAATATGGAAAACAGTTTTACATGACTGCACAAGTAAATCTATCATCAGATGGGGGGGTGGAGAATCTGAGAATGAAAATTCTTTAAAAAATGTTAGAAACTTATTTAATTGAGGAAAAAATTAAATTAAATTAAAAACAAATTTGTTATAAAGATATGAGGTACAATTTAGATTCATAAGCCTAACAACCTACTACCACTGATTCTGCATATGGATATACACAATTGAAAAAAGAATTGCTTTTAAAATTATCTTTAACATACACCTAAAATAGTGTTTTAAGTATACTCTATCTATCTATCTATCTATCTATCTATCTATCTATCTATCTATCCTCTTTCTAATTTGTGTATGTACACAGACACAGAGATACATACACAGAAGATGACCTTTGCAGTATTTAAAAAGTTTCTTTCCTAAGCAAGTTAAGCTAACAGCACTATACTATCTTTCAAAATTTTTATCATGAATTTAAATAAAATTCTTAAATTCAATCATTTAATAAAATGGAAATGAAATAATTCCTACTTAACAATAATTTTGGGACAATGTATCCTATCTTGGAAATAAACATATTAGCTTTGCCATGTTGTATCAGGAAGCTTTGGCAATATTCAATCATAATGACCCTGTCTCCTCAATTACAAACCAGGAATAGGCAGAAAGCCTAAAGACACTTGGCACTGGAATATGTTTTCGTTTCTAATCTTTTAAATTTAAACCATCTATATAGGAATAATTAGGAACTGATAAATAATTATACCAACTGGACATTCCACTGGAGACTATCACACAAAATAAAACCTTATTAGAATATCACATTCTTGCAAAATGTTATTTTTTTTAGTCCCATAGAAAGCAATTTTACTTTCCTTAAGTTTTCAGAATGTAAAAAAAGGACTGAAATAATTATGTATCATTTATGAATATGCTACTTATTATGTAATTATTGAATGATTTACTACTTACTAATCTAATTCTGTGAGTTATAACATAGTTAATAGAACTTGTAAAATCTAACAACAAAGAGATGGTCAGAAACACTCTGAAACAGGATGTTGAAAAGTACCAGAGTAATAAACAAATAGCAAAAAGATCTGATGAAGGGAAAATCTAAACATATATATACTTCCCATAGTTTAATATGCTTAATCATTCCCAAATTAAATAAAATTAGATTAAAATGTTCAGTTTAATCATAGGAAAAGAATTAAATCTTCTCTCACTGCAGGCAATAAGACTAAAAAAATGATTGAATACAGTAGGAACCAATATAATATCACATGTTATAGGCATAATCAACTAATAAAATATTATCTATAATACTCAAAAGCTGAAATAATAATAATAATAATGATAAAATAAAAGCACTTTATGGTTATTAGAATGATTCCTCACAACATACTTGAAGTAGGTAATATGTCAATTTTGCATAGTTTGCTATTTTTGCTAAAGTATGCTAAATCTCTTTGAAAGTATTGCTTCATGCCAGAAAAACCATCAATTTATATTGAATTCAGATTACAAAACTCAGAAAACATAATTACAATTTATATGGTCAATAAAAATTAACCAGTTTTATACCATGAAAGCATAAGAAGAAAAAACAACAGAAATAGCAGAGGTAGACCCAAAAACAAATTCCAGGAAAACAATAAGGGTTTTATGGTACCTTCTGATTAAAGAAAAATCCATTCTGCCTCTTAACTACTTGTGAAACCTTGGACAAACTGCTTAACCTTTCTAAGCTTCAATTGTCTAATTTTTAAAATGAGGGGGCTGAATTAGATGGCCTCAAAGTTTTCTTCCACATGATCCTATAAAACCAGAACAAATAAAACAAATTTGACTTATGACTGAAACAAAGTAAGTTGTTTGAAAAAGTTGAAAGGTTTATTGTAAAAAATATGGAAAGAATAATTACCACAAAGATTATTTCTAATATGAGAGAAAACTTAATTTTTGATAAGGCAGATGAGAAATGAAACAAATGTGAACATATAATTTGAAAATGCCCTGACTATAAACTATAGTGACTGGTACTAGTAATTTACCTTCAAATATAAGTTAGTAAAAATTCCTACACAGCACCATAAGTACAAATTGAAAAAAAATATCTATTTTACAGGCACTAAGAATATCAGTGATAATAACAGACCAACAATTGTCATCCAGTTCAATTCTATTCAACCCACACTACATTGAGCAAGGTCCTTGGCTTTTAATAGGGAGCACATGACATGTACACAAACATGTATCACAAATATGAATGTGAAAAAGGAAAATTAGGTAAGAAATATAAGAAGAGTAAGATCATGTTCACTTTAGAAAGTGAAAAACTTCATGGAAAACATAGAACTTGAAGTAGACCTTGGAAGCAGAGAAGACTTTAAAAAGGAGAAATGAAAAAATGAAGGGCTCCAAGGAAAGGAAGTTGCTATCTTACATAAAAGGAATTTTGAAAAGGCAGGACAAGCTCAGGGAATAGTTGTTATTACAGTTTGATTGGCACATACAATACTGTTTATGATGGAGAATAGTGAAATAATTCTGGAAAGGAGGTCTGGAATGAAATAATGGAAAAATTTAATGCCTGACTAAGAAGTTTACATTTGATCCTAGAGGAAATTGGCAGCCATCAAAGGTTTTTAAAACAGGACAACACTTGATTAAACTGGTACCTTGAGATTACTTTGATGGCTATGTGAAGACTGAATTGAATAGCAGAGGAAATATGAGCAAGGAGACCAATCTGAAATATTATAATACTGAGTTGTTGCAATAATATATACTATAGGAGTAAGGGTAGTGGCTGGAGAAGTAGAGAGGAAGAGATACAAGAGATACTAGAAGAAAAAAAAAAAGATACTAGTAGAGGCAAAATTAATAGGATTTGGCAATTGACAGAATGTAGTGGGGGGAGGAAGGGGGTAAAATTTCCCAGATTTCCAGTTTCATTGACTGAGAGGATGATAGTGTATTCAAGAGAAAAAGGGCATTTAGGGGGATTGATATGCTTGGGGAGGAAGCTATATTCAGTTTAAGATATGTTAATTTGGAAGCACTTGTGTAATATATGCATGGAAATGTCCAATAGACACATGAAAATCTGGTATTAGAGCTCAAACTTCGTGAGATTTGGGCTGATGATATTAGGGTTGAAAATAAATATTTAGAAATTATCTGCATAGAGCTGATATCAAGTTATGCGAGTAGAAGAGATGGCCAAGGGGAAAAGAATCCCCCTTTGGGAAAAAAGGCACAAGACAACGCCATGGGTGCTGGAGAATCAAAACCTAACACCTAAAAATGAGAAGATAAAGAAATTTAAGAGAAAGTAACTGAAAATAAGTGGTAACTTTTATTTTCAAAAAAATTGCTTAAAAGAGCAACCAGGAGAGAGCAGAGTCGCTAAAACTAAGAGAAAGGAAAATTTCAAAAAGGAGAGAGTAGGAAATAAAGAATGATCAAGGAGGATGAAATGATAAAAGGTTTTTTGATTTGAAAATTAAGGGTTCAAAATAATGGTCACCTGGAAAGGACTTTAGAGCATCTAATACAATGTTCTTATTTTATAGATGAGAAAGTAAAGGTCTAGAGAGGTTAGCTCACTTTCATAAGATCTAAAAGGCAATTAAAAGTAAATGTAGTTTTGGAGGGTTTTCTGCAAACACCAAACTAAAAGCCATTTGAATAGTGGTGGGTATGGAAGCTGCATGGCAAGAAGCTGAAGAGACTAATGGAAAAGATACTATGTCTTATATGCCTCAGAGGAATTGGTTGATAAAGGCATATTTTCCTTAGTAGGAAGAACATAATAATAATTTACGTGTAAATAAAATTATATGTAATTTTATTTTATTAAAAAATCTCCTGCCTTCTGTCTTAGAATCAATACTAAGCATCAGTTCCAAGGTAGAAAAGTGGTAAGAACTAGGCAACTGGAGTTGAGTGACTTGCCCAGGGTCACACAATTAGGAAGTGTTTGAGGTCAAATTTGAACCCAGGACCTCCTACTTCCAAAGTTGGCACTCTACCCACCTAGCAGTTCCTAATAAAAATTTGGGTAGAAAATTTAAAACTCATATGGAAATCAACGACATAAAAGTAGGAAATACCTAATTTTAGCAATGATTTCATACACAGCTGATAAACTGGGGATCAATCACACTTTAGCAATAATTTATACAGCAAATCCTCTCAACTAGGGTTTTTCAACCTAGAGTTTATAAACATTTTTATCTAATGTTTTGATAACTGTTTCAATATAGTTTTGTCTATAACCTTATGCATATTATTTTACACTTTTAAAAACATTTTGAGGGGGCAGCTGGGTAGCTCAGTGGATTGAGAGCCAGGCCTACAGACGGGAGGTCCTGGATTCAAATCTGGCCTCAGACACTTCCTAGCTGTGTGACCCTGGGCAAGTCACTTAACCCCCATTGCCTAGCCCTTACCACTCCTCTGCCTTGGAGCCAATACACAGCATTGACTCCAAGATGGAAGGCAAAGGTTTAACTAAATTAATAAATAATAAAAAGTAAAAACATTTTGAGAAGTTGTCCATAGGCTTATTCATTCATTTATTTATTTATCAAAATAATTTATTAATATTCATTTTTAACATGGTTACATGATTCAAACTCCTACTTTCCCCTTCACCCCCCGCTCTCCCCCCACCCATGGCTGATGCACATTTCCACTGGTTTTGTCATGTGTCCTTGTTCAAAACCTATTTCCAAATTGTTATTTGCATTGGTGTGGTAGTTTCGAGTCCACATCCCCAATCATGTCCTCAGCCCATGCGTTCAAGCATTTGTTTTTCTTATATGTTTCCTCTCCTGCAGATCTTCCTCTGAATGTGGGTAGCATCTTTACCATAAATCCTCAGAGCTGTGTCATTGCTTTCTGCTGGTACAGAGGTCCATTACATTCGATTTTACCATAGTATATCAGTCTCTGTGTACGATGTTCTTCTGGCTCTGCTCCTTTCGCTCTGCATCACTTCCTGGAGGTCTCTCCAGTTCGCCTGGAACTCCTCCAGTTTATTATTCCTTTTAGCACAATAGTATTCCATCACCCGCATATACCACAGTTTGTTCAGCCATTCCCCAATTGAAGGGCATCCCCTCATTTTCCAGTTTTTTGCCACCACAAAAAGCACAGCTATAAATATTTTCGTACAAGTCTGTTTATCTATGATCTCTTTGGGGTACAAACCCAACAGTGGTATGGCTGGATCAAAGGGCAGGCATTCTTTTGTAGCCCTTTGGGCATAGTTCCAAATTGCCAGCCAGAATGGTTGGATCAATTCACAACTCCACCAGCAATGCATTAATGTCCCAATTTTGCCACATCCCCTCCAGCATTCATTACTCTCCCCTTCTTTCATTTTAGCCAATCTGCTAGGTGTGAGGTGATACCTCAGAGTTGTTTTGATTTGCATTTCTCTAATTATTAGAGATTTAGAACACTTTCTCATGTGCTTATTGATACTTTTGATTTCTTTACCTGAAAATTGCCTATTCATGTCTCTTGCCCATTGGGGAATGGCTTGATTTTTTTATATAACTGATTTAACTCCTTGTATATTTGAGTAATTAGACCCCTGTTAGAGTTTTTTGTTATAAAGATTTTTTCCCAATTTGTTGTTTCCCTTCTGATTTTGACTACATTGTTTTTGTTTGTACAAAAGCTTTTTAGCTTAATATAATCAAAACCATTTAATTTACATTTTGTAATTTTCTCTAACTCTTGCTTGGTTTTAAAATCTTTCCTTTCCCAGAGATCTGACAGGTATACTATTTTGTGTTCACTTAACTTATTTGTAGTTTTCCTCTTTATATTCAAGTCATTCACCCATTCTGAATTTATCTTGGTGTAGGGTGTGAGATGTTGATCTAAACCTAATCTCTCCCATATTGTTTTCCAAATTTCCCAGGAGTTTTTGTCAAATAGTGGATTCATGTCCCAAAAGTTGGGCTCTTTGGGTTTATCACACACTGCCTTGCTGATGTCACTTACCCCAAGTCTATTCCACTGATCCTCCCTTCTATCTCTTAGCCAGTACCATACCATTTTAATGACTGTTGCTTTATAGTATAGTTTAATATCTGGTACTGCTAGGCCCCCTTCCTTCGCATTTTTTCCCATTATTTCCCTTGATATTCCATAGGCTTATTTAGACTGCCAAAAGATTCATGACTGACTCCCTCCCCACACCCTACCCCCAACAAAAAAGGTTAAGAAACCCTGATCCAGACACAGGTCATATCACTAAAAATTCTCTCTTACCAAAAGAGAACATTTGGCTGACGGTCCTGAGTTCTAAAAAAAAAAAAATCAAAAAATGTGAAAACAAAGATAATCTTTCAAGGCAACTCAAGACCAGGGTGGACAGTGGCATTTTTGACCTTTGGAGGAGAATGAGGTCCATCATCCATGTCAGGTTCTACATTGAGTCTCTCTGTGTATTATGGGTAAACCCAGTCTCAACATACGATTGGGCTCTCTTTGCAGGATCAAGAGACTTGGCTATGATGATTGCATTTCTGTAATGTGGAATTTGCTTTGGCTAGCAGAGAAGCCAGAAGCCTGCACACAATGCTCTCTCTTTCTCATTTGGCTTTGTTTGCTAGAGGGAGAGTAAGGGATGACTCCAAGAATATTTCTGGGACAGGCAGTCTAGGCCATGATTGATAACTCCTTATCGGCTGGGTTCACAGCTCTTGGGAGTGTCTGTAGAATGAAGATATCTTGACCACCAACAGATTCCTTTATTTCAACTCTTGTTTCTCCATTTGTTTCCTGGTATACACCAGACTTTCCCAACTCAGCACCAAGATGCCCAGAGATGCGTGTGGCCAGCTCTATGCAGGCAGCAGTGGCCCTGGCCCAGAAAACCCAGCAGCCCAGGACTCTTGCAAGTGGCATTCATGGTTGGGAAGATGGCGGGAAAGGAAGGGAATACAGGGACGGGGACGGGGGGGGGGAGGGGGGAAGCAGCAGCAGCTTCTTGGGCATCATCCAGCCTGTAGCAGGGACAGCTAGGTAGGCCAAGGCCAAATCTGCCTGGGAGCAAACGTGTGGGGGGTGGTGGTGGTGGTGGTGGTATAAGGGCGAGGTCAGAATAGGAAGGGAGGGGTCCAGTCCTGAGTTCTAAACATGAGGTGAAATCAGTTACGTATAATGACAGATAGCACCACCTATTTCTATAAGACCTTTCATTTATATCATTTTATTTAGACTCAATATAGTTTGATATATCTCTAAGCAAGTATTTACTGCATTAAGTTGTTAATCCAAGGCAGCCACTATTCTAAGAGCTGGAGATACAAAGAAAGGCAAAGAAAGTCCCTGCTTGAAAGAAGCTCACATTCTGATAGGGGAAATAACATGTAAATAAGTATTACATATGTATATGTGTGTGTGTGTGTGTGTGTGTGTGTGTGACCCCCTCCCCCTCCTTACATACAGGGGAAGACTAGCCAAATGATAAAGGAAGCATCGCCTTTGATATTCTGCAACAGCACTTATTAATCCTATGGTTTGTCCACAACAGTTCCAAACATTATGTAGTTTCCAGACCAACCCTGAAGGAGTCAAGGTTTGCATGGATATTTACTTTTGAACATCTAACTTTCAAGGAATCTTAAGGACTATTGTTTTTAGGGTGGGGGAAATGGGAGAAATAACTATAAAGAATTTGTTAGGTTGGTACTATCTGAAGAGGAAGACAATTTCATTAGAACAGATTTCAATTAATAAATGGTTCACTTCCTGTTCTATAGGATCTCTGGATTTTCTTTGTAAACATTTCTAATATTTAATGGAATTTATATATAATCAAAATAAAAGGAATGTTTAAAAAAGAATACCGAGATTAACAAATGAAGCATGGGCAGCAGTGTATCTTGAGCACAATAAGCACAAATCAATGTTCAGGTGAAATAATGAAGGCAAATGTAATTTGATTGTGAAAAAGTAACTATGAAATTTTACCACAGCATAGTAATCAGAGACAAATTTCTTTAAAATTTTGTGAATACAGGAAAGAACAAAATACTTATCTTTCAAGTCACATAAGAAATAAAAGTCCAGGGGCAGCTGGGTAGCTCAGTGGATTGAGAGCCAGGCCTACAGACGGGAGGTCCTAGGTTCAAATCTGGCCTCAGACACTTCCTAGCTGTGTGACCCTGGGCAAGTCACTTGACCCCCATTGCCTACCCTTACCACTTTTCTGCCTTGGAGCCCATACACAGTAATGACTCCAAGACGGAAGATAAGGGTTTAAAAAAAAAAAGAAATAAAAGTCCAAATGAAAATTACTCTTACTAAAAACTGAACTGCTTCTTAACGTAAAAGGGATTAAAATGATGAGACCATATGTGTCACATTAGAATGCAGCAACTAAAATGAAAGATAGCTGACAATATGTTCACAGATTTACTGATAAGATGATGACAATCAAATATTTCTTCATTATCACATTTCTTGGCTGGAAAGACTACCCTGTTATCTTATATATGTATGCCACCTTTACATTTCATTCCAAGAGATTTAAGTCGATCACTGCTATATTCTCGTTTAGCAAAAAAACAAAACAAAAAACAAAAAACATCATGGTAATATGATAACATTTATAAACAAAAAAAAGCACCTTTGTTTTTTCTCTTGAAATGATACACCAACCACTGTCAGGGTAGGAACATATTGCATTATTTATCTTGGAAATAAGCACTTTTAAGGTAAAGATTTAGCAAAGAGTAGTTCTGAAGTTTTAGAATAAATATCTTACTATAGAATTCAATTTGCCATCATTTAAAAAGTGCCAGAATTTGGGACTAATTCAAGAAGAATAGAAGACAAGATATTGTATAGAAAGAAAGAGGGTAGGCCATGGTATAGAAGGGTAATGAAGGGAAGAGAAGGGAAGAGGAAGTTTAGAATAACAATTTTAGGGACTATGAGAATCAATCAAGGCAGAGTAAAAAAAATTGTTATGCAGCAATAAGGATCTGGTTGAGATTAGGAAAGAAATTCATGATGAACTCAAAATACTTATGTGATATGCTCTAGCAATGCAGCAGACAAGTAGGCCCAAAGAAAGTGGATGGTACAGGCAACATAGTCAAAGTTTTGCCAAACACAAGCAGCAAGAGTACAAGGGAACAGGGAATAATGTCATTTACAATCCAAAAATGATTGTGCAAATTCACAATCCCACGTGCAATGTGATAACATACCCATTTATTTAACAGTTTTAGATTTTATAATTTTTAATTAACTCTAACAATTGAATGCATGTTAGGAGTTGACTTACCTTAAGTCCATGAGGGGGGAAGGGAATGAATTATAGGTAGAATGTTGTCATATGCTTATTGTAACACCCCACTCATCCAAGAAGTCTCCCAAATTGCCAGTCTTCTTTTCTCAAATGACTTATCTCTCCATTCTTTCCAGATTGAACCCTTTCTTTTCCCCAAACCTCCAAACTCTATACCTGAAAATGGCAGTGTGATCAACACTTTGCATTCTGAAAAGTCATAATCTTTACTGTATGGCAGGCAGTTGATGATCCTTAAGGTCCCTTCTAGCTCTAATTCCAATATTTCAATGGTCTTATGACCCTGCTGGTGGGGGAGATATATCATTAGACAGGAATCTTGTGAAAATATTCTGCCAGGGTAGATAGATGTGGAGGGAAGGTATGAGTTCTATGCAGCAGGGAGATGATTAATGACAGGACCTAAGCTAGGAATAAATCTAGAATTTCTGGCATGTAGGATCTATCTGTCATCTCAGTTCTGCTAATGAGCTAGAAGATTCAGCAAGGTACAAGGTCTGTATGAGAAAAGATGCTCATTTTGATAGTGATTCTACCCTACGCAGGAAGCAACATGGAGATGCCACACTCAGGGACTGGGATCACGAAGGCTAACCTTATGGTCATGAGTCATATAGCTTTCAGAGAATAGAGAGCAGATAGATTAGTCAAGAGAATCAAACAGAAGAAGGCAATAAGGACTGTGGTTATATGTCTGAGAATTGGTTTTAGCAACAAAATAAGGCAAAGAAGATGGATAAAGGATATAAGAGTGAGATGACTTTTAGAACTGGAACACTGAGAGCTCTAAAAGATAAAGGAAAACAATTGTCAAACTGGATAAGGTCCTGTGAAACCAAGGGAAGAGATCTCTGGAAGCCAGGCAGGGAAGGGTCTTTTTATATTCAGAAAGTCAGAAGATAAGACATTTCTTTCCTAGCTCCATAATTGATGAATCTGGGAAGAAGCAAGCAATTATAAATTTACTGCAGACCAGAAGATTAGGAGGATCTACTAGCAAAGAAGGTGGGGAAAGTAATCTGCTTAAAGCCTAGAGATTCTATACTGAGACCTAAGGACTGGAGGAAGCAGATTTTAGAACAGGGGGTTTTAACCTGGGATCCATTAGATCTCATGGGAAAAAAGTTCATTTTTATTTTCACTAAGATTTCACAATATAAGAAAGAACTACAAGAAAGTTAAAGCCAGGGGGCAGCTGGGTAGCTCAGTTGATTGAGAACCAGGCCTAGAGATGGGAGGTCCTAGGTTCAAATCTGATCTCAGATACTTCCCAGCTGTGTGACCCTGGGCAAGTTACTTGACTCCCACTGTCTACCCTTACCACTCTTCTGCCTTGGAGCCAATACACAGTATTGACTCCAAGATGGAAGGTAAGGGTTTAAAAAAAAAAAAAAGTTAAAGCCATCATCCAGATTTGTAGTGTGAAGAGTGAATCAATCAGCAATTTTTAAGTTAATCAATCAAAAACTTAAGAATCTCTTCTTAGTACCTTACCAGTCACTAAGTATGAGAGTTCATGTCATTTACTATAGTTGTGACAATTCCAGAGGTCACTGCCTTGCTCCTGGGCAGTGCTAGACGAATTGAAAGACTGTGATTGGTTCCCGTAAAGTGGAGGGACAGGAAGTGACATTGAAAAAGGACTATAAAAAGTCCTAAACTTTCTGTCCAAGGGACCTCTCCTTTAAACTTCTTCTCCATTGAAGTTTGTCTTTGGGGACTCTGCACTGGTGAGGTGGTTTGGAGAAGGAGAATCTCCTGGAGGAGGATTCTGCTGGGCTGAAGCTTTCTGCACTGGAGGCCTGCTGGGTGAGTGATTGGAGCTGAAAGAAGAGGCTTGTGTTGATGGAACCTTTGCTAAAGACACAACTGGGACTCCTGGCTTAAGAGACTACCACGACTTCACATGGATATCGGGACTTGAGGGAGCCCTTGCTGGGTGGTGGGCTGGACTTCTTCAGACAGAAATTAGAGGGTATCTAACTAGGCAATACTTTCTATTTCCTTCTTACATTTCTCTCTTTTATTATATCTCTATTAAACTAAGTTGTTAAGAGCAGCTAAAAGCTCGTGATTTAAGAGTTATTTTTAAATGGGTGACCACAATATTACTTTAGAACTTTCATATTAGCATAAAAACCTAAACTTAAATTCTTATAGTAGACAAGATTAGCCAAAAAAAGACATCTGTGAACTTCTACATTTTCCATTTTATCTTCCTATATGTTTTACTATAAAACTCCTGGAGGGTGGGTGGCCTTTTCCCAAATATGTTTAAAATTATCTTAATTTTTATTGTGTTATGTATGAGACAACATGACACAGAAGCTAGAGAACTCTGAGTTAGTAGAAAAGTCTGGGTTCAAGTCTCACCTTCGACATATACTGATGGTGTGACTCTGGGCAAGCTATTTAACTCAGTGCTGCAAGCCACTCTCTAAGACTTTAAGTTGCAGAGAAGGTGTTAATCTGCATTGATAGAGAAGTTTCCTATGAGGGAATTCTCTATTCCAAAGAAATCATAGGTCCAGACTCTAGCTCTATCCCTATGGCATTTTTAAGAATCAGAATAAAGGAGAAAAATAATCTGCATCCTTTTCCACAGGCTAAGCTGGATAGGTGGTGGGATTTTTGTTTGGAAAAGAAATATGGTAAGAGTGAGAAATCACTGAGGGAGCCAGGAATTCAAGTCCTGGGGTTGGCTAGTAGAAAAAGAGCTACAAACCTGTGTGGATAAGGATCACTAAATTCCTTACATGTGGATGCACAAATGGACAGATAGAAGGAATCAGAAGCTTGCTGAAAATACCTCAACCATTAAAAACAAAATAAAAAACAGAAACAAGACAACAGCCATACTGCAGAATGTACTACATAATTGTAATAGGTGTGAAAAAAGGGAAGGGAATAGAGAACAGTAAAGGAATTGGCTTTTAAATTGACAATATAACATGAGACACCACAATGAATATATGTGTGCCTCATTCTCCAAAAAAAAAAGATACCAATTGCACAGATGAGCCTTTCTTCTTAGGATCAAAGAATCAGAGATTTGTGTAATTAGAAAATCCTGAACCCTTGTACTTCATCTCCCAGAATCCTTTCTCCTTTGTCCATGTAGTATCTTTGCGTATCGTATAAGTTTGCTGTAAGCCTGCCCTCTCTCTCTTCTCTCACGACCGTGGCTGGGTTAGCACTCTTTTTTACTCTAGCTTTTAAAATTTTCTTTACTTCAAGTTATTATTAATAAATCTTATTAAATATAATACTTGGAGTATTTGGATGTTACTTTTTAATCTTATAGATTTAATGCTTGGAGGCCTTTAAGTACAAGGCTTTCATTTTTCAGATGAGAAAAATGAGAGAGAAATTAAATGACTTGCATAGGGTCACAAAATTAATAAGTGTCTGAGTTTCCATATAAAACAGGTTTTTTCTGACTAATTCCAACTGAGTATTTTCAAAATAAATAGAAGAGTAAAAGAAGCTATTGTCTTGAGAAGAAAATAATAACAATAATGACAGCTAACATTTATATAATTCTTATTATATGTTATGCATTATGCTAAGCACTTTATAACCATTATCTCATTTACTTCTCACAACAATCTGGTAAAGTGGTGCTCTTAAAATCCTCATTTTACAGATGAGGAAATTGAGGCAAATGGAATAAATGATGTGATCAGAGTCACACAACTATTAAGTTTGAGGCCACATTTGAACTCAGCCTGGCTCTAGACATAGCATTCTAAGAAGAAAAGAATGAAAAGAGAATAACACACATTCTGTATTAAGACAACTATAGTTGACTATTAATATTCTTTTAAAGTTAACTAAAAATTAAAGATCAAGTCCACAGACTTCTCCAACTATATTAATTCCCTCTGTAGTTGATGGTGGTTAAGTGGAAAAGACGCTGTTTGGTGCAAATCTGAAGGGCAAGTTCCTTCCATATCACCTTAAAGAAGCTATAATTGTTAAAGATCTGATGGTATGGCTAGTGCCACAGAATATTACTCCCTCATCCACCCTATGATGAGGTTTTCCGTTAAAATGGATCCTGGGTTATCTGTAGGATTCTCTAGGAAATGGAATAATTTCTTAGTCTGATCTAAGGAACCCAGCTATAGTGAAGAAAGTGATAAATATGCCTTAGAAATTTTAGGCTCTTTTCATTTCTTTCTCTGGATCAGAATTTGAGTCAGTAATTGGCTCATCTTTCCAGGATGGATTGAGTTTGATCTTGCCTGCTTACACTCTGAACCCCTCAGACCATTTGAGTTAGGCATCTCTAAGGAATGCCTTGGCATCTAATTAGTTGAAAGGAGAAGGAATATTTGAAGGCCTTAGGTTTATAGGGCATTCTGTTTGTATTTCCACTATAATTCTCACCCTATGTACTTTTTCTAATCCAGTGACAACCATTTAGGCCAATTATTTAGAAGCTTTTCAATGGTCCAACATCCTCTGTTCTTAAGAATTGCTCTCTTGGCAAAATGTGGGGCATTAAAAAAAAATTAACCTTCCAAATTTTATACTCTTCTTGTATCTCACTTCCCTTTTCCCAAACACTCTCTTGCCCTCAAGTACTGGCCCCTTCCCTTTTCTTACCCAATAACTAGCATTTACATGATACACTACATCTTCCAACACTGGGCTTTTTCACTGCCTATTCTTCTTGCCTGGAATTCTCTCGCTTCTTATATCCATCTCTTGCCCTCCCTGACTTCTTCAATTTCCAGCTAAAATCCTACTTTTTAAGCGAATCCTTTCCCAATTCTCTTGAATACTAGGTGCTTTCTCTCTGAATGATCTCCAGTTTATCTTGATTATCTTGTTTGTACAAAGCTGTTTTCAAGAGGTCTCGCCCATTAGTGAGCTTCTTGAGAGAAGGGACTGTTTCTGGTTTTTTTCTTTCTGTATCACCAGTTCTTAGCACAGTGCCTTGTACAAAGGTGATCAATGAATGCTTATTTGCTGACTGGAAAGACTTTGGGGCTATTTATGTCATAACTACTTTGAGTAGCAGCAAGTGCTAATGATTTTCAAAACATTTGGAAAACGTATAGAAATACTTTGAGGTCTCATTGGAAAACAAACTACAACACAGTATATATAATCCTTTCCTAACATGAATGTCGAGGGTCAGGTCTAATACCCATCTCTTAGGCTAACCTTATTATAGAGGAAGCTTTTGCTACATAAAGGTGATGTATTTTGAGAGTTAATTCGCTCTCTGTTATATGTAAATCCATGACATACTAACTAGTATTAATATGAGATTTTACTATATATGTGAGACTAGATAATAGTCTAGGGCTCTAAATAGCAAAGGAAAGAAACTCTTTTAAAAGCATCTTCCTGGAGTAAGCAATTTTTCATAGTATCCCTCATGGTGCCCAATATCACAAAAGGCCTCAAACATCCTTAGGTGCTTAGTAAATATTTGCTGACTGATTAAATGAATAAAATATAAGCTTTCTTAGCTGATTTTATACTTTGCTAAGTATGTCCTTTGCTAAGGCCTGTATTGCCAGGACCTTTGGTATTTCCTAATCTCCTTAGTGATTTACTCTAAATTATATTCTTTTATAACTATTGTCACAATATTTTCCTTTAGAGATTTAAAATAATATAATTATTGGATAGAATTGAAAGTACATAAACAGGATGGTGTAGCTAGTATATAAGAGGCCATTTAAGTGTTCTCATTCATTTAGAGTCTACATTCTAGTAAGTAGTACTTTTTCCTTTTAAAGTTTCTTGTCTGTTTTTTTAAAGAAGGGAGAATAGATACTATTTTTTTCTTTGAAAAAACAATAGCCAAATGTAACAGTTTTATTAGTTGAAAATCAATATTTTAAAAATTGCTATTATTTTGACAACTTACTATGGCAATATAAATCTAACCTCAAGTTTTACTATGTGCTTTTAGTAAGAATGACTTTAAAGAAATGAGATAATTATTTTAAAAATAAAAACAACCCCAACAAACTATTACCAATTTTAAATGATCTTTCTCATTTTAAGAATAAACCTTTGAAAAACTTGGTCATCTATACATTTTTTTTTTAAAAGTATGCCACAACCATACTCACTGGTTTATGTGAACTTTCAGGCTAAGAAAAAAAATGCATTAAACATTCCCCTAATTTAAATTCTGCACGTCCAAGCCTATTTCAGAAAAGAAATCCTTAGCTTGGTTTTCAGAAAAGTTGGTGGGAAATGCCCAATTGCCTAATGAAACTGATGAAATCTAACAAGTAGATTAGGAGTGACTAATTATGTTCTGGTACCAGTAGTGAGTCCTCTACTCTTGTGTCACTCTGTCCAATGCTTTTTTTTTTTTAAACCCTTACCTTCCGACTTGGAGTCAATACTGTGTATTGGTTCCAAGGCAGAAGAGTGGTAAGGGTAGGCAATGGGGGTCAAGTGACTTGCCCAGGGTCACACAGCTGGGAAGTGTCTGAGGCCAGATTTGAACCTAGGACCTCCTGTCTCTAGGCCTGGCTCTCAATCCACTGAGCAACCCAGCTGCCCCCCGTCTAATGCTTTTAATCACCAAAAACACTAATGGAGAAAATATGGACATCTATATAGTCTTAAATAATGAATAGTTTTTTTAAAAAAAAGTTAAAATGTAGATAAATATATTTCAAGGCTTATCTTTATTTGGTAATGTTCCTTACTGGAAAGTGTTAAGCAACTCTCCCCTGTCACAAATACATATATTCCCTCTTCCTAGGGTTTGAAAAAATTTAAAAAAAAAACTGCTGACTTTCATTGACCATGGCTTAGAGAATGCTTAGATGCTTTAGATTTCATTAGGAATATACCAGAGTCTCCCCAGGAAGTCCAAGTCAACACTAAATAAAGTAGGTTCAGGGTACATTAGTCCATAGCTAAACTTCCCATCCTATCTTTGATCTTATTTATATAAAAAAGTCCCAGGACAGCACAGTGGTCTTTTCTGTTTGTTGTTGTTGTTGTTGTTGTTGTTTGTTTTTGCAGCTTCCAAAATTGACTTATTTAATTTTTTTTAATTTTGAAATTTTATTTAATTGATTTTGAACATTTTTCCATGGCCACAGGATTCATGTTCTATCCCTCCCCTGCCCCCACTCCCTCCCTTAGCTGATGCACAATTCCACTGGGTTTTACATGTGTCATTGATCAAGACCTATTTCCATATTATTGATATTTGCACTAAGGTGTCTGTTTAGAGTCTACATCCCCAATCATATCCACATCAACCCATATGATGAGGCAGTTGTTTTTCTTCTGTGCTTCTACTCCCACAGTTCTTCCTCTGGATGTGAATAACGCTCTTTCTCATAAGTCCCTCAGGGTTGTCCTGGGTCATTACATTGCAGCTAGCAGAAAAGTCCATTACATTCGATTGTGCCATGATGTCTCTGTGTACAATGTTCTCCTGGTTTTCCTCCTTTCACTCTGCTTCAATTCCTGAAGGTCATTCCAGTTCAAATGGAATTCCTCCAGTTCAATATTTCTTAGAGCACAATAGTATTCCATCACCCGCATATACCACAGTTTGTTCAGCCATTCCCCAATTGAAAGGCATCCCCTCATTTTCCAGTTTTTTGCCACCACAAAGAGTGCAGCTATAAATGTTTTTGTACGAGTCCTTTTCCCTATGATCTCTTTAGGGTATAAACCCAGCATTAGTATGGCTGGATCAAAGGGCAAGCAGTCTTTTAGCACTCTTTGGGCATAGTTCCAAATTGCTTTCCAGAATGGTTGGATCAATTCACAACTCCACCAGCAATGCATTAATGTTCCAATTTTGCCACATCCCCTCCAACATTCATTACTTTCCTATGCTATCATGTTAGCCAATCTGTTAGGTGTGAGGTGGTATTTCAAGTTGCTTTGATTTGCATTTCTCAAATTATTAGAGATTTCCGTTTTGGAGTACCAATCATCATACCTGAATCTTCACATATGTCTAACAAGAATCAGAATTCTCTGATTCTCCTAAAGAAGTCCATGAAGGAATATAGAAACATGTGGTTTAGTGAAAATAAAGATAGAGCTGGGATTATGAAGATTTGGGTTCTAATAGGATACAAACACTTACAATATGTTTGAAATTATTTTGTAATGAAGAATTCATCAAACATGGGTGATAAAAGCAGCATCAGAAACACAAGATTCTTGTAAAGATCAAGTTCAATAATGTATTAAAAGTACTTTGTCAATCTTTTTTTTCTTAATTTTTTATTTTCCCTCAATTACATATAAAAACATTTTTTTGTTTTTTTATTATTTTTTTCTTTTTTTTTTAATTTAGAATATTTTTTCATGGTTACATGATTCATGATTTTTCCCCACCTCTTCCCTCCCCACTCCTGGAGCTGACAAACAGTTCCACTGGGCTATATATGTATCATTTTTCAAAGACTATTTCCATATTATTCATATTTGCAGTAAAATGATCTTTTAACATAAAACCCCTAATCATATCCATATTGAGCTTCGTGATCGATCATATGTTTTTCTTCTGCATTTCTTTCCCATAGTTCTTTCTCTGAATGTGGATAGCATTCTTTCTCATAAGTTCCTCTGAATTGTCCTGGGTCATTGCATTGCAGCTAGCAGAAAAGTCCATTACATTCGATTGTGCCATGATGTATCAGTCTCTGTGTACAATGTTCTCCTGGTTCTGCTCCTTGCACTCTGCATCAATTCCTGGAGGTCATTCCAGTTCACATGGAATTCCTCCAGTTCATTATTCCTTTCAACACAATAGTAATCCATCACCATTGGATACCACAATTTGTTCAGCCATTCTCCAATTGATAGACCCTCCCCCTCATTTTCCAGATTTTTGCCACCACAAAGAGTGAGGCTATGAACATTTTTGTACATATATTTTTCCTTATTATCTCTATGGGGTATAAACCCAGCAGTGGTATGGCTGGATCAAAAGGTAGGGAGTCTTTTAAAGCCCTTTGGGCATAGTTCCAAATTGCCTTCCAGAATGGTTGGATCAATTCACAACTCCACCAGCAATGCATTAATGTCCCAATTTTGCCACATCCCCTCCAAAACTTATCGCTTTCCTTTGATCACTTTGTCAATCTTAAAGAACTACATGAATATAAATTATAATGATATAATGATGATATAATGATGATAATCTGCCCTTCTAAGTGTCCAAAGAACTAGAATTTTTCTAGGCCCAGAGAAACTTGCTAAACAGTTGCACACATTTCACATGTCAGCAAATTTATGTTTAAGATTTTACAAGGTAAGATTCCGCAATAAGTGTACCAAGAATTAACAGAGGAGCAGGCTGATTTTCAAAGAGGCAGAGGAACTAGAGTCTAAATTGCCAACATTCAGGATTAAAGAGAAAGTGAATTTTGGAAATATATCTATTTCTGCTTCAGAGACCACAATAAAGCCTTCAATTGTGTGGATCACAACAAAATGTGGCAAATCTTTAAAGGGATGAGAATACCAGATCATCTTTCTTGTTTCCTGAGGAACCTGTATACAAGCCAAGAAGCAACAGAATTGAATATAGAACTGACTGGTTTAAGACTGGAAAAGGAGTACGGCAGAGCTGTATATTGTCACCTTATTTAACTTATATGCATAGTACATATGTGAAAAGTCAGCCTGGATGAATCAAAAGTTGGAATTATGGTTTCTGAGAGAAATATCAATAATCTCAGACACTCAGATGCCACCCCCTGATGGAAGAAAGTGAACAAGAATTAAGAAGCCTCTTGATGAGGTTGAACGAGGAGAGTGTAAAAACTGTCTTGAAGTTACACATTAAAGAAAAATTAGAATCATAATATCTGGTCCCATTACTTCCTGTGAAACGGGGAGGGAAGAAATAGAAGCATTGTCAGATTTTACACTCTTGAGCTCAAAGATCATTGCATACAACCATGAAATTAAGATGCTTGCTCTTTGGGAAAAGAGCTATGGCAAATCTAGACAGCATTCTTAAAGAACTGAGATATCACCTTGCTGACCATACGGTCCATAGTTTTTTCAACAGCAACATATGACGGTGAGATCTGGACTTATAAGGAAAATAGTACTGCAGAATTGATGTTTTTGATTTGTGGTGCTAGAAAATGCTTTTAAGAATCTCTTAGACAGCAGAGAGATCAAATCAGTCAATACTTAAAGAAGTTAATTCAGATTATTGATTGAAAGGTAAAATATTGAAGCTAAAGCTTCTCTAGTTTGGCCACATGATGAGAACACAGGACTCATTAGAAAAGATCCCTTTGAAAAAGGAGGAGGTGATGGCAGAGGATGAAATAGAGTAGATAGGGAGAGAAAGAGAGAGAAGAGAGTTTTGAAAGCAAAAGCACAAATGAATGAATATATCATGGAGTTTTAGAATTAAAAGGTACATCTGCAATAAATAGTACAATTCCCTAGTTCTACAAATGACATAACTGAGGCTAAAAAATTTAAGGAACTTACTCAAGGTCACACAGTTAGTAGTAGAGCCAGGATGAGAACCTTAGTATCTTTATTTCCAATCTACATGTCTCTCCATTATACTACAATGGCAAGCTTACACACACACACACACACACACACACACACACACACAGAGTTCATGAAGGTCAAAATTATAACTAAATACAGTGTTTGCACAATTATTTACATCTTTATAGCAGTAGTGACTGAATGTGACTTAATAAACCTATTATTATTTATTATTATTATTATTCCTGTTGACTCCTTAGGAGCATAGGGCCGCAACCATCTCACGCCAACGGACTCTGTTCTGGGCAACTTCCCCCAGCTGGGCCCATGTCATTCCGACCGTTTTTGTTTCATTTTCAGCAGATCTTCACCAGGTCTGTTTTGGTCTTCCAACTTTCTTCCTCCCTGAAGGGTTCCAGCTCAATGCTTGTCTGGCTAAGTTGTCTTCCGGTTTTCGTAGCGTATGTCCTATCCATCTCCACTTAAGTTTCTTTATGTCCTGACTAATGGGATACTGGGTTGTTCTTTCCCAGAGACTAGCATTGGAGATCTTTTCAGGCCATCTGATGTTCAAGATGTAGCGTAGACATCTGTTAACAAAGACCTGGAGTTTGTTGGTGTTAGCGCTCATCACTCTCCAGCTTTCTGATCCATATAGGAGGACGGCCTTTACGTTGGTATTGAAGATTCGGAGCTTAGTGAGGAGGGACAGTGCTCTGGAGATCCAGACAGACCGCAGGGTGTTAAATGCCTGTCTGGCTTTTTTGATTCGGTTTCTGATGTCCTCATCTGCTCCGCCGTCCTTACTGACTATGCTACCCAAATAGGTGAAGTGGTCCGTCTCCTTGATGTTTTCTCCCTGTAGTTGGATTGGCAGGTCCTGTCTGCTGTTGACTGTGATCACCTGGTCTTCTTCTTGTTGATCTTCAGACCTGTCTTCTCCGCTTCTTCAGAGAGACGTGCAAGTTTGGCTTGCGCATCCTGCTGCTTGTGAGAAAGGAGACAGATGTCATCCACGAAGTCAAGGTCCTCGAGCTGCTTGGTGTGAGTCCACTGAATGCCCGTAATGTTGTCCTTGGTAATTCTTCTCATGGTCCAATCTATGACCATCAAGAAGATAAGGGGCGAAAGCATGCAGCCTTGCTTCACTCCGGTCTTCACTGTGAAGGGAGCCGTCAGTTTCCCATTATGGATGACCTGGCAGGTAGAGTCTTCGTATAATTGCTGGATGATGTTGATGAGCTTCGGGGGAATCCCGTAATGCTGCATCAATCTCCAGATGATGCTCCTGTCCACGCTGTCAAATGCCTTCTCGAAATCCACGAAAGTCATGTAGAGGGGGGACTGCCACTCGATGGACTGTTTGATGATGATTCTTAGGGTGACGATATGGTCGGTGCACGATCTGTGCTGACGAAACCCTGCTTGTTCTATTCTCAGCTTCTTGTCCAAGGCCTCCTTCAGTCTTTCTAAGATGACTCTGGTCAGGATTTTGCTGGGAGCGGATAGAAGCATGATTCCTCACCAGTTGCTGCATTGGGATAGGTCACCTTTCTTGGGTAGCTTCACCAGGTAGCCTAGTTTCCAGTCTGTCGGGACTTGTTCCTGTTCCCAGATCTTCTGCAGGAGGGGTTGTAGCATCTCCGCTGACATTTCTGGGTCTGCCTTGAGTGCCTCAGGGGGGATGCCGTCTGGACCTGCAGCCTTACCATTTTTCATGGTCTTGA
Organism: Gracilinanus agilis; assembly: GCF_016433145.1. Taxonomy (NCBI): domain Eukaryota; kingdom Metazoa; phylum Chordata; class Mammalia; order Didelphimorphia; family Didelphidae; genus Gracilinanus; species Gracilinanus agilis. Next base: position 147,078,885 of record NC_058135.1, on the reverse strand, counting down.
TGGCTTTGATGATCTCAACTTTGGTAGGTGGGCCCGTGTTCACCTGAAGCAGTTCGGTGGCTGGTGGTATGTCCGGAACAGTTGGTGGAGGCGGTCAGTTCAGGATTTCTTCGAAATGCTCTGCCCATCGGGCTCTCTGCCCTGCATCGCTTGTTATTGTCTTGCCAGTCTTGTCCTTCACTGGCTTGCTAGGGTTGTAGTTCTTTCCCGATAGAGTTCTTGTTATTTCGTACAGCCTCTTCATGTTCCCCTGCCCAGCTGCTGTTTCTGCTTCTTCGGTCATATCGTGAATGAACCGCCTCTTGTCATATCTTGTGCTCTTCTTGACTTGACGGTTAATTTCCCAGTACTGTGTTCGAAGTTCTTCTTTCTCCTGTTGATCTTGGCACTGGCTGATCTTCTGTTTCAAATCTCTTCTCTGTTGTATCTTGGCCCAAGTCTCTTGTGTTAACTATTCCTTGCGCTTTCTCCCTCTCTTTCTCAGGACTTCTGAGCAGGTGGTCTTCCAGGTCTGCTGGAGTTTGGTCCAGTGGTCTTCGACTGTCTCTCTCATGAGTCCTGTCAAGGCCGCGAACTTGTTCTTGATTTCGCAATTGAATGCTTCTTTTTCCTCTCTGGTCTTTAGGTCTTGCAATAAACCTATACACACCATCAAATCCAATTTTCTGGGGAGGAGAGTAGAGAAGTATGACCTTTCTTATGAGCAACAATGATCTTTTAAATTGTCTCTGTTTTTTGTTTTCTTTTCTTGGCAATACTACAGTGAATTAACCCTGGCTTATTGACTATGTTGATTTAAAATGGAATCCAGGCATAAGGAGTAGTTATATAACAGTTTCTAAAATGAATAGCATTTTAAGGAGTTTGTAGATTTTAGGATTTATTATCTTAGTGACTGAGGTAAATAGCATTTTCAGATGATAAAGACAAATAGGATTCTATCTATAACACATATCAGAACTGAAATCACCTGAATAATATAGATAAGAGGGCCAGTGTTTAGGAAACCTGAAGTAACAAAGGCTTACTAATTATAATCTAAAATCTAATAATTAACCCCACTCATCTTAAATCTCTATCATTCACCTTCTTACTCACTATAAATATATTCAGTTTTTCCTTATGTTTACAAATAAAAAATACTATTCCCTCTATCAGTCATCCCTGTTCAAGCTATCTTATACTACCTTTTTAAAAAATTCATAAGTTAAGTTCTTAGAAATTTTATACTGACTACTTGTATTTCTTTATCCTCCATTAACTATTATTCCTTCTTGCTTGCATCTGGCTTTTGAGCCTACTGTTCCTAAAAATGTTTTCTCCAAGGTCATAAAAGACCTCTTAATTGATAAATTCAATGGCCTTTTTTTCAGTTTTCATTCTTAACCTTTCTAAAGGAGATGACACTATAAACACCCCTTCCTCCTCCTCATACTTCCATGAAGTTATTCTCTTATTAACTTACCTGTCTGACCATTTTTTTTGTTTACTTCCCAGATTCAGGGCAAAATGCATTATAAAAGTTCATAAAATAAAAGTAAACTTTACTGTTGTAAGAACATGACATTACAACAGTAGGAAAGCTAAAGTATGTTATTTTGATAATCTTTACATTGGTCTATTGCTATATTTGATTCATAAGAAACAACTCTTATAATTGGCACCTTTCTTTCATCTTCTGAGAACATGAAGAAAAATTAGATATTAAGTCATCCACACAGGATGACATTGGCTTTCTCATAAAATTAGCACAAAATATCTGTCAAGAAACAAAAATGTTCTTTAGGTAGTTTTTAATCTGGATCAATTTGAGTTTTTTTCTTCTTCTCATCAAGGTATAGTAGTTGAGAAAAAAACTATTAAACTCGTAAATGGCATGTTAAAACTGCAGGATATTTCCAGCATGAATAGTCCCTTATCACCCAATAGACAAACTAAGAAATTATGGCACATTCTTCAAAATGTTTCTATGACCTCAAACAACTATGATAGGCAGTTTGTTATCTTCCATATCAGAATTCTGATATAGATGAATCAAGTATTAAAGCTTTTGCCCCATTAAAACAATGCATCTTCATACCCTGGTCCTGGTCCTATGGCTTTTCTGTCCTTTTGGAATAATTTTTTTTACTGACATTGAATCTAGGTAATGTTTTTTAACTTTAAAAAATGCTACATAAAGAGGGCAACTATGGTTCTGATGATCCTGATGTTGATTTTTTACACTTTAAGTTTGTAATCTGTGATCTGTGAATTTATTTTAAAAATATTTTAATAACTATTTCACTATAATTCACTTCCCTTATAATCTATAATTTTATCTTATCTATTTAAAAATATTATTCTTGGAAGTGGTCCAGAGACTTCATCAGGCTGCAAAAGGAATCCATGACACACAGAAATTTAAGAACCTTTCTTTTAGACCATTCCTATGACTTTCTTCTTTGTTTTTGTCTATTACTGACTAGTATTCTGGTGGGGTGCATTTACTCTGCACAAAGAAATGGTAGTTAGTTATCTATAACCTGGGTCCTCTCAGCTTATATTATCAATATTAGATGATTATTTTATGATAATTTTTTTTCTGGTCAGAAACCACAAGGACTTAGAAGGACTATTAGATTTTTATGTTCATATACCTCTCTCTGAACATGACTTAAATGAAGATGGTGGTGCTACTGATAGGCAAAGACAATTTAGGAGATTTTTTTGGCTAGCATACTATTATATCCATATAAATCTATTATTATGAGTCATGTATGTATTTCAAACAGAATAGAAACATATGTTATAAATCTAATATTATGGGTTTCTTGAATTAGTTTATTTTTAGGGGAAAGAAAGGTGAAATGATAGAAGGATATGCAAGAAATGAAGAAGTCAGAGTTTAGTTCTGGAAATGCAATTTAGTAGTTATAAACAAGAAACTATTTATAGCTAATAGTTTTAAATACAACTGAGAATGTGAGGTCAGATAAGCTCTCCAAAGGAGAAAATTTAAATAAAGAAAGCCTCAGTGTCCTAAGACACCCTGAAGATAACCAATGATGATCCAGACTACAGACTCATAGAATCTCAAAAGCTTAGTGTGAAAAACAGGAAGGAAGGGCACAAGCATCTACTCTTAGATATTGTGCCAAGCTATTTAAAAATATTATTACATTTGATCCTCACAACCCTGGGAAGTATCAGTCCCATTTTATAATTGAGGAAACTAAGGCAAACAGAACTTAAGTGATATATGCAGGATCTACTCACAACCTCCTGATTCCAGGATCAGCACTCTATCCACTACACTCCCTATCTGTGAACAGAGATTATGGTGAAGGCAAATAATAAGCACAGGGAGGAAGCAGTGGTAAAATAGAAGAATTTTCCATTTTTAATTATGGAGGTAAAACAGTTATGAGTCAGAATGAAATAAAAGATATAACCCTTCTTGTTTATAGTTTAGTATAAATATAACATAAGTAGAGGAGAGGCACATAAGAGTTCTGGGCCTGGAATCAAATAGATTAGAGTTCAAATTCAATATTCAGGACTTATTAGTTTGGTAATCCTGAGCAAGTCCCTTAACAAATCTGTACATCAGTTTCCCCATTTGTAAAATGAGGATAATAATAGTACCCTCCTCCAAGGGTTTTGATAAAAATAAAATAAGATAATAATTGAGAACTACTTAGTACAGTCCCAGGCACATAGAGGCCACTATAGAAATGCCAGCTGGTGTTATTATTGCTATTATTATTGTTGCTGTTATTATTTAAATAACATTTTTATGATGACTAAGTTTTGCAAGGCATCATTAAGTTGGGGGTGGGGAGGAATATAAAGAAAAACAAAAATAGTTCCTTATCTCAAGAAGTTCATGATATAAGTAGGGAGAGAGCATGCAAACAACTATGTACAAACAAGATCTATATAGGATAACTTGAAGGTAATTTCAGAGGGAAAGCACAAGTATTAAGCAAAGGCTTCTTACAGAAGGTGTATTGAAAGAAGTGAAAGAAGTCAGGGAATTCAAGAAGCAGAGAAAAGCAGAGAGCAATCTAGGCATAAGGAAAAGCCAGTGTAAATGGAGTCAGAGACAGAGTAAAGTATAAAAAGACTAGAAAAGTAGGTGCTAGGTTACAAAGGGCTTTAAGAAACAAAGTTTTTATATTTGATCCTGGAGGAAAGAGAGGGCCCCAGGAGTTTGCTAGGTAGTGGTGTACATGTTAAGATATGCGCTGTAGAGAAAGAGTTTTAATAGAGTTGAGGATAGATTAGATAGGGGAAAGACTCAAAGAAGGCAGACCAGAAGGCTATTATACTAGTCCAGCTGTGAAATGATGAAAGCTTTTACAAGGGTGGCAGGTAAAGCCAGAGGAAAGAAGGGGGCATACCCAAGAGATGTTTTGAAGATACAGTTTGATAGGATATAACAACAAATTGAATATGAGGTGAGAGAGAGGATCCAAGGATGACACTGGGAGCCTGGGTGACTGAGTTAATGGTGATGTCCTTAACAGTAAAAGGGGAATTAGGAAGATGAGAGGGTTTTGGAGGAAAGATAATTGTTTTGGGCATGATAAACACAAGATATCTAAGGTATGTACAACTCAAGATGTCCAGTAGGCAGGGACACTGCAGTTCATGAGACAGGTTAGAATCATTCACATAAAGATGATAACTGAATCTGTGGGAGTTGATGAAATCATCAAGTGAGACAGTATAAAGTGAAAAGAGAGCAGTGAAAAATAGGGCATGAGTTTGCACAGTTAAAGCCAAGATTTTAGAATCATCAGGATGGGGAGAGTATAATAGGGTAGGAGAACACTAATCAGTGAAAAATGAGTTCGGGAAGGTTATTATCATCCTTGGAGTAATGCACTGAAGGGTAAGGGTAAAGTAAAGTAGTAGTGGAGAATGAGCAACATAGCTGAATTTTTTCATGATATGAAGGGGCCAGGCAGGGACTCACTAGCAAGTAAAAAAATGTGTGTATGGAGGTGAGTGGGAGGGTTTGTTTGCATGAATTTGGAGTAATCTGGAGAGTGGACAGGTAAAGATGAATGAAAAGACTGATAAAATGGGGTAAGGCAACCGCTAAAGATAAAAACCATGAAGCTGAGGAAATTAATACATTTGCAAGCCACGGTGGTTGAAGGGACATCAACATGAATTTTGAGACCCCCAAGTTTGAGGGTGGAGTTTGGGGTAGCCTGAAAAACTCTGAATCAGGTAATGATCTCCACAGGAAAAGAAACCAGTAGCTGATGGTCACAAGGATCTGGAATGGATAATATGGATAGATGGAATGAGACTCAAAGGAAAGGTTACTCAGTGATGGCAGCAGAAAGGCTCTGAAAGCAGCATTAAACAACTCTTTAATAACACATTTGTAAACTCATTTTTTTCCTTTTTGAAAATATGAACATGTCCTTTTCTAGTCCTGTATCACTCCTATTATTCTCCATGACAATTCAAAGATGATAGGGTTAGTAGTCACATGCCAATATTTGCAGTAGGCTGGGTTGCTAAGGACTTAGGTACTTTGGACCTAGCCTCTAAAATATATCAAAGGCAATTTAAATTCACTCTTATTACCTCTATCTTCTGTTCAATTATCTATTAGGTATTTTTGTCCCCCACCTCTTTTTTATCTTGCTTAGAAAAAAAAAATTAGCAAAATAATTTGATTTGTTTTTCTTTCAATTCATCTGTTATCATGAGCCCATCACTTTCACCAGGAATCCTGTTCTTTCATTTTGTCTCCTTGTTCTCCTAATTATATTCTTAAAAAACAAACAAACAAACAAACAAACAAAAACCCTAAATCCTTACCTTCTGTCTTAGAATAGATACTAAGTATTGGTTCTGAGGGAGAAGCATGGTAAGGGGTAGCTAGGCAATTGGGGTTAAATGACTAGGCCAGAGTCATACAGCTAGAAAGTTTCTGAGGCCAGATTTTGCACCCAGGACCTCTGGTCTCTAGGCCTGGCACTCTGTCCAGAGCCACCTAGCTCCCCTTCCCTAATCATATTATTTTTATAAAAGACCCCAAGGTTCAAACAAGGCCTCAGCCACTTCCCAGCTGTGTGACCCTGGGCAAGTCACTTGACCCCCATTGCCCACCCTTACCAATCTTCCACCTATGAGACAATACACCGAAGTACAAGGGTTTAAAAATAAAATAAAAAAAAAAAGACCCCAAATCCATCTCTTCTTGTTAGCCTCAGTTGATTCTGAACTTTTGGATCACTATTTCGGAAGGTAAAATAAGGCATACAAAAAAAAATAGCAAAAAATACTGAAATAATTAGGTAAAACAGGCTCAATAACTACAGAGGTAGAAAAATGTAAGACACAAAAACGGTTTTCTTTTACATATTACTGTTAGATGTTTTAAGTCTAGTTGAGAAGGGAAGATGAAAGGCAAAAAAAAAAAAAAAAAAAAAAAAAAAAAAAAAAAGGCAAAACTAGCCAGTCTTTCTTTCATAGAATTTATAGTTTTTTTCTACACAGAAGATGAGCAGAGGTATTCAGGAGAAAATGAGTTCAGTAACTCCACAGTAGGAAAGATCTTTTATAGAAACTAAGTGAAAATTTTTAGAAGACTATGGCAGTGTATATAGTATGTCTAGAAGTATATAATGTATTTAGGTTTATGTAATATCTTTCTTTTGGGGATATTTGCTGTTTCAGAATTTATAAATCAAGAAAGAATCTAGACTTAAAACACCAAGAATTTTTGTTTCATTTTAGCTTTGTATTACAGGCAGTATTCCTTCATTTACAAAAAATTCGCTGTGACTTTTGGAATCACATAAAATTATTGTCCTTAAGGAACTAGATGAAAAAATATTTATAGCATCTCTTTAGTAGTGGCAAAAAACTGGAAACTAAGTATGGCCATCCAACTGGAGAGTGACTGAATAAACTATGGTATACGAATGAAACAGAATCGTATTGCACTATAAGAAATGATGAAAGGTAAAATTTCAGAGAAATCTGAGAAAATGATACAAAATGAAGTGAGAAGCAGAACAATTCATACCATAACAACAATATAAAGAAAAACACCTTTGAAATACTAAGAACTCTGAAAAATATAATGAACACCCATAATTCCAAAGTACTGAATGCTACCTCCCTCCTGCCCTGCTCACTTCTGATGAGAGGAATAGGCTCAAAATACAAAATGAGATGCACATTTTTAGATGAATAGTATGAATTTAGATGAATAATATGGCAGCTAGGCAGTGCAAAGAGTGTTGGGCCTGGAGTCAGAAATACCTGAGTTAAAATCCAGCCTCAGACACTTATTAGCTATATGACTCTGGCCTGACCTTGTTTCTGTCAGTTTCTTCATCTGCAAAATGAGCTAGAGAAGGAAATGGCAAACCACTCCAGTATCTTTGCCAAGAAAACCCCAAATGGGGTCACGAGAAGTTGGACACAACTGAAGTGACTGAACAACACACAGCACAGTGCCTAGCTCATAAAAGGCATTTAAAAAATGTTTACTGGATTGGATTGTTTAATTTTGCATAGGTGTTTTAAGGATTTTTATTTTCTTTTTAATAGGGTAGGGAAGTAGGAGGGAGAGGAGCAAAGGATTACAAAAATAAGAGGAGAACCTAATGAAGGCCGGAAGGAAACCCAGACAAGCAGTGCCACTTTGAAAATTACATGTTTACTTTATTATATACTTTAAAATAAAAATTAAAAAAAGACTTCCTTATCTGTCTAATCATTTCCCTCAGTCTAGAACTACCTGTTGATTTATAGAAGCTACAGTATTCCACAAAGTCCTAGGAAACACAATTTTCACAGTCCAGAAATATCCATTTTACTCTGATGGTGTGAGAATTGATAAAAATGGAATATGGGTAGATTCAATGATTTTTTTCCAGTAAAGATGTCATTTTCCCTTCAGATCAATGAACTATTAATTTAGAAAGACAAACATAAAAATAATCTTAGTGGTTGGACATTTGTGTTCTGTGATATATATTGAGTATTACTATAGTAGTCTTCTTACTCTTCTACTTTAAATCTTATTCCAATGGCTCACTAGGCCAGGGTGGTAATCCAGGTACTCAAAGGCAATGCCATAGAGTATATAAAGTATTATATGTCATAAATATGATAAGCAAACAAAAAAAGAATGAAATGTAGTATGAAATTAATATATTAGATTAGGATTTGAATCCAGGCCTTTTAATCCAGAGCCAGTATTCTTTCTACTGTACCACATTTCTAAAATACTTTATCAGGCCAATTATTATTTTAAAAAAATGTGAATGACCAGATGCATCCAGAAGTTTTGTTTTTTTTAAAACATTTATTAATATTTGTTTTTAACATGGTTACATGATTCATGCTCCTACTTTCCCCTTCACCCCCTACACTCCCCCCACCCATAGCCAATGTACATTTCCACTGGTTTTAACATGTGTCCTTGATCAAGACCTATTTCCAAATTGTTGATAGTTGCATTGGTGTGGTAGTTTCGAGTCTACATCCCCAATCATGTCCGCCTCAACCCATGTGTTCAAGCAGTTGTTTTTCTTCTGTGTTTCCACTCCCGCAGTTCTTCCTCTGAATGTGGGTAGCGTTCTTTTCCATAAATCCCTCAGAACTGTCGTGGATCATTGCTTTCTGCTGGTACAGAAGTCCATTGTATTCGAATTTTACCACAGTATATCAGTCTCTGTGTACAGTGTTCTTCTGGCTCTGCTTCTATCGCTCTCATCAGTTCCTGGAGGTCTTTCCAGTTCACATGGAATTCCTCCAGTTTATTATTCCTTTGAGTACAATAGTATTCCATCACCAACATATACCACAATTTGTCCAGCCATTCCCCAATTGAAGGACATTCCCTCCTTTTCAAGTTCTTTGCCACCACGAAAAGCGCAGCTATAAATATTTTCGTACAAGTCTGTTTATCTATGATCTCTTTGGGGTACAAACCCAACAATGGTATGGCTAGATCAAAGGGCAGGCAGTCTTTTATACCCCTTTGAGCATAGTTCCAAATTGCCAGCCAGAATGGTTGGATCAGTTCACAACTCCACCAGCAATGCATTAATGTCCCAATTTTGCCACATCCCCTCCAGCATTCATTACTCTCCCCTTCTTTCATGCATCCTGAAGTTTTATATTTCTAGAATGACTATATTCTTTAGTTCTTATTAACTTACCTTTTCTCCTCATTTCTGCCCTGTACTCTTTACATGGTTCTTTAAGCCTGGGGGCAATAATGCATGAATGTCATGGGTATTCATACTACATAATCTCTCTTATAAGTATCATAGTACCACTTTTATCTGTGCCATAAGGCATTTTCACTCCATCTGTCATGTCTTCAGATGAATTTTTACAAAAGATTTTTAAAAAATCATTGGACCCAACTCATACTGCAGGAATATATATGTGTATATATATATATATATATATATACACATATATATTGTATAAAGTGAGACAGACAAGCAGTTGTCATACATTTGTCATAACTGTATTTAAATAGCAAAATTATTTAAAAAACACTATATCATTGGACATTAAATTTATATCATTTCTTTTTTCCCCATTGAACTGCTTTCCTAAATAAGTGGTAGAAGTTCTAGTAAATAATGTGAAAGATTTTTCCTAATGAAAATGTGAGTTTCTCATCAATTATTGAACTCCATACAATGAGAGAGTCAAGCAACAAAAATAAGCTATCATTAGGATAAAAAATGCTTGTCTAGCTAAGGTAATATAACTCCTTTGAAAGCCAAGTAGTATATTCACAAGGGAATTTTATTATTAATAATTCAACTTTAATATTTACATATTAAAGTTCTTTTGAAGTTCCTTTTATTGCTTCCTTATTAGAACTGAAAATTGAAATAAATAAAAAATGGTAAAATATTAAAATGCATGTATGTGGAAGAATAGATCTTTAAATGATACTATATTTCAGATTCAAACTACTAAAGTTCCCAAAAGTTATGCCAATCAACTGCAAGCTTTGGTTGGTAGGACCAGACTGGAAAGATACTGAATATAGGACCTCTATGTTTTTTGTTATCAGAGGAGAAGCTTGGCTAAATTTTGAGAAACTCATTGTGAGAGTGATGGATTTTTCAGCCACAGAAACTCTCAAAAACTATTTTGCTAGCTTAAAGATCTGCATCTATAAAATGCATCTAAGTTGTAATCTGTATATGCAGAGTACCTATACCTGAAAATACAGCTTTGAAGCTGAATTACCATTTTTGACAGTCACTTTGCATTACTAGAGTCCTACTGAGATTACAATGAACTAAAACCTCTATTTTCTTTCCTTCACAGGAACTCCTATCAAACCAACTCATCTCCACCTATACTTGTGTATTAAGTATAAATTTATACTTAAATCTAACTATAAAATATCATATTTTTCCTTATTAAATTTAACTTATTTTGAATCCATTATTTCCATCTACTTGCATACTTTTTGAATCTTAAGTCTAATGTTGAATATATTAGCTATTCCTCCTGGTTTTAAGTCATCTATGGATTGGTATGCCTTCTATTTCATTATTTTTTCACTAACATGAAGGTCTCTTTAATTTTATCATAAAGATTATTTCTTTAACACTTATAACTCTCATTATGTTAAATATAAAACATTTTTGCAGGATGTTTCAAGTAATTAGGGTATGAATATTTTTATATGATGCTTGAGGAATAAGAAAAATTGAAATCTAGGGAGTGTTAAAAAAGCTGGTAAGTTCATTTTAAAAGCAATCAATAAAGGAAACTAATAGTTTTCTTTCTCTGTCATATTCTTTTACAAAGATTAACAAGGCAACTTAGGCTAAGAGAGTGATGTTGAGTGATCAGTATGCTAACACAGAATGTGCCTACAGCACTCCTATATTTATGGAAAAGACCCCGGGTTTATATTTATTTGTATACACATATGTACACATACAAACATAATCACTATACATGAATAGTAAATAGTAGGCATTACCAAACTATCCACTAAATCCACTATCTACTAAGACTGACAGTGACATAAAAAAGAATGAAAAAAATCTTTAAGTATAAAGAAAGGAGAAAAAAGGTACTATGTGAATCCAGTATATTTTTGCATTTTTCATAGTAGAGTTGAATAAATAATATACTTTATTATGATTAAAATTGATTTTGACGTATACTTATGGAAAACAGCATAAACATATAAATAATATTTTCATGATGTCATTTACATAAGGCTCCATTTAACTTGATACCTAGTCACAGAAAATTTATATCAAAGAAACAAAGAAGTCAAATGTATTTAGAATTAGGCATGTATATAAATGCAATTTAAGCTTAAAGCAGCTTAAAAATATGTCAGGAGCTCAGAAATCTAGTTCAATTTTGGCTCAGATTCAGATTCAGTTTCTGTCCCACTAATAAATGTGAGCTTACCCATGGCTTAACCCTTGATCTTTTGTTCTTCTCCTTCTAATTTCTCCATTCTCAGGTCTGTAACTATCACCCAAAGAGATTCCCTACAAATTAAAATAATCCTTCTAGTGTGTGTGGATCATTGTCTTTACCTGTATCTTTCTATGTGTCATTTAAACACATCTCCTTACATATACTATCATCATCAAATTTAGCATCTCTAATATTTAACTCATCATATTTCTTCCAAAGTAGTTCCCTCTATCTGGACTTCTCTATTTTTATCAGTGGGGCATATGGAGCATACAGGGAGTACCTCTAGTGGAAGGCTTAATGAGTTCTTTTCAAGGCTGCTCATTCACTTTTGGTATTCACCTCTTATCTATTCTCACCCATGGCTTCAAGAAGCTGTAGCAGGTGCAGTTATCCACACCCTGGTAAAAGTGTCTTGGTAGGTGGACTAAACCAAGTTGAGAGTAGTCATCAGGACTCAAACCTATCATTAAGTGAGGAGGGAAGACAGCTAAAGTAGGTATTTGTAGAGCACTTAGAGTTTGGTCAGACATCAACTATGCCAAGTGTATATGTGTATGTGTGTGTGTATGTGTGTGTGTGTGTATATATATATATATATATATATATATATATATATATATATGACTATCTGCTGCATCCCAAGTCATCACCAGTCATCTTAACTTTTGTCCTGCCACAGGACTTTGATGACTCTTGAATAGAGAATGAGGCTGCTGATGCTGTAAAACTACCTCATTTAAATCCAACCTTCATGATGTCACTGATCTTCTTTAAAAATGAAGGATGAACATCAGCAACAATTTCTGTCAGTGGCAGAATCATTATCTCAGGCATGCAGGCTCAGACATCTTTGAGTCCTCCAGCTTTCTTATATCCTATAACTCTCTAGTAACTAAGTTCTTTTGATTCTTCCTTTGTAATTTGTTTATATCAGTCTCTTCCTTTCAGCATGGTATGACAGAAAGAACATGCCCTTGTAGTCAGATGACTTGAATTTTGGTCCTGCCACTTAATAGTTATGTGTCCTTGAACAAGTCATTTCACTCTAGGCCTCTGTTTCTGACTTATAAGGTCCCTTTTCTAATTGTAAATCCACATTCTATCAGTGATTCCCATTGCTCCTACCCTTGGCCTTCATTATTTTAAGACTTTGCTACTAGTATATTTTCATATCTGTCACGTGTTTCTCCCTTTTAATCTACCATATACTTCAGACTGTATCATCTTAAAAACATGTTACTTCCTTGTTTTAAGACAAAACTCTAATGGCTCTACATTACTTACAAAATAAAGTCCAAACTCCTTAGTCTGACATTTAAGATTGCACAATCCAGTTCAATCTCTTCAATGTAATTTACTACAATAACTTTATGCCTAGCCAGACTGGTACCCAGAAAGAGTCATGGACATTTCTATCTTGATTCCTTTGATTATACTGATCCTCCCATTTAGAATGCTCTACTTCTCTGTTGTTCCGTGTATCCAGAACCTATTTTATCTTTTATGGGCAGTCGGATGGTGAAGTGAAGAGAGGACTGAACCTGCAGTCAGGAAGATCTGAGTTTAAATCCTGCTTCAGACACTTATTAGCTATGTGATGCTGGGCAAGTCATTTAACCCCATTTGCCTCAGTTTCCTCATCTGTAAAATGACCTGGAGAAGGAAATGGAGTCAGGAAGAGCAGGACGCCATCTGAACAACAACAAACAACAACCTTTGCTGTCAAAACCCAGCTTAAGTCTCATCCTCCTTCATAAAATCCTTCCCAACTGACCCTCCAGGTCAGAGGATTTTCTCCTTTCTTTGAATTCCTATAGGCTGAATTGTCTCTAGCATTGATTTTGCATTTAATGCTACTTTATACTATTACAGACTTTTTTCTTTATCATGCCTCTTCCCCTTATGGAGGATGGTATTAATAGGAGATTAAGATACAAACACAAAAAATGATATTATATTATAAGGTATACATTTTCTGATCATAACTATTATAAATAGGAAATTAATTTATTTTTCTATAACTTAAAAAAATTATTCACAGATAATTTGGCTGAACTACTGGGATCTATTGCCCCCTTACCAGCTCTAGTCCCCTATAGTTAGTAAACACCTACCACCTCTTTATAATACTGAATCTTTAAATGCTAACTAGCTAACACCTACTTTTCATTCTCTTATCTTTATCCACTCAAACCCTACACTTTCAAGGCTCATCCCAGATCTGTGTGTTTCTTGTATAGGATACCTGCTTTAACATTAACATACTTTCATTTTACTCCTCTTCCAACTGTGTTCCTTCCATCTTTCAGCACTCACAGATATCTGGCTCCCCCAGAATAAATTACATTTTTGTTCATTCTTTCTAGTGTTGGGTGTATTTTCACTCACACACTGGTTCTAGAAGATACAGAATACTCCTTTCCTCATTGTTACTTCTAGACTCTTTCTGATGTCATCATTCAGGAACCACTTTGAATCTTTCGTAAAAGGGGACAGTAATGTTAGGGGTTAAAATTAAAGGGTTGGACTAAGTTATTTAAGAGTATGGTCTTCAGGAATTAATTACTCAATTCCAAAATGACTTTTATGGTAATTTATTTACAAAAGGAGAGAGAAAGAGTGAAAGTTGATAAATGGGAAGAGGGCAGAGTAAGAGATCTAGCTTAACGAGCTAGACTATGTGCTCAAGCTCTGGCTTACTCCAGCAGGGCTCCAGTAGCCCCAGCCAGAGGGCCCTTGGGGTCAATTAACAAGAGTTTTAGCTACAAGGCCTCCATCCAAACGAGGGGCCCCTCTGGAGGTTAGTACCTCCAGGAACGGCCAAGGAGGGGAGTCAGTCTTTTTCACTCAACCACATGGTAGTTCTAAGGAGAAATAGAAAGCAGTCCAAGTTCCTCAGCCGGAACTCCTCTAGGGTCCAGTTCAAGGCAAAAGAGAGCGTCACAGGAATTTCTGGCCACTTTTAAAGACCATTCCTTTTGTCACTTCCTGTGCCTTTCTCCCACTTTACGTGTACCAATTACATCTAAAGTTTTGCTTAGGACTGTCCAGAGGGCAGTCAGTTGATTCTGATTTGTCACCCACTTTCGCACAAGTGGGTCACAGATCTCCCCTACTCAGGTGTAAGTGGGGTGTATATGATTCTGGTGATTAAATCTAAAAATGGGCAAGGGAGAGTTAATCCCATCTTCACACCTTTAAGGTTTATTCTATTCAAAGAAATTGCCTAATCCAGACTGTAGGTTCAGTTAGCTACATACTTTCCAGGATTAGTCTTCCTTTTTCCTCAAGTATGCTTCCAGACTTTCCTTCCATTCCAATTCTTGCCCTATACTAAGGAATTTTAAAGATATGTTAAAGTTCCCTCAAATATCCTTGCTTCTTGATTCCTCAATGTATTCCATTTTTATGACCATTCTGGCATTAATCTCTTATCATTCCATCTCATTTTACTCCTAAAACAGTTCTTTATCCTTCAATACTCTCCCAGATCATAACCTCTGCCTTGTCTTCAATTTTCAATCTTGATCCTATAATTAACTATTTCAATATTATTCTATTCTTATTCTCAAATCTCCAATCTCCTTGCTTTGCAATTGCAAATTATTTCTATCATCCACCACCTCTTATACTCACAAATTGCCAAACTGTGTAGGAAATCATCTGATTGTACAGATGGGATTCACTACAAATTTATACCTAACTTTAACAGAGCCCTTACTGTATCAAGACAATTCTTTTACTCTTCTTTAAATGATATCACAACCTACAAAGAAGCTGTTCTTCCTCTCATAACTTCCTGAGGTCCACCTACTATTTTAGTTGAGGGTCTTACTTCATGCTACATGAAAGCTTCTTGCTATGTTCCATTTTAGGCCTTTGCACTTCCTATCCCCAAATGCTTGTAATATATACTCCTCACCTCTATCTCTTAGAATCCCTAGTCTCCATCAAAATTCAGCTTGTGTACCCTTCTATATATTTTTCCTGATGTCCCTATAGTTGCTACTGCCTCCACTCTACAACCAAAATAACTTGTATTTATTTTATATATACTTAAATATATATGTTGTTAATCTATATAGAGTGAAAGATACATGAAAGCAAGAACTACTTCATTTTTATCTTCATATTTTCAGTGTTTTAGCAAAAAGCCTGGAACATAAAAAAGGACTAAGACATGCATACATGTTTGATTACTTGCTTGCTTAGATTATTTTAGGTTAATGATATCCTCATGCAGGTAAGAAAATTTTATTAGGAAGGTTATTTTCCCCTCCGATGCCTGTGTTTATGTATATAACAACCTAGCATAGTAATTACCTTATCTTAAGCCTAAGAGCAACATAATGGTCCATAAAGTCCACTTCGTTCCCTCCTTTTCAGCTTTAGGGAGTTTATTTTAGATGAAGTTTTGAATTCAGAAATTTACTCCAAGCTCTCAGTTAAGAAAATTCTTAGTACTTGGGGAGAGGTTGAGCTTTTCCTAATCTTACATTTATATCCATCTCTAATTAATCTTTGGATTCTTTGTGGCTGTGGCAAAATTAAGTTTACTGGAAATGTAATGAAAGAGTGGGTTTTGTTATATGGTCTGTGGACAGATAGATACTGGGAGGGGAAGTTTGGGAAAGAACTGACCTTTTCTAAGAAAAAGGCTTCAAAATTAGGGCTGGGGATCATGTGCAAAGGTTATCATTGAAGCCAGGGGAACTGATGAGCTAGCATGAAGAGAAATGCTAAAAGGACTCAGGACAGAACCCTGAGGGACACCTATAGTGAGACAACATAATAAAGATCCAGTAAAGGAAATGAGATGGAGTGGTTGGACAGACAGGACAGGTAGCAGCTGGAGAGTAGGAGAAAGTAGTGTCACAAATATCTATAGAGGACACAGTACCTGGGAATAGAAGATGATCAGCATCGTCAAATGCTATAGGGAAGTGAAATGGGATGAAGTTTTAAAAAAAGGTCATTAGATGTAGAAATTAAGAAATTACTGGTAACTTTAGAGAGGGCAGTTTCAGCTGAATGAAAAGGTTGGAAGCCAGATTGCAAAGGGGCTAGAAGAGAGTAAGAGAAAAGGAATAGGAGGTATTTAGTGTAGATAGCTTTAGCCATGAAGAAGAAGAGAGACATGGGACTATAGCAAGTAATACCAGATTATATGCTAATTAAACACTGATACTGTAATTAAAATGCCATATAAATGTCACATGCAGTTCTTGAGATTATGATTATGGAGTTGTTTTTTTAAGAAAAAAAAAGAAAATAAGATTTTGCTAAATTCAAGGAAGGGAAGAGATTAATGAACAGATAAATGAACAACTGCCATAATATCCACTTCAATGAGCATTTTTTAACAATCATAAAGTTAACACATTTTATTAACATCTTATTCATTAGATATGATGAAGTTTCAATTAACCGTCATATGATACCAAACAGGGCTAAGATTCTGAACCATGATCTCCAAAAGAAGAAGGGTATGTTGTTGAACATACTTACAATTTACAAAAGACAAAATGCTAGTAAATGATCTAGATTGACTACTACCATCTTTACCATCCAAAGTTCATAATCATAAACCTTTCCCAAAAGGATTTAAAAAAACTTTTAATAACAGCTTAAAATATGAGCACAAAATGTGTGAAATGATCCAAACATTAGAGGATTAACTAAAAGCAATTCTGGACTTACTTCAAATTACTGATCCTGGTTTCTGCAGCTTCTGTAAGCTTTTTTGTTTCCTCTTTCCACCGGTTGGTTGCCTTCTGTTGAGCTACTAAGAGACGTCTCAATTCAACAGTGGAATTATGGTTACTGTCTTCTAGCTCTCTCAAACGAATTTCAAATCCATGCTCCTTTACTGAAAATTCATGTTCCATTGTGCTGATCTAGTGAACAAAATGAACAGTGTTTTTCTTTTCATTTACTCTTTTTATTGCTACAATGATCAACCATGTAAGCAAGTGTAGCTAATCACTATACCATACATATTGTTCAGTTCATGATCAGTTCATGAAATTAAATTATAAAATTTGTCTTAGCTGTTAAATTCTATGAAATTGATCTAAAAATGTAGACTAAGTAAATAAAGTGGAGGGTGCAGATTACACATATGCATAGAGGGAGAAAAGTAGAGGGAAGGGGGATAGCAAGTTTGAATAACAAAAAAAACCCAGTTTGAATCATAGTCAAAAACGTGCAGGGGAATAGTATGAGGGAAGACTAAAGAAGCTGGTTGGAATTAGATTTAGAAAAGCTTTGAATACTAAGGTATTTGGAGTTTGGTAGGGAATAGGGAACGACTGAAGTTGGAACTGACAAAATCAGAACTGTACACTGAAAATTAGTATGATCTGGATAGAAGGAGAGAATGGTCACAATGAATCCAGATGGCAGAACTGAGGGAAAAGTCAAGAGCTCGCCAGGCAAAGTGGTAGAAACAGGCAAGATTTAGAACTTGAATAGCAGACTTGTGGTAAGGAACACAGATCTAAAATGATGATGAGAGGGAAGGAACAAGCAGGAATTTCATCCAAAGATGCCAGTATGGATATCAGAGCTTGAGGTTTAAGCCTAGAAGGAGGAGACACATAAGAAAAAAAGGATTTGGGATAGTTTGAAACTCCCAGACAATGAAGCCTGAGTACGACTTTTAAGAGTCAGTTTGTTTGGAAGACTAACCAGGATTTTGGAGTGGAAGGAAAAGTGAAGCCTAGTTGCCTGTATTTATTTCAGTTAACACCCCAGGAGAAATATCAAACTGAGCAATCAGTGTTCTAGAAAACAGAGAAGGGGCTAAGGTGGGTTATCTCTCTAGCCAATGATCCAATCTATAGGCAGGTGTCCAGGGAAGGTGCTATGAAGCAGGAATGGGCTAGAATCTCAAAATTCGGTGCCCAGAGCTCTGAGTTGTGCCAGTAGCTTGGATGCCTAGGTCTATTCATGGGGTATCTCAGAAGGACAAGGAATGTGGATCCAACACCCAGAGCTTAGGGGTAAGGCCAGTAGGGCTAAGAAATCCAGAGCAGATAGATGGAAAAATGATAAACATATTGAGGGGTCAGATGTGTCCAGGACACAGACTCAGAGGTAGAGAATGGTTCTAAAACACTTCAGGCAAGAGTTCAAATAAAAACACAACTTGTCCAAAAATCAGTGACAATTTCTATGAGAAATTATACAACCATTTAAGAATATTTTAAATGTAGTTAGAGTAATAGAGGAGAGAGTTGGAGGAGAGATGAAAGCCATGGAGCAGTCTGGGAAGGAGAAATGACAGCTTAGTGAAAAAGGTATTAAAAGGGCGCAGACAGAGGATAGTGAATTCATGAGACAACAAGAGATACTAAAATGAGGTTGGGCAATTAGAAAGGAAGTTGTGGGGTGTCTCACATCAAAAATTGATCATATTGAAAGCCATATCAAGGAGAGATAGTTTAAGAATCATTGGACTACTTGAGAGTTATGACCAAAAGAAGAGCCTGGACACAATATTTCAGGTCATGAAATAAAACTGCTGAAATATCTCAGAACTGGAGTGAAAATACAGGGGGTTCCATTAGTCACTTTCTAAGAGAAGCCTCAGTATATAAACAGTCAGAAATGTCATGAACAAAATACAAGGCTTCTATGTCAAATAGACAGTATTGCAGTTGGCTGAAAAAAAGGTATTCAAATTCCAAGAGGAAACAGGAATACATAAGATTTATCAACTACGTCTATGGAAAAGTAAAACAGAACACAATATTCTTGAGGACAGAAAATATGAACCAAGAATGAATGAGTAAGGTCCGATGGGGGAAATGGATCTTTATAGAAATAGAGGACTTTTAAGTATTGCAAGTGAAGAGATTTTTTTGTTTGTTTGTTTTTTTAAATCCCTTACCTTCCATCTTGGAGTCAATACTGTGTATTGGCTCCAAGGCAGAAGAGTGGTAAGGGCTAGGCAATGGGGGTTAAGTGACTTGCCCAGGGTCACACAGCTGGGAAGTGTCTGAGGCCAGATTTGAACCTAGGACCTTCCATCTCTAGGCCTAGCTCTCAATCCACTGAGCTACCCAGCTGCCCTGTTTTAAGCATTTCTGATGAAGGGACGTGATGAAATTTTGAAGTACAAACATCGAAGAGGGGAAAAACAAAAAGGTACAGACAATTGAGAAATCAGAAAGATTTTATAAATCTGAAGGGTTTGCATTCTAATGGAGAAGGGTGGAGGAATGATATAAAATTCCTCTGAGAAACACTAATGCCAATTAAGGTTGCAGAAGGAGTTGAATAAGATAGAAGGCCTGGGAGCAAGTTTTATTATGCTTTAATGATCTTAAAAGAGGAAATGAAAGGGAGATCAAAAAGGGAGTGGAAATAAGGGAAACTTAACTCACAGAATCAGGGGATGCAAGAAATCTTTATCAAAGATGGAAGGAACCATATTTTGAATTGATGCATATTCAAGTGAACAGAACCAGAAGAAAAACTGGTGCTATAACAACACTACAAAAATAAGCAATTATAAAGGACTTAAGAATTCTGACCAACTCAATGACCAATCACGATTCCAGAGGACCAATAATTTAGAATGCTGCCTACCTCTTGACCTAGATAGACTAGGTACGCAAAGTGAGATATACATCTTTAGAAATGGACAATGTAGTCATTTGTTTTGTTTGATCATGGGTGCTAAGTGGCTGGGGTTTTTGTTTTCGTTTTTCAGGGAGGTAGGATATAGAAAAGGAGAGAAGGAAGATGCTTGTTAATTGGGAAAAAAGTCAGTGAATTTACTGTTTTTAGGTATTATGCAGAAGAAACATTGACAACCAAGCTGGAGAGACTTGGTGGATCCCAATTGATTCTCAGGGCCATCAACTACAGCATTTACTATAAAGTCTCTTTAAGAATGGTTATATCTCCCAAAGAATGCTACTGAAGAAGAATTGAGAACAGCCTTAGATTTATGTAATATACTCCCTTTATAGCACTGCTTCAATTGCTTTTTCAAAAACGCCAAGTTGCTTCATGCTTAGGAGGTAATTTTTTGTGGAAAATGAAAGAAATCATATTCAAGTCTGCTTGACCTGTTAACTTTCTGAATTATGATTAATGTTCTCTGATGGGTAAAAAGAATAGGAGAGCCTGTAAAATTGTTTACTACCTTTCTAAATATTCTCTGTACTAGAATTTTCACAGGCATACATAGATCCAACTAGGTCTTGACGATACCTTTAATTTGGCTTTTTGTTGAGCCTCCAAAGCAACTTTTCTCAAATCCTCAGTGTCTTTTTGCAACTGTTCATTTTCTTGCTGAAGTTTTAGCCTTTGTTCGCTGACAGAGCCACAGTTTTCTCTTTCAGACTCTAAAACACTCTGAAGCTTCTGAATCCTTTCCTGGCTACGTGACATCTCTTCTTCAGAACTGATAGAAAACAAAACATCCCACTTAATGATGTGCTATAAAATTCAAGAAGTAATTCCATATTTTACATTGTTTTATTTTCTTGAGTCATTTAATTATAATTCACAATTATACTTTATTTTAAAATTGTTTGCTATAGTAGGTGTGTTCTATGTAAAACAGCAGAAAAGCAAAGCAGCTAAATTAAACTACCTACTCATCTTTAAAAATCAGTTTGCAATATTTTGATTCTGTAAGTTAAATTTAAGAGATATACTACAAAAGAAACTCACTGGGCAAGGAAGACTTAATGAAGTTATAAATTCTAGGTCATAGTAATTGAGGAAGGTCCAATGGAGCAATATTCAAAAGTCCTTTACTTCATCACTGAATTCAGTTACAGGACCACATTAATATATTATATTGAGGAATATTATAGTGAGGACAATTTTGCATTGTCCCTATGAGGTTTGCCTGAGTTTTTCTGAAATTATAGTAGTGTGACTATAAATGTGCTCAGATTTCTTGGATTCTGGAAAATGTTTTAATGGGTAGAAGAATCATTAAAATATCAGAGTAACATGCAGGAGTTCTCCTCTAAATACACTAAGAACAACATAAAATTTTCCCTTTTTATTATCATATTCTAATTCCCATGTAATATAATCACTATAACATTCCAGAATTGTTTATCAGCCCTACTTACATTATGAACCACAATTAATGCTGTTAAATGCAAACAGACTTTAAATGGAGCCTATGATTCTGCTCCTTTGGCAATAAGAGTAACTGTGGATAGAAATGGGAGAATGGGCATGTGGTGTGCAGATGACAGCTGAGATTAAGATGACCTCAGAGTACTACGGGTTCAAAGTCACTTGCAACAAAAAAATTCATATGGAGACTGAGTGTTTGAAAATACACCACCATCTAGAGCAGCTAGGTAGCACAGTGGATAGTGTACCAGGCCTGGAATCAAGAGGGCCTGGGTTCAAATATGGCTCATATACTTCCTAGCATGTGGCCCTGGGGAAGTCCCTTAATCCCAGTTGCCTAGTCCTTGTCCTTTTGTTTTAGGATTGAAACTTAGACAGAAGGTAAGAAATTTAATAGGAAAAAAAAAAAGAAAATATACAATCAGTTCCACATAAATGAAGTGTTAAGATAATAATGAGGAGTAAGAGAGAGTAGCATCTGGCAAAATGGTTTTAGAGTGTGTTTGCCTCTTGTATTCCCAGATCTGTTCTTAGAGATTCCTCATGGGTTTCTGCCAGGTTGCATTGAGAATCTTCCAAGGAATAAATAGAAAGACCTGCTGATTCTAAAGACACTTCTTGGAGAAGATTTTAAATGAACCCATGGCAGAAGGATGGAGGACTTCAAGTGCAAATCTAAAAGAACAACAGTGCAACCTTGGGAAGTGGGAGAGCTGATTTTCCTCTCTCTTACCCTGTCATACTGTTACATGCATTGTTCCTGCCAAGGTATATGTACCATGTTTAAAATGATCTTAAACTAATTTGTTTGTTTAGAAAAGCTACTGGTGAATAAGCAGTATTACTACTCTTCCACATGTCTAAAACCATGTTTCCCATTTTTTGAGAAGGAGAAAAAAAAAGCCTTTTAATCTATGTGTCTGTCTTGTATCTTTTACAAGGGCTTTCTTGTTTGGTATTTATGGATTTTAATAGTTTAAATACATCCTGACAGAACCTATAACTTTAGCAAAGTTAAAGATAACTGCACTATATGTAACAAGTATCAATCTGCATTTTATTTTTATTTTATTTTATTTTTTAAACCCTTACCTTTCATCTTGGAATCAATACTGGGTATTGGCTCCGAAAAGTGGTAAGGGCTAGGACAGGGGTCGGCAACCTTTTTGGCCGTGAGAGCCATAAACGCCACATTTTAAAAATGTAATTTCGTGAGAGCCATACAGTGCTCACAGTGCGGCTCCTGTAACAGCACCTGAAAAAAAATGGACTTTATGGCTCCTGCAGAAAGAGGCCAGATATGGCTTGAGAGCCATACGTTGCCAACCCCTGGGCTAGGCAATGGGGGTTAAGTGACTTGCCCAGAGTCACACAGCTAGGAAGTATCAGGTCACATTTGAACCCAGGACGTCCCGTCTCTGAGCCTGACTCTTAATCCACTGAGCCACCCAGCTTCCCCCTCAATCTGTATTTTTAAATTAGCTCTTTACATAAACTATGAATAGATTCTTATTTTAAATTATTTAAAAATGAATCTTTGGGGGGCAGCTGGGTAGCTCAGTGGATTGAGAGCCAGGCCTAGAGACAGGAGGTCCTAGGTTCAAATCTGGCCTCAGACACTTCTCAGCTGTGTGACCCTGGGCAAGTCACTTGACCCCCATTGCCTACCCTTACCACTCTTCTGCCTTGGAGCCAATACACAGTATTGACTCCAAGATGGAAGGTAAGGGTTTAAAAAAAAATGAATCTTTTTTCTTACAGGAAAATAATGATTTCTATATGTTATTTTTAAAATGTATAAATTGAAAAAAGAACATGAATTCTTGGTTTGAATATAATAAAAGTGCACTCATCTCCCAAAGGACTATGATTTGCACATCAATGGAAACATTTATCTAAATTTTTCAGCAAAATTATCTTATTCTATGCCCCCAGGACTGACAAAAACACTTTTGTATACACAATGAGATCTGGGATATCACTGCTATGTAGATCCCAGAGTCTGTGAGAAAACTATATGTCAGTACAGGTAGATACCTGCTTTGCCCTTTAGGGTCTTTTTGGAGCTACTCAGGCCTCTAAGAACTCAAAAAATGAGAATGGATCAGAGGCAGGACATGAACCCAGAGATCTTTCTGACCCTAAAGCTGACATCCTTGTATGATGCCAAGACACCTTTTCAGATACATACTTACTGGTATAAAGTGCAAACAATGAGGTAATTATTTCTTCACTGGTTTATAAGTAATTTTCATTATGAAGATGAAGAATGCGTTAATAATTTAGTTCAAAGATGTGAAATGAAAAACTTTTATGTTATATTGATTCTAACTTAGTAACAAAACCCCTTTAAATAAGTTTAGAACATGTACACAACTGAAATGCCTGGCAATTCTATTTTAAGGCTTCTTCATCTCTAATCTAAATTGTCATACGTGCCACTTTAATAAGGATGTCAGGTTTTTTAGGATTATAGAAGCCTGTTGTACATAAATGGGTTTCATATTTCATATACAAATCAATTACTTAGAACTCAGATCTTATCTCAGAAACAATTGGACACAAAGTTGTAAAGTTCTTGTTCTTTTGATCAGGTATATGCTACTCTTTATGACCTCATATGGGGTTTTCTTGGCAAAGATACTGGAGTAGTAGGTAATCTTCTTCTCCAGAGGATCAGGTAAACAGAGGTTAAGTGACTTGCTCAGGGTCACACAGCTAGTAAGTGTCTGCCAGTTTTGAACTCAGGTCTTCCCTAACTCCAGGACCAGCATTATATCCATTGAGGTTTTTAACTGATTAGAATTAAATGGCTTCCTCCTGAACCTCTCAGGTGAACCACTCAGAACTTCCTTTTTTTCAGATCAACAATCAATAATCATTTACTAAGTGCCTATCACAAGGCACTCTATGAGGCAATAAGGATGCAAAGACAAAATGAAAATGTAACCTCCACCTCATAGGATCCTAAATTTCATTCAAAGCTTGGAAATAATCTCTGTCTATTAAGGTTACCACTGCTCTTCCAGTCACATTGGTTTGTGAACTAGAGTCTTCCTCTTCCCTTCTCCTTCACACTATATACCCACTGAGCTGTCAAATCTTGTCATTTCTATTTCCGCAATCTCTCTCATATTCATCTCCTTTCTGCTACACAGCTACCACTCTAATTTCTCATTACCTTTTGCCTGGATTACTGTAATAATCTCCCAATTGGTTTCCCTTCCCCAAATCTCTCCTCTTCACCATCCATCCTCCACTTGGATGATAAAGAGATTTTCCTAAAGCAGATATCTGAATACATCACTGAATAAACTTCCATAGCTCCCTATTACCTCTAGAATTAAATAAAATTCCTCTATTTGTTATTTAAAGTTTTTTTTGTAACATGACTGAAACTATCTTTTTTTGCCCAAGTTTCATTCAAATCTATATGAATATAATATAAATTTTACTCCTTACTCCATGAAAAAATCCATTTTGGTAGGTAACAGCCCTACCCCTTGACTAGGCACACAAGGTTACTATGGGGGGGGGGGGATGTCAGAGGCCTTATGATTCCCTGGCGTCCTGAAAGAGGCTGGTCCTCCTCCAGCATGATTACTGGCGTTGGGAAGATTGGACTCTGGCCCAGACTGAGATAGAATCTTTCCAACCAGAGAAACTCAGAAGAGTGATGTCTATGGCTTTATAAGAAATGGGATGGAAGAAACGAGGGTCTCTTTTTTGGCATTAGGCTCTTGGTATGCTTGGGTTGGAGACTCTTGCTGGCTCAGCCACAGATGATTCTCTCTCTCTCTCTCTCTCTCTCTCTCTCTCTCTCTCTCTCTCTCTCTCTCTCTCTCTCTCTCCCCCTTACCGTCTCCATCTCCCTCTCCCTCTCCCTTTCTGTGAAAAAGAGATGGAGGCACCAGGGATGTTCAAATATAATCTAAATGGTTGTGGGTACACACACTGGGTTGAAGGAGAGACAGGATCAGGATAGGGAGACCAGAGTACACAGCTAAGCTGCTGCTAACTGACAAAAATGGCTGTTGGCCAACTGTCACCACTAGGCCAGAGTCTTTGAAACCAGCAGGCAAGGTAAAAGGTTTTAACAGTTTTAATTATGAGAAAGTAAAAGGATGGGATAGGGGATGCTACACTAAAACCTAAACGGCAAAACCACTGGGCAAGGGGGAGGACTTAACTTCTCTAATACTAATTGACCAAGGCCAGGCTGGGCATAAAGGAGCTGTTCTGGAGTCTCTGGGGGGCTGCTTCAAATCTGGTTCTAGCCAGATTTGACCAGCACAGCTAAAGGGCCTGAGGGTGGCTTTGAGGGTTTCTCATGGTAATCCACAGATGATCTTAGGATGCCAAAAGCCAAGGGGGTCCAAGGTATTCAAGCAGAGAGAGTGTGTCTGAGATGCTGTCCACCAGATCCCAAACCCCTCCTCCACCTGGTGCTGCTCTGTAGGTCTTGTCCACTTGCTAGATGCCACCACCACTCTGGATCCCAGGGAATCAGGATGTAGGTCTGAGATCTCCCAGGGCTAACAAAAGTTTGTGCCAACCACTAATGGAGTCTCTCTCAGAGCACAAGCCCACTTCCTGCTCCTTCATTCCATCTTGGAATGATCCAGCTCTTCCTGCTAGGTCAACCTTAATACTTAATTAATTACTAACTAATCTTCCTCACAACACTTCTTACTAATAATTAATTGCAAATTAATATAAAATTTCCAGTGAATTTTAATCTTAACAAACCTTAGCTCAAAATGCTATCCCCTATCCTGTATATACATATTGTCCCCTTCTATATTATGGGATCTCTTTAATTCTATTTTTATTTCCAATACCTAGCAGAGTAACTGGCATATTAGTCATGTTCTTTATGACAAATTAGTTTTTAGTAACAATTGTGAAAAAAAAGCAACTAGTTTGGTCCATAACCATTTGGTTACTTGTATTACTATAACAAAAAGGGTTTAGAACCTACCAAATTATACTTATGCATAAATCTATCCAAATTTGGAGGTATTTAGAATTATAGTATTAAAAATCTAAAAAAGAAACAACAAAAGATTACAGAAAACTCACTGCACCTGATAATCAAGCTTTTATAAATGCAGATTGATATGATATCTGTATAGATAATTACTTACCTTATCTCAAGTTGTTTAATCCTGTTTTGTGCTGTCTTAAGTCTTAACTGAAGATCATCCTTTGTACGTTCTGCAATTAAGCACCTTTGATGCATTTCTTCTAGTTTCCTGTAATCATCTTCATTTCCTCTGCCTTCTCGGTAAATCTGGATCATAAGATAAAAGAATTTTTCAGTTGAAGGAACCTTAGGGATAATCTAGTACAATGTATTTTACAAAGGAGGAAATTGGTGAAATGATTTGCCCAGAATTGCAAAAAAACATTCAAAACTCAAGTTCCCATAAACTTCAAATCCAGTGGTCTTTATACTATATTGTTTCAGGGACCTTGAAGGCAATAAAGGGATTTATTAATTTCAGTGGTAGTTTCTGAATTTTTAAAATGCGGGCCCTTCAATACAAGAACAAATGAGTGATCCCATCATGATTGGAGTTGTACCATTGGTATGCGCTGATTAAAAATACATTATAAAACATTTGTATGAATTCAATACTTATAAATGAACTTGTATTTTATTAATTATGAGTATCTACATTTGAAAAATAGTAATGCACACATATATGAGACATTGTATATTAAGGATATAGAAGGTACATTTGCAGATTCTTTGCAATAACTCTGTGGTCTGTGTGTCAGTGGAAAGGAAACCACTGAATGGTAGTATATCTCAGAAGACTCAATCTTCTTTCAGAAGATTCAATCAGTAACTCCTCATAATAACAATATGTTTTTTTAAACACCATGATTTCATTAGGGAGTTTCAAGGCCTTTAGTTTTTTCACATCTTTCATTACTGGGAAAACCAAAGAAATAACCTACTCAAAGTTGATTTCGTGATGAAGGACTTCACTCTCTTTGATATGTATTTTAGAGAACTCACACAGATTAAATTTAGTGTATGGTTTTTGATGAGTTGATAGGGCCAAAAAATTGATCACCAAGTGGCCAACATGTTGCTAATTGAGCCTGTTTATAGGTAACCCAGGCAGTCAATTGAATGACAAGTACAGTTCATCACCAGGCCTACACTTGAAGACTTCCTAGATTGATGAGCCAGGTTTTGCCCTGGAATATTATTCCAAGAAACTGAACAGTGATCAGGTTAGATTATTTTACAAAGACAAAATGGAATACTGAAGACTGAAAAAGAAGAAATTATCACCAGTGGCAGGCCAATTGCCCAAACAGGGAACACTTACATTATTCTAACATCATTATTTTACAATATATGAGATATTTACATAGTGGAATATTGGAATAAAAAATAGTCAAAATTTTCCTTGAAACTGCTTAGATCACTCATAAAATACAGTATAGCAGCTTTAGATAGAAAGAGGGTAGGATCTTTTAAAAAGTAAGCAATTAGAGAGCAGATGGATCTGAGATGGTTACCATGGAAACATCTAAATGTAAATTTTATTTTTCATTCTACTTAGCTAAACTAGGAGCAGGAAACTAGATTTCTAGTGAATAAAAGCAAACAAACACAGGAAAGACAGCTTACAATAACATTAATATTTTAGGAAAAAATGCTTTCAAAAGAGTTTCAGACATGAACATGATTATGTTGTAGGGTGATGATAACACCATACAACAGTTTCTTCTTCCTACTTCACTGTGAGGCATGACAGAACAAAAGGAAGTGATAGGAAACACAACAGGGGTTTTTTAGTTAACCAAGAATACTCAGAAAGCCAAGTAGAATTGTCCCATTAGTTAGTCTTATAAGTCTAAACAAATTGAATACAATATGGGTATGATGGTAGATGCTAGAGAGTGGATTTTAGAATCACATTCATTATGTGAATGTGTCTCTCTTGTCTCTCTCTGTGTCTCTCTGTCTCTCTTTCATACTCCCTTGTGGAGTATGATGATAGAATTTACCCTAAAAGTATTGTTGAAAGGATCCAATGAGAGAATACATTCCAGATTTAGATCTGGAAGAAACCTTAAAGATAAATGAGGTCCCCAAGATGTTAAATGTCTTTCTTACCCAGGAGTCACATAGGTAATTAGAAGTAAAGCCAAGATGTGAATTTAGGGCTATTTTTACTATACCATGCTTTCTCCACTAATAAAAGTTAGTTAAAAGTGCTTAATAGCCTTAAAGATGTCTCCTGAGCTGATAATTGAAGAAACTAAAGTGCTTTGCCCTTTTGAAGGTTCTTCTTTTTCCCTTGGTTGAAGAAAATAGAAAAGTATCATTTAACGTTAAAAACAATTATTTTTTATTATTATAGCTCAAAACTGTTCTTATGTATAGGTGGAATATAATAGCCATTGATGAGTTATCTTTCAGAAACAGAGATCCATTTATCACTTGAGTCTTGAAATTACCTTTCATTCTAAAATTGGAGATAACTTTCATGCCTTTTTTCTCTCTATGACAGACTCTGGCATAATATCTAGCACATAGTTAGCACTTAATAAATTCTTGTTTATTGGCTGGTTGTTTAAAAAGGTAAACATCCCTATAAAAGATGACACTTAAATTCATAACAGAATATAAATGATTGATTTCAGAGTCTTTTCTAACAATAGTTTTGTTTCTGATTATTATTATTTTTTTTGGGAAAGTGAGAAAATAGTGGCAGTTAGGTGGCTCAGTGGATTGAGAGTCAGACCTAGAGATGGGATGGGTTAAAATCTGGCTTCAAATACTTCTTGCTTTGTACCCCTGGGCAAGTCACTTAATCCTCACTGCCTTCTCCTAGTTGCTCTTCTCCCTTAGAGTCAATACACAGTATTGATTCTATGATGGAAGGTGAGGGCTGAAAGAAAGAAAGAAAGAAAGAAAGAAAGAAAGAAAGAAAGAAAGAAAAGAAAGAAAGAAAAAACAAAGATACAAAGAAACAAATAAAGAAGGAAAGGAAGGAAGAAAGAAAGGAAGGAAGAAAGAAAGAAGAGAAAACAACAGTGTGTGTAAAAAAGAGACGACATTAGAAAAAGAATCAAAAAAGAATGAGCTTTGGATACTGAAGACAAATGTGCTTTCAACTAAGGCAGAATTTTAAGACTTCATTTAAGAACTTTGTGATAAACATTTTTATAACAAAAGATATTACTTTTGAGTAAAAATAAAATTATCATTTCCTGATATTCCCTTAAGATATCTATAGGAGTCCAATATTAAAGGGGAAGAAGTCTATAATAATGGGATATTATTCTGCTGCTCTGATTATGCCCACAAATATATACATCATGTGGTTATATTCAGATATAAAATGTGCTCATTTCACAAAATGTATAATTAAAAAAATAAAGGTCTTGTCATATGAAAGAAAAATATATATTGAGGACAATAATGCTTGAATACAGATTTGGAATGCTTTTGAATGGAAGAAAGGCATTCATCAAGGGTTATAACTAATAGACCTTTTGGAATACACTAAGGAATATGAATAGTTGCAGGATTGTGTTGTTTGTTTTTACCTTTTCCAGTTCTTCTTCCACTGCCCGCTTTTCTCTAATGGCCCGTTCTATTTGACCCTGTTTGTCCCCACACTCCTATAAAACAGACAAAAAAAATTTATGAATACTTATAGAAAAAAGAGACATGCCCACTCAAAGTACCAGGCACTGTTAAAGCAGAATCTGCACAGGATCAAAATGAAAAAAAAGAATCCCTTCAGATCCCTCTAGTTGTTCCTAATGTTGATTATGCTCACAGGGTCAAGCCCCTAAACACTATAGGCCATTTTTGGTGAAATCTTTGGCTACTTCAAAGAGATTTATCTAAGTACAGTGGCAACCCCAAAATATGACAAGTGTCTACTATCTAAAGTATGATAGGCATTTGAATGGGCAGTCTATGAAATTATTTAGTCAGATTACATGATTATACAGATGGGTAATTAGATTACCAAAGAACTGAATAAAGTGTACAGTGTTTACAATAATCACTAACTACTCTCAACACAAAACTAAATTATTTTTTATTCTTTTAATGACCAATATTCTTTTGGATGATTCTACAAATTATGAACTGTAGAATACTACTCTCTTGAGGATCAAAATGTGGATGATGCAGAGGGCAGTGAAGACCATGTGTGTAGTAGGTTTTGGGAGGACTAGTGCTCCCAGAAATAACTCTACTGAACAGATAGGAGACTGATAAGATGGTGACAGGGAGCAGCTTTTATTATTAATCTCTTCTTGCCATATCTTTGTTTTTCTAGATTTATTTTAAAAGATAAAACCAGAAAGCTTTAAGGAGCTCTTTGTGAGATTGTAGATGTACTGAAAGCCACTAGCTAGTCATGTAAGTCAAAGAACTTTTCATTTAAATATTGCCAATCTTTCCCTTCACCCAGCCAGTTAAAATATTAATAATTGAAAATATTTTCTTTACATAAAACGTTTCTGTGTAAAAGATTTGATTCTGTGTACTTAGGAAGAATCAGATTAGTCAATAAAATCCAATATTAACTAATTCTAAAATAGAGAATTACAAAAGTCATCATTCTATTAGACTGCTTGGAGTACTAAAAATAAATCTTTAGAGGAAGCTGATTTGAAGATAGGTATCTATAAAAGAGATAATATGTTGTTAATGACTTCTGGTTCTTTATCTTTATTATAACTACATTTTATAATGTTATATTTCCTTAGAATTATACAAAATGCAGAGATGAATCTAATATAGTAAAAATTATCAGAGAAACATAATTGGAAAAATTTTTAGTTTCTATACTATTACTTTGTTGATCATGCCCATGCCCTGTCCCCATCTTTTTCAGTAGTATTCTACTCTTAGAGCTATGAATTCCTTAGTGAAATTGGGAGGACAGGTATATTGCTTTATGGCAGAAATTGACCAGTATTCAGTTCATTACTACCCTCTATCAACCCCATTATTGTTTTCTACTTGTGCCATGAAATTTCCTCTCTGGATCCATACCTTCCCACCCTTCTTAGATATTAGTTGCCCCCAAAGGTCTGATTTCCTCTTTCCTCAGGCAGAATACTATCCATAGGAGCATGTCATTCTTTCTTAATTCACCTTGTGTAAGGGAACTGGGAAGTTTTTGGTCCATGTTATTTTAGATGTTTTCCTCCAAAATCATGTCTTCTCTTTAGTTTCTACTTACATCCATGTCTCCTAGTATACTTTTATAAAGAAATTTCTTAGTGGTCCCTCTGTTGTTTCTTTTAACCTCAAAGGTGTCCTTTCTAAATTTTGTTTCATTTTCCCTAGGTTATTTTTTTGAAACTTGTACCTTCTTTGCTTCCTTTATTTGTTTACCCTTCCTGTGTTTCTGTTGTTTGGGGTATCTGTAAAGCAAACAATCTGCTTGGTTTTTGTATGTTTATTTGATGTTTTGGTGGGAATGCTTCAAATGATTCTCTTTTATTAATGCTAACACATTATTCCATTACCAGCACCTGGTGGGCATGGAATTTGTTATAGCTGAGTCATTTTTAGTTGTGTCTGACTCTTTGTAACTACATTTGGGATTTTCTTTGGCAAAGACACTGCAGTGCTTTGCTATTTCCTTCTTTAGCTCATTTTATAGAGGAGAATACCGAGGTAAACAGAGTTGTGACTTGTCCAGGGTCACATAGTTATTAATAAGTGTCTGGGGTCCGATTCGAATTACAGAAGATGGATCTCC
Source organism: Gracilinanus agilis (assembly GCF_016433145.1). Lineage (NCBI taxonomy): Eukaryota > Metazoa > Chordata > Mammalia > Didelphimorphia > Didelphidae > Gracilinanus > Gracilinanus agilis. Next base: position 147,046,558 of record NC_058135.1, on the reverse strand, counting down.
CTAGTTCTAAGCCTGCACTCAACCCATTGAGCTACTTAGCTGCCTTGCGTGAAAAATAATCTTGCAAAATTCAAGTTTATTTTCTTTTACATCTGGAGGTCTTTATTCTGGTTGCTTGCAGAATTTGTCATCTCTCACTGGAACTGTTAAATTTAACAACTATGTGTTATGGTGTTTATAGCACATTCCCCCTACAGTGACCCTCCTTACCTTTCCCCCCACCAAGGCAATCTTTGTACTCTTTCAATTGGCACTTTGTTTTATATGTTCAGAAGGTTTGGAGAAAATTCTAGTTCTTCATCTTGCTGGTCACATACTATCCAAATCGGAAAAATCACTTTTGTCAACTTCAATTCAATGGTCTACTAAAGTAGTAATAATAAAAAGTCAAGGGAAGAGGATTGCAATCTGGGATTACCACACAGCAACAGGATGCTGGGGTACCCAAGAGAGGCCAGAGGGTAGACAGAGTTAAATACATTTAAGGAGTCTCCTGGGAGTCCCAGCATCCAGAAGCTGTTAAGTTGTTTTATATTATAACAATCTGCAGTCTCTAGAGGAGGCTGGGAAGACTGGGAAGGGCAGCAATAGCCAGAGGCTAGGGAGGAAATTCCTGGATCAGAGATCAGAGAAAGATCAGCTCATAGCAGCTGCATTCAACACTTTGAATTTGCTGAGTGGAGGGGTTAATCAGGGTACACTCTTTGGAGGAGTTCGTACATGGACCAGCCCTAGAAGAAAGAATCAACATGTAGTAATGAAGTACATTCAAATACGGAGAACAGCCTGCATGAATGCTCAGGAGGTACAAGAAAAATATAAGAAAAAAATCAGGAACAAACTAGAAGTTCAATGTGGCTAGAATTGATAGTGTATGAAAAATCTAATGTAAAATAAGGCTAGGAAAAAACTTCACACACTGTGTGTGGGATCTAACACACAGAAAGATGTACTTCTCTCAAAATGCAGAAATAAGCACATAAGTTTCTATTTTCTTTAGAGGCATCTAATTTTCCAAAGCCTCATCACTCTAAGCCAGCCTGAGTTTGCTGAATAGACATCCCACCTGCCCTATAAGGAATACAACCTATGTGTATGATTAATCGTGACTGGTTAGAACTTTATGCCAAGATTGTGATGAAGGGGAGAGAGGTGGGGTGAGGGGTATCACATTAGGGGCTATATAAGCAATTGTGTTCCTGCTGCCCAGGTGCACTAGCCATACTTGGGTGTGTGCCCTTTCTCATGAGAAAGAATAAATTTGCCTTGGCTCACCTAGGTGATCCCTATTGTTTTCAAGCTGTGCCATTTTATACAACTGGAAGTATCCTGTGACTCTGCAGCCCCTCTCTCTGATAGGTTGCATCCTCCCAGAACCTCTGTTTTGAAGGAGGAGGCCCAGGACACTTATTTCTCTGTTCTATAGGCTGTACCACTGACTCTCCCCAAACTCTGTCTAGATGCCCTCACTGGAATCTTAATCTTTTCTACAAACACACATAGATAAATAGCATAGTACAATGAATACTGAAAACTGGAGTCAGAATACAGTTCAAATCCAGGCCCTGCTACTATTCAATGTTTTATTCAGTCAGTCAGTCAAAGAACATTTATTAGGCACCTTCTACATTCCAGGCACTAGATTAAGTGCTGAGGATACAAAAAAAAGTAACAAAGAGTTTCAGTTCTCATAGAGCACATAGCCTACTAGGGAGTCAATATTCAAAGAAATAACCCTATACACACAAGTATATATAGGATAAATTAAAAATAATCACCAGAAGGAAGGCACTATAAAGAAGGGAGATCAAGAAAGGCTTCCTCTGGAAGGGGAAATTTTAGCTGGGACTTGAAGGAAAGTCAAGGAAGTTAGGATTGAGAACATTTCAGGCATAAGGAACAGATAGTGAAAATTTGTGAAAGTCAGGAGATAGTAGGTCTTATCTGAAAAGGGCAATCAGTCCATCTGGCATCACTGGATGAGGGACCATATTGGGGGTAGTTGTAAGAAAACTGGAAAGGTTGGGGTAGTGTGTGAAAGGAGATATGAGTGTGTGTGTGTGAGAGGAGAGAGAGAGAGAGAGAGAGAGAGAGAGAGAGAGAGAGAGAGAGAGAGAGAGAGAGAGAGATGTTACAAAGGTAAAATCTACAGACCTTAACAATAGACTGGATATGTGGGAGTGAGAGAATAAGGAGCAGAAGATGATCCTAGGCTGTAAGTCTGAGGCAGTGGGAAGATGGTGGTATTCTCAACAGTACTAGAGGACTAATAAATGTGGGGAGGCTTTGGAGGATAAGATAATAAGTTCAATTTTAGACATGTTGAGTTTAAGACGCCTTTGGCAGATCCAATTTGAGATGTCCAATAGGCAACTGATGAATGTGAAACAGGAGGTTGGCAAAGAGGTTAGGGATAGATAAGTAGTTTTGAAATGAAATCCTTTAATACTTTGACTACAACAAAACAATAATACAATTAAGTGTTATACAATATAAACCAGGAATACAAAGAAGGGAGAGATAAATTGGGTTATTGTAATTGGGAACATTTTCTCCAAACTAGGAAAAGTATATTTTATTTTTTGGTCTCAAAAACATTGTTGTTAACCTCTATTAGTCCTAGCCATGCTATTGTTACTGTTTTCTTTTCTTCTTAAATACATTTATCAGTGTAGTTTCTCAAACTTTCTTCAACAGAACCTATTAAGGAAGCCTTAGTCTTTATAGTAAAACATATTTATAATATATCTATTATATATAGTAAAACAAATTTATAAATTTTGTAAGTAATAGCAAAATAGCATTTAACATACCATTTGAAGTGCTGAAAGTTCTTCTGTTAATTGAGAAATCTGTAAATTATACTGTTTTCTTGTATTTGCCACCTGTGCATTAAGAGATTAAAAAATAATTAGGTCCTAAATCAAATTCAAAAAATATTTTAAGTGCTTGGGCTTAGGACAAGGCATATGAAAATTAAATAATGTGTGGTTTTAGGGTCATAATACTGTCACACACATACTGTCCCCTTAATACCCATGCTAACTGAACACAATTTGGTTGATGGGAAAGACAAATAAATATACCTGTTGTCCAACCAAAAATGTGTTTATAATATGGTAAGTACATAAGAAGGCACAGAGTAAGATGAAAAACATGAGGTAAAATAGATCACATTATTGCTTCTATTATTTGATATTAAAGAAATGATAGTTATGGTGATAAAACAAAAAATTCAAGGACATAAGCCTAGACAGGCAAAATATTCTTTCTGCAAATGATATAATAGTTTGATTTCAGAATGATAAGGATTTAATTAAAAATTATTCAAAACAACTTGTAACCAGGAAAACCACTGATATGAACCTATCCTTTTAACTATTCCTTATACATAAAACTCCAGTTCCTGACTGTGTACCTTTACACAGACTATCTTTTATACCTGTAATATAGTCCCTAATCAACTCGGTATTCTGAATGAAATCCATAGTTAAAATTTGAAAGTGCAGCATAAGCATATCCTTCTACATAGATTTTTTTCCTGATTCCTCAAGCTGCTAGTGCTTATTCCTATTCTACCCCCATTACTTCATATTTATTTTGCATATATTTATGTGTAAATAAATAAGCTCCTTGTGGTATAATAACTATTTTATTAGTATCTCTATATTCACAGAGCTAAATATACTGAGCCTCACACATAGTGGACAATATATTCTCATTGACTGATAAAAGTAGTAAAAAATGAAACAAACCCTCTGTGATAATGAGATTAAAACTACCTTGCCCATTCTCAAATCTAATCACCCAAAGTGTAAATAACTCCAATTAACTCACAAGTTGGGAGGTCTGTGACCCACTTGTATGCTAGAGTGAGTGATGAATCAGAATTTACTGACTGCCTTCTGGGCAGTCCTAAGAAAAGTATCTGTTGTGATTGGACATATAAACCAGGAGGAAGGTACAGGAAGAGTTGCAAAAGAAGCCCCTTTAAAAGAGAGTTCAGTGAGTGCAGCTTCACGCTTCTTGTTTGTGGCTTGGACTTGGAGGAGCTCTGGCTGGGACCTTGAGATCTTGGTGAGTGAAAGAGGCTGACTGACTACTTTAACTTCCCTGGAAGAACTAGCCTGTGAGAGGTTCTCTTGATTGGGAGAAGCCCTAGTAGCTAAACCCCTTGTTAACTGACTTTTAGGCTTTCTGGCTGGGTCTCTGGAGCCCTGTCAGAGTAAAGCCCAGACTTGAATGCAAAAATTGTTCATTAAGTTAGATCTCTTACTCTAACCTCCTCTCATCTCTCTACTTCCACTCCTATATTTTGTAAATAAATTACTAAAATCATTTTAGGAATTGGTATTTATTCAGTTCCTTGGCAACTACACCTTTAAATATTAATATATCCAATCAAAAAACCCCTTTTCCCACTTACACCTCAAAATCATTAGCTTTTGAATAATGAACTGGAGGAATTCCATGTCAACTAGAATGACCTCCAGGAATTTTTGCAGAGTGAAAGGAGCAGATCCAGGAGAACATTGTACACAGAGACTGATACACTGTGGTACAACTGAACATAACGGACTTCTCTACTAACAGCAATGCAAGGATCCAGAGCAAGGCTGAGGAACTTATGAGAAAGAAAATTAGCCACATTCAGAGGAAGAACTGTGGTAGTAGAAACACAGAAGAAAAACAACTGCTTGAACACATGGGCTGATGGGGATATTATTGGGGATGTAGACAATAAACGATAACTCTAGTCAAACAATAAACGATAACTCTAGTCAAACAATCAATAATATGGAATTAGGTCTTAATCAATGATACATGTAAAACCCAATGGAACTGTGCATTGGCTACGGGGGGGTGGCTTTTGGGGGTGAGGGAAAGAACATGAAATATGTAACTATGGGAAAATATTCAAAATAAAAATAAAAAATTAAAAAATCATTAGCTTTCCCATATATTACAAACAAAACTTAACAGAAGATAGAAAAATTATATTCAAAATAATAAGATGACTAAAATATTTGAAAGTCAACTTTCTAAGACATATTTAGGACAACTATAAAATGTGGTTTACAGATCATGATAGGTTTCAGTTACTAGAAAATATTTTTCATTTATGTTATGGTTGAGTGATAGTAATTTAATAAAAATGACAAACTACAAAAATATATTTATAGACTAAGTGCCATGTCAATCAGACTACCAAAGAGTTAAGTACTTAACAAAATACCAAAATTTCATTTGAACAAAAGGTTAAGAATCTCAAGAGAAATAATGAAAAATTAAGGTATAAAGTAGACCTAGAATTGATATGACCATTAAAATAGCTAGAGAAATATCTAGGGAAGTAGTTAAATAGGCAAGATCTTTGAAGCAAATGTAACAGACAAAGGATTAATATCCATGGGAATATATATATACACTAAAATAAGAGCCATTCTCTAATAGATATGTGGTCAAAGTATATGAAGTTTACAAAAGAAGAAATGTAAGCCCCCAACAGCCAAATGAAAGAATGCCCTGAATCACCACTAAAAAAAGCCTTTAATACCAAAACAATTCTAAGGATTCATTTAATACCTATATTCAATTAGCATAGCAAAGGTAACTGAAGACAGAAAATGTTGGAGGATCTTTTAAATGCACTTATTCTGGAAAACAACTTGAAATTACACTAAAAGAGTCACTAAATTTGACATACCTTTGGGCAAACAATATCATTACTACACATATACTCCAAGGATGCTGAAGACAGAGGTCCCATATATTTGAAAATATTTATAATGTTGGTTGTTGTAAAGGATAAGAATTGTAAGGAAAGTTGGGGCCCAACAATTAGAGAATGTCTAAACAAATGTTGGCATGAATATAATGGAGTCTTATGGTGCATATGAATTCAAAGTAACTTGGAAAAACTTGTAGGAGTTGATACAGAGCCAAGAGGGCAAATTCAAGAGAACAATTAACAAGATGATCATAAAAATATTAAGAAAATTCAATTGTGAAAGTCTTCCTAAATGATTAATGCAGGAATTACTTGCATACCTCCTACTTCTTAGCAAAGAAGTAGAACTTTGGCAAGGAATGATACAAATGTGGTCAGACATAGCCAATGTGTTGATTTATTTTGCTTGCCAGTATTTGTTAAAAAAATAAAGGTTCTTATTTAGTAAAAGGTAGGATTTATTGGAATTGGAAGAGTAATTGAGAAATGATAGTAATAGTTTAAAAAATGTTTTTTTAAAGAAAAGAGAATTCACTTATAATTGGTATTTGAATTGTTTCTTTCTGGCTGCTTGCTGTATTTTCTCCTTGACCTGGGAACTCTTGTCATTTGGAGATCTGTGGATTCTTTCAATTTCTAGTTTTTCTTCTTGTTCGAGAATATCAGGGCAGTTTTCTTTGATAATTTCTTGCAATATCTTGTTTAGGATTTTTTCTGTTGTGACTTTTGGTAGTCCAAAAATTCTTAGATTGTTTTTCCTGGATTGATTTTCCAGATCAGTTAGCTTTTCAATTAGATATTTCATATTTTATTCTATTTTTTCACTCTTTTATTTTGTTTGTTTCTTGATGTCCCATGAAGTCATTAGCTTCTATTTGCACAATTCTAATTTTTTTTAAAAAATTGATTTTCTTCCATGAACTTTTGATCCTCCTTTTCCATTTGGTCCATTCTAATTCTCATGCAACTCTTTTCTTCAGTGGATGTTTTGCTTCTTTTTTCCAGTTGGTCAATTCTATTTTCATGAAACTTTCCTTTGTTGAATTTTTTTTACCTCTTTTACAGTAGGTCAATTCTGTTTTATTAAAAACTCTTTTCTTCACCGAATTTTTGTGCCTCTTTTTCCAGTTGACCAATTTTGCTTCTTAAGCTATTATTTTCTTTTTTCATTGCTTTCCTTTCTTTTTTCCCATTTTCTTTCACATTTGTTTATTTGATTTTTGAATTCCTTTTTGAGTTCTTCCAGCACTTGAGACTAATTCCATTTTTCATTGAAGTTTTGCATGTGATTCCTTTGATCTCACTGTCTCCTACTGAACCAGTGCTTTTCTTTTTGTCACCATAGAAATTTTCTACAGTCAGGTGTTTCTTTTGCAGTTTGTTCATTTTCTCAGTCTTTTTTTTTTTTTGCCTGTGGACTAGGAGTTCAGAAAGCTACTGATTCTATCTCCTCTGCAGATGGCTTTCAGGACTCAGAATTGTAATCTATTTTCCCTTGGTTCTAGGGGCTTAATCACAAGCTTAAAAGGGCCATGGCCTTTAGACTTCAGGGCCTCACTGTGGACTTGTGTCAGGGCTTGGAATTTCGAGGGTGTGGGGTGTTGGCTTAAACAGGGTCCCAGGATCCCAAAGTTGGACTATATCCAGGTGCTTGGAACTTGGTGTGATAGGTTGGGGGTAGCTGGCCTGCAGTCCTTCAAGTGTGGTTTCACTTCTGTTTCCCCTTATCCTGTGAAAATCAACTGTTTCTGTCTACCTTTTAAGATTTTTTCTGCAGGACCACCCCATCACTCTGTCTTGTTGTTAGTTTTGTGACACCTGTTGTTTTGAGGCACTTTTTAAAGATTGGTTTGGAAGGATTCTTGGAGCAGTTCAGGCTTTCTTTGCTACTACGCCACCATCTTGGCTCTGTCCCTCAAACTTAAAAGTTGGGAAGATTAGAGGATTTTTTTTTAAGGGAATCAGAAACTGACATGAAAGAAGTGATGGACTTAAGTAGGAAGAGATGTTGAGGAGTCCATTTGCAATATAAAAGGCATGATACTGGAGAAAGTCAGATAAGAAAAGGGGGAAGATTCAGTCACTGTTTGGGCTGGAATAAAAAGAACATGAAAACACAGTAAAAGACTCCATAGATGGAAAAAGAATGTCCTTGGAGTCAGAAAGACCTGGGCTTGAGTCTAGGCTCTAACTCATACTAACTATTTGACACTTAGTAACTCCTTAACCTCTTAGTGCCTAAGGTAAGGACTCCTATTATGGATGTAATCACAGGGCTTGTTAAAAACAACTAATAGGCAAAATAGTATTAGATAGGGTGGGGCAGCTAGGTGGCTCAGTGAATAGAGTGATGGCCTGAATTCAGGAAGATGAGTCTTCCCGAGTTCAAATCTGGCCTCATATATTTACTAGCTATGTGATCTTGAGCATGTCATTTAACCCTGATTGCCTCAGTTTCTCATCTGTAAAATGAGCTGGACAAGGAAATGGCAAGTCACTCCAGACTCTGTCAAGAAAATCCCAAATGGAGTCACAAAGAGTTGGATACAACTGAAATGATTGAATAATACTAACAACATAAGATAGGGTAGAAAAGGTAAGTTAAAGCCAGATTGTGAAGTGTACCTATTCTAGAAACCAGATGAAAAAGCTAAGTGTAAGAACTACATAACAGAAATTGAGTAGTATTGAATTTGTATAATTACAGCTCAGTAGCTATAAAATAGATAATCATGGCACGTATAGTATAAGAGTTCTTCAAAAAATACATACAAGATGTAATACAAAGTCAGAAGTGGCAAAACCATGGAAAGATACCAAGAAGATATCACCTTTTTCTTGCTGACTTAATGTAATAAGGTATTAAAATTTAATTTATAATACTTAATAATAATCTCATAGAGGGAACTGTTATGTACATATTTAAATAAGTTCATTTACAAGTAAAATCTTTACCTGTTCTTTAGAATTAATATTTCCCTAATTATAACACTTTTGAATACTCATATCTCACTGGAATACTACTCCACATATAATTTAGTTCTGATAATATTCTGTAAATCTTTTTAATAACCATCCACAAAATTAAATCACTTATAAGAAATATTCTGACACTGATGGAAGATTAGTAATTAGCTTATGTGCTGCAAAACAATTAGGAATTTTCCATGGTTATCATGTTATATAATACATCTGTTGTACCCTAACTGTAGGAAGAGATCATGTCATTTAAAAAATAAATTTTAGTTTTATCTTGACATCACCAGAGTTTCTCCCCATATTCTTCTCCTTACCCCTTCCAGCCAGCCATCATGTAGAGTAAAAATAGAAGTTGTTTTTGTTGATGTCATTTTTGTAGTTATTTTATAATTAGCTTGATTTCATCTTTTGAAATTAAATTATCAATGATCTATATTTGATCTTGTTATTTTGGGCAATTTTGAAATTTTTTCTCTAGTCTTTTGTATTCAATTTTGTTAGAATGTAACAATGTATGGTAATTTTTGATTAGTTTTTAAAAATTTCCTCTGGCTTCATTGTGATTTCATCTTGCCCTTTTGCTACTTATTGATTAGCTATTGTAAGAAATAAAATGGATATATATAAAAATATTAGGGTTTTACTGAAAGCCATATTGATAATTAAAGCCACGTGCCTGATAAGAGGTAGTTCAAATGCCCTGCAATACCTTCCCACCTGGCTTCTTCAGCAGGAAGGAGGAAGTACCAATTCTGTCCTGAGCCTATATATCTTTGTTTATGTACTTCCTGCCCACCTGTATTATGCAAGAGGAATCATGGGAAATGTAGTTTTTAAGAGTCTTAAATGTCCACAGGAAGTTTAGACCAGGGAAATCAAAATTTCCAATATCACATTCCCCCCTGAAGAGCATGAGGGAGACAGGTCTTCCCGAAAGCTCTTGTAAACATAACTAATGTATAAATTACAGAAATTTGGGGATAAAAGAAAAGAGGACAAAAACAATGATCCAAAATTTGCTGGGAAGGGATCTATTATGTAAACTTAAAGCCACAATAGTTTGTGCTCCAGATGGCTCTAGCCCTAAAACATTCCTGTATAACTGCCAAAAATAAAAAGGCAACAATTTATAGAGATTCTAGATATGCATTTGGAATTTGTCATTCAGTGGGTATGTTATGGCTTCAGAGAGGATTTTTAACCTCTGCTAGTAAATCAATAGCTAATGCAAAAATTATTAATGAAGTTCTTTCTGCTCTCCAGCTACCAGAAGCCCTAGCTGTAGTTCATTGCTCTGCCCATACAGGTGGCACTGATCCTGTCTCTAGGGGAAACAACTGGGCAGATACTGCTGCAAAGCTAGCCGCCATAGAAGGACCTGAATTGATTTTAACATTAACAACCACTAATGCTTTAAATTTATCACTTTCCTATAATGAGAAGGAAGTGAAAAAAATGTAAGCAGAACTTTAAAGCTAAACAAATGAATGGCGTATGGGTGTCCTCTGAAGGAAAACCCCTGTTCCCTAGAAACTTTTATCACCAAATTTGCCAATCTGTTCATAAAAATGGTCATTTTGGTACCCAGGGCATCATGGACTCTGTTAAAGGGGTATGGATAGCTCCTGGCATAACCACTATAGCTTCTAAAGTGTGTACAGCTTGCCCCACCTGCCAAGCATGTAACCAATATGCCTTTCGTGGCAAAGCTTTTGGTGGGCATCCTCTGGCTTACACATCTTTTGAGCACCTACAAATTGATTTCATAACAATGCCAAAGGCTGGACAATATAAATTCTTTCTAGTCATACTGGATTAACTGACCGGGTGGCTAGAAGCATTTCCTACTGCCTGAGCCACAGCGGCTTTTGTCACCAAGGTGCTTTTAAAAGAAATCATTCCTCGTTTTGGTTTGCCTGCACATATTGATTCGGACAGGGGAAGTCACTTTACTTGTTCAGTTTTATCTGAAATACATTCCTGCTTGGGGATAACTTCCAAGTTCCATGTACCATATCACCCCCAGAGCTCAGGCCAAGTTGAATGGATGAACAGAGAACTTAAAACTATGATTGGCAAATTATGCACTGAGACACATTTGAAATGGCCTGAAATTCTCCCTCTAGCTCTATTTTATCTTAGAAGTAGGCCAAGGGGAGATCTACATATCTCATCATATGAGATGTTTTTTGGACATCTCCCTATACAGGCTAAGCCTTTTTCTCCTGCATATACATCATTATTAGGAGGAGATACGTCTATTGCTTCCTATATACAGGAATTGTAGCACAAACTGCGTGAACTCCATGAATCCGGAACTGCAGTACAAGCAGGAGGAATAGACTTTTCACTTCATGACCTGAACCCAGGAGACAAGGTGTATATAAAGAATTTCCAGCTCACTGGAGCAACTCAGTCTTCATGGGAAAGGCTGTTCCAAATATTATTAACCACTCCAACAGCTATAAAAATTGGAGAAAAGGACTCTTGATTCATTGCTTACATGTAAAGAGAGCATCTTATATTGAAGATGATTGTCTGTTTCCTGTCACAGGCATTGGAGATAACAGTTTATAGACAAATGGATGCTGTTTTTGGAATCACATTGTATTTTTTCTCTGAATTTATTTTATTTTATTTTTTCTTACTGTTTTTCCTTTTATACATACATCAATATGTATATATACATATATATATTTTTAAATCCTTACCTTCTGTCTTGGAGTCAATACTGTATATTGGCTCCAAGGCAGAAGAGTGGTAAGGGTAGTAATGGAGGTCAAGTGACTTGCCCAGAGTCACACAGCTGGGAAGTGTCTGAGGCCAGATTTGAACCTAGGACCTCCCATCTCTAGGCCTGGCTCTCAATCCACTAAGCTATCCAGCTGCCCTCTCCTTTTATATTTTTAATAGAATAATTGACTTTTTTCCCTTTTTTTATTTCTTGTACTTAGAGTACATATAATCACTATTGATCTTTTTTATTTTTTACAGTAATATAAGTTTAATATATATATATATATATATATTTGCTATAATATTAATGGAGCCACTAAACAGTGCTAAGAAGGCACAAGGTCAAAAAGACCATACCAATCCAGGTGGGATTGAGGAACTTCCATTCCAATACTAAGGACTTGAACTTACTGTAAGACTCAAAGTTGCGACGCTTAACAAATGTTAAGACTCTTCATACTAGACTACCAGTCGAGTACCGAGGGTTGGCCATTTTCCTGGCTCCCCCTAGCCCTGAGAGTGAAGGTAAATCAGACCATGGAATGACAGACACTTCCCTTGCACATAAATCTGGACCTCTTTTCTCTCATAGAATGGCAACTTCCTGTAGTCTTGGCTGCCAATAGGTAAGTGCAATATTACTGCATTTTGTCCTACAGACCAGTGGGATGGAAACTACATTAATTGGACCCTAATACAAGGGCCTGTTTTGAATTTATTTTTGTTTATTCAGAAATTTTTATATACATAGATTTTGATATTTTGATTCTGATTTTAAATTTTTTTCTTTCTCCCAAAGTTTCATTTTTCTTCTATTTGCTTTTCTTTTTATGTTTTTTTTTCTTTTGAATTGACTCATACACCCCCATACCTCAACCATGTATCCTGAGCTGATCTAGGTGTTTCTTTTTTAAACACCCTCTTCAGGGGGGATTGTATTTTTATAAAATCCAAGATTTAAATTTTTGTTCGAGAAAAATTTTCAAGGAAAGAAGCTTGCTGACTCTTTAATCCAGAGAATGAACTGTTTGCAGAAAGATACCTGGAGAATCTACATTGCATCAAGAAATCCAGAATGAACTTTGGGGTACAATTGATTGAACTGAAGGGGATTGAACAGTTACTTTGACTGTACATTTTTTATGCCAAAAGGGGACTGCCCCCAATTGGGTTCTTGTCAGTGCGCCTAGCAAAACATTGGTTTTGCTTTCTTCGTCTTCCATTCCCCTCTTATCTCTAACTATTGTAGTTAGAAGACGCTTTGGGTACAATATGATTATGTAAAGTGATCACTTGGGGTATCTAGGCACCCAAGGATCATCAGCAGGGATTGTGTAAATGGAATTAGCTTACCCTCGTTCATTTATTTAGACTCTAACCACCAGAAATAGTGTCACCCCACTCAAGTTAGAATTAAGTGGGGAGAGGGGAGGTCTGTTACCCACACATGATAGTAAGTGATAAATCAAAAACAAGGGACTACCCTTTGGGTAGTCCAAAACAGTGTTGAGGTTGCTATTTGTCCACGTGAAACTGGAGGTGGATGCAGGAAGTGATGAAAGCAGCTATCTTTTAAATATGATGGTAACTTCCTGTGGAGAGCAGTTGGTGCTTTGAACTTGGTATTGAAGGAACTCTGGTGAGACCTCAGACTGCTTCCCTTTGAATTGTCACATGGGTAAGTTAGGCTGATTCTCTCTTCCCTTGGCGTTTCTGGAGGCTCTACCCTCAAGGAGGCCTCTCTTCTTAGAGGAGGCCTTGTGGCTAGAAGCCTTGTTTAATTAACCTCTGTGTCCCTCTGCTGGGGCCTCTGAAGCCCCACCTGGTTTGGGCCTCTGGTCCGGGCCAGAGTTTCTCTCTCTCAATTTCCCTACCTTCAACCTTCTTAATTGTAAATAAACCACCATAAAGTCATTCTGACTTGGGTCTATTTTATTTTGAAATCGAGTTAATTGATTTCTGGTGACCATACCTTAAATATCTAATCCAACCAAAATTCCCATTTCCCCCTTTTACACTATGTGACCCTGGGAAAGTCACTTAGCCTCTGTTTCTGTTTGGAGAAGGAAATGGCCTACCACTTCAGTAACCTTCCTAAGGTAATCTCATGGACAGTATTGGCATGATATGGTCTAAATCAGGGGTCGGCAACTTTTTTGGCCGTGACAGCCATAAATGCCACATTTTTAAAAATGTAATTTCGTGAGAGCCGTACAGTGCTCACAGTGCGGCTCCTGTAACAGCGCCTGAAAAAAAAAATTGACTTTATGGCTCCTGCAGAAAGAGCCATACCTGGCCCTCAAAAGAGCCAGATATGGCTCGAGAGCCATACATTGCCGACCTCTGGTCTATAGGATCACAAAGAGTCAGATATGGTTGAACAACAATATAAACTGATCTAATACCTACTGTGTAGTACATAACTAACCTCTATCTTTCCCATGATTATTTTTTTCCCCATTTACCATGAATCTTTGTTTGGGTTCCCTCCCCCCCCCGAAAGTTGACATTCAAACATTTATTTATTTGATTTAAGTATTTTATTTTTTTAGAAAAAATTTCCATGGTTACATGATTCGTACCATGAATCTTTGTTGACCCCTATTCCTTCCAACATTCCAGGTGTCATTTGTCCCAAAGAGCTCTGATTTCCCTTTCTTTCAGGCAGGATGCTATTCATAGGAACATAAGTCTCTCAGAGGTAGTGTTCTCTCTCATCACTAAAACCCCATATCCATTTAAGGTCCCCATCTCCCAATATGGATTATTTATTCTTCCCCACAATGGTACTGTTCATCAGTAAGATTTCCTCCCTCCAATGAGTTGAGATTTATCCTTTGTTTCCCCCAATTTCAATACCTCTTGTGCCATCTCATCACTTCATGGTAGGTCCTCTTCTTCCTGAGAGGAAATATATTCTCTTCACATGTAACTAATGGCTTGATTACAGTATATCAACAATTCTACTCTCTTTCCTTCCTCCCTTATTGCCCTTTCATGTGCCCTACCATTCTAGAGTCTATTCCCACCAGAAAGCAAAATAAAACAAAATACTGATTCATCTAAAAGGCAGTGTTTTGAGATTTAGCCCAAGGTGTTTCAGGACTGTTCCTCCATCACAACTTCTGCTTTAAGTACTATTCTCACCTTTATCATCTTATGTACTTTTAGAAAGAAATCTCTTAATGATCTTTCTGCTATTATATTGTTGTTGCTATTGTTTTAATCCTATAAATGTCTTTCTCATAATATTTTTCTTTTTTTCTCTTTATTACTTAGATAACTTTTCCCATTATGTTTTCCTTATAGTTGCTATATTTGTTTATTTTCTTATGTTTCTGTCCTCTGGGGTATATGTAAAAAAAAAAGTTCCCTTCTAATTTTCTTTGTAGGAATGCTTCAAATGCCTTTCTTTTATTATATATTTTTTTTATCATTAGGCTGAGATTTTTGGATTTGTCACTTTGGGTTGCATCTTTGGAACATATTCCATTCTCTTCTCTTGGTTCCGGTGGGCATAAATGATCTTATGTTATTTGAATTTTCTTTCCTTTATATTTGAAGTTGTTCTTTTTTGGTTGCTTAAAGAATTTATTGCTATTAGAACTGCTAAATTTAACTACTATGTGTATTGGAGTGTGCAGCATAAGGTGTCCCCTCCATCTTCCTAAGACAATTTGTGGAATCTTTTGACTGGCGCTTTGTTTTATGCATTCAGAAGTTCTTGACAATTTTATTTCTTGCATTATGATCTTCAGGTTTTTTGACTTGTCATGTTCTTCTGGAAAACCTATATTTCTTAAGTTATCTTGGAGTTAAACATATTTTTCATGTTTAGGGATTATGTGTTCTTTTAATATTACTGCTTTGTGTTTCTCTTCTTACAGAATGTTCTTCACTTCGGTGTATTCATATTTCCAGTTAGTTGTTTTCTCTTTTGTTTTGTTGGATAGACTTGCCACCAAGGACTCAATTTTTATATTCTGATTATTTCTGCTGTTTGAGCTATAAATCCTACTTTTACCATTCTCATTTTTCTCTTGAGTCATTCAGAATATCCTGATATATTTCCATGCTTTCTCAGATATAGACAGGGTCCTCTGCTTCATTATTACTTCATTTTTGTTGTCTTCCAATATTTTTTCAGATATTTTTGGACTCATAGGTAATCTTGCAGCCATCTGCCCTTCAATGTTAATATCTTCCTTATGGGCTTATCAGCATGTGCTCAGACTTTTAAACTAAGTTTTCTTCCTCCTGAGATATTTGGTTATTTCAGTATATTTTTCTCATATTCCCCCATTACTCACGTTCTGACTCCCCTCTCTTTATTCTTTATTACAGATTTCCATGGATCTGGACCTCAAAGCTATCTCAGTCTACTTCCACATTGATGAATTAACTTTTTGCCAGTCTCAATCTCTATTCTAAATAACTTTTGGGGGAACAAAATTTGCTTCTTCTTTCTTTCAGACCTCATCCCAATTCAAATAGTTCCTTAGTTTTCTGTTTAAGCACTGCTGTAGCCTACTATTATTGCCACACCATCACTCCCAGTAGTGGCATCCATCCCTCTGTGTTAAACAGAGGAGACTGGGGAGCAGATAAGATAAATTATGTTTCAAGTCTATAAGTCTGGTTGTGCCAACCTGCCAAATGCTGATGACAGAGGGACTGGATGACAGAATGAGCACTTTGGGGATTTGGGATTAGTCTTTTTTGCTGTTTACTGAATTTTTACCTTTCAGTATTCTTGGTGTCTTGGGCTTTAGAAGTATCTGGGATTGCTTTACTGAATAACTGAGCACAGTTCTTATTTTGGAGAAGTTTAAGAGATTGTGAACAAAGAAGAATATGTCTTATTCACTATTTTTATTGATCACATGACAACCTTATTGAGACCATATCTTTAAAAAAATAAAACTTTATCCTAGTTTTTCTTACAGGGTCTAACAAAGCTCATTATATACAATATGTACTTAAATAATGATTGAATGAATGAATAGCACCCAATTTGAGTCTTTCTAGAAGAGTTATAATTTTGCTCTATGCTTTTATTTCATCATTTAAAGCTATTAGTCCTTGACTAATGAGATGGACTTACGAAATTAAGAGGTTGCTGATCAAAATACTAAATATTTAATATTACATACTTTATTTTGATCTGCTTATAATATTGAAATATGGACAAAAACTGTGACTTTTCTATGAAGTAATGTTATGGATCAATTTATTTAATTTTGGAACTAAATATCAAACTATTATTATGACAAATATTTCTACTTCTTATTGTTTGATATTCATATAAACATGTAGATATAATCTTCACATTTAAGACAAATGTTTCATTTCCAAAACATTATTTTAAAAGTGATTTCTTTTTATATTCTTATTTTAACTTTGTAGAAGAGTTAAATGATCATTTAAATGGTTATTATTATATTTATCACAGAAAACTGAAAATTATCTCATTGAGGTACAAAAGTTCTCCAACAGAAGAGAGTTAACAACACAAAAAAGTTGGAAGGCAACAAATATTATAACATTTTAAAAAAATTTATAAATTAAAAAATTGTTCATTTCAAATTTTCAACAAGCAATTACTTTTTAACAAAAATAAGCTTTGTGGGTTAAGATGGCGGCAGAGTAAGGAGCAGCTGCTCGATCTCTCCTAACCGAAGCATACAGGACTCCTCAAGGGGACATAAAAACCAATCCAGACAAACGAAGGGACCCCACAACAGAGCGCAGCATTGAAGGTTCGCGGAATCGGGACATTTCCACGCGATAAAGGGGTGAAACAGCTCTCACTAAAACGTGAGAGGAAGAAGCCCCTTCCCCATCCCCCACACCACGCACAACGCCAAGGCCAGCCCAAAAGAGTTAAAGCAGATTTGGGGCACCCATTAAGTCACTGGCAGCTCCAGGGCTTGTTCCTGAGAGCAGCAAGACTTAGGACCCCAAGAGGCTAAAGAACGCGCACGGACTTTCCTGAGCGCCTGCGCGGGGGAAGGCATTGCCCCAGGCGCGGACAAGGATCTCGAGCGCAGGCTTGGACCTCGAGTGGGGACCCTGTGCAGACAGGAGTGCGGCTGTGGAAGCAGTCCCTGAGACTGCTGAAAGAGCCTCGGGCAGAGGAGCAGACCAGGGATGACCAGGAGGCTCAACCCTGAGAACAACGAGACCTGAGACCTCAGGAGCCTAGAAAGCACAGACAGACCCTAAGTATGAGGACAAAGCTGAGAAGGTGCTGGGCTAACAACAATGGCAAGCCAAAATCGGGAACCCCAGAAGAGAAAGCTTATAAAGAAGAACTCTGTAACATTCGACAACTTTTACACAGAGAAAATCCAGACAACAGAGGAGAACAAATAAAAAATTATATCCAAACCTTCCCAAAAGAATGAAAACTGGTCACAAGCTATTGAAGAGTTCAAATCTGAGATGATGAGAAAGATGGAAGAGATCTGGCAAGAAAATAACAGTTTAAAAGGCAGAATTTCACAATTGGAAAGTGAGGCTCAGAAATCAAATGAACTGATAAACAAATTGAACACCAGAAATGACCAGATTGAAAAGGAAAACCAAAAGATTATAGCCTAAAACCAGTCCCTAAAGGCTAGAATTGAGCAATTAGAAGCCACTGATCTCTCAAGACAGCAAGAACAAATAAAACAAAGTCAAAAGACTGATAAAATAGAAGGAAACATGAAATATCTCAATAAGAAAGTGACAGACCAAGAAAACCGGTGTAGAAGAGACAATTTGAGAATCATTGGTCTTCCAGAAAAAGCAGAAATTAATAGAAACTTGGACTCCATACTAAAAGAAATTATTCAGCAAAATTGCCCTGAAGTTCTATTGAAAGGATCCATAGATCACCCTTTACACTAGACCCAGAAAGGACAACACCCAGGAATATAATAGCCAAAATTCAAGAGCTTCCAAATAAAAGAAAAAATCTTACAAGAAGCCAGAAAGAGACAATTCAAATAAATAAGTTAAGTGAACACAGAATAGCATACCTGTCAGATCTCTGGGAAAGGAAAGATTTTAAAACCAAGCAAGAGTTAGAGAAAATTACAAAATGTAAATTAAATGGTTTTGATTATATTAAGCTAAAAAGCTTTTGTACAAACAAAAACAATGTAGTCAAAATCAGACGGGAAACAACAAATTGGGAAAAAAATCTTTATAACAAAAAACTCTGACAGGGGTCTAATTACTCAAATATACAAGGAGTTAAATCAATTGTATAAAAAATCAAGCCATTCCCCAATTGATAAATGGTGTTATGAGGGTAATTTGAGGAAAGGTGTTTGGGATAAGGGAATTGAAAGGAGGATGTTGGAGACTTGGTAGGTGGATAAATTAGGCTACAGGTAGGCTGGGATTAAAGGAGATTCAAGGTATAATAGGACTGAAGTCAGGAGTATAACACAGAAGGGAAACAGAGATGTTTTTGGGGAGATAGAAGTTAAACTAAACAAACTAATACAGCAGGCTTACAGACTGGGACTTAGACTCAAACACAAGCTGAGGGAAATAGACTAGAATGAAATTAACAAACAGGCTTTAGTTAATTTCACAGGAAGGGACCTATTTTGAAGTAACACCTTCCTTCAAGATGGATGCCTCAGCTACCCTCTAAGCCCAAAGTATGTTGTCTCTTTCCTCTTCTTCCCTCTTGATAACTAACAGACAAATTATAGTAAATAGGACTATTGAAAACAAAAGGTTTATTTGTTTGAAGGATGCTTGTTAGGAAGGTGGATTAAAGGAAAGCCCTATCAGTTATCTCAGGAACCTCAGGTGGGGGAAGGGAAGTAAAGATGGAATCTGAGTAAGGACCTGCCTTACTCAGTTTTACAAAATGCTATCTAATGGGAATAAAAGATGATTTGATTAAATTAAAATAATGCTGTCAATTAAATAACTCTTCACAGATTTAACTCCTTTCTAATTTCTCTCCTTATAAACTCCACAGCCACTAAGGTAAGGGAGGGAAGGCAGGGTGGTATTAGGAAAGAAGATATAAAGGGGTCTATCTAAAATAATAATTTCTTAAGTAAATATATCAATGCTAGGCTAAATTTCAATATTGAAGCTAGATAATCTAAGAGCTCGCTCATTGACTTCCTCCCTCCACGGAAGATCCAGTCAACTGCTTCTCTCCTCAAGATTCTAAAAGCCCAACTGCTTTTGGAACTCAGCCAAAGCTAGAAAAAACTATATCCCCCAATTCTGTATACTACAATGGTCAAGAGACATGAATAGGCAATTTTCAGGTAAAGAAATCAAAAGTATCAATAAGCACATGAGAAAGTCTTCTAAATCTCTAATAATTAGAGAAATGCAAATCAAAACAACTCTGAGGTATCACCTCACACCTAGCAGATTGGCTAAAATGAAAGAAGGGGAGAATAATGAATGTTGGAAGGGATGTGGCAAAACTGGGACACTGATGCACTGTTGGTGGAGTTGTGAATTGATCCAACCATTCTGGCTGGCAATTTGGAACTATGCTCAAAGGGCTATAAAAGAATGCCTGCCCTTTGATCTAGCCATACCATTGTTGGGTTTGTACCCCAGAGAGATAATAGATAAACAGACTTGTACAAAAATATTTATAGCTGCACTTTTTGTGGTGGCAAAGAACTGGAAAAGGAGGGTATGCCCTTCAATTGGGGAATGGCTGAACAAACTGTGGTATATGCTGGTGATGGAATACTATTGTGCTAAAAGGAATAACAAACTGGAGGAATTCCATGTGAATTGGAAAGACCTCCAGGAACTGATACAGAGCGAAAGCAGCAGAGCCAGAAGAACATTGTACACAGAGACTGATATACTGAGGTAAAATCGAATGTAATGGACTTCTGTACCAGCAGCAATGCAATGACACAAGACAGCTCTGAGGGATTTATGGAAAAGAACGCTACCCACATTCAGAAGAAGAACTGCAGGAGAGGAAACATATAAGAAAAACAAATGCTTGAACACATGGGTTGAGGCGGACATGATTGGGGATGTAGACTCGAAACTACCACACCAATGCAACTATCGACAATTTGGAAATAGGTCTTGAACAAGGACACATGATAAAACCAGTGGAAATGTGCATCAGCCATGGGTGGGGGGAGAGCGGGGGGTGAAGGGGAAAGTAGGAGCATGAATCATGTAACCATGTTAAAAATGAATATTAATAAAAGTTCAAAAAATAAGCTTTATTTTAACTGTTATAAATGTTAATATGAAATCACGGTAAGTTACTACATCCAAATCAATATGAGAAATCAAATACTAGCTTATGTGGTAAATTCAATCTAGTGAGGCAGATTGGGAGAGTATTGGGCTTACAGTAAAGAAGACCTGGGTTCAGATCAGGCCTCAAACATATGATCTGTGTTTGACTCTAGGCAGGTTATCCCCTTGTCTATAAAATAAGGGGTGGGGTTAGATGGTATCTAAGTTCCCTTCTAAGCCATCAGTCTCTGAATCTATGAAGACATTAGCAACTGGGGAACCAGGAAAGGCCTCCTTATAGAAAGTGATAGTTGAGCTAATTCTTGAAGGAAGTCAAGGATTCTGAGTGTGAGAGATGAGTAGGGTGAACTTTTTAGGTCTGGGAAACAACCAGTGCAAAAGAATGGAAATAGGGGATGGAATGTCCTGTGAGGAACAGCAAACAGGTCAGTAGGGTTTGACATTAGTGTGCATGAAGTGGGAGTAAAGTGTTAGAAGAGTGGGCCAGGCTGAGGGAAGCTTTAAATGCCAAAGACAGCAGTTTATAACTGATCCAAGAGATAAAGGGGAGATATCAGAGTTAACTTAGAAAAGAGAATTATATCTTCAGACCTGTACTTCCAGAAAATCATTTTGGAGCTATGTGGAAGATGGACTGGAAGAAACCTGCAGGAGGAAAATCAGTCAGAAGTTCATTTAATAGAGCAAGTGAAAGATGATGGGAGTTTGAACTAGGTATAAGGTTCTCCATAAGTAGGTCTAAAGTCAAGAGATACAGAGGTAGAAATGGTGGAATTTGGCATTGACTGGATTTGCGGGGCAGTGAGAAACTGAAGATCACACCTTGGGTACAAATCTGTGTAATCAGGAGGAGAACAGAGCCTTCCACAAGCAATAGGGAAGTTGAGAAAAGCTTTTGCTTATAGAAAAAGATGATGAGTTTTACTTTGGAAATGAAGAGTCTGAGATGCTTACAGGTAGGATATTTATTTCAAAATGTCCAGCAGGCAGTTAGTAATGGGAGATTGAAGCTCAAGAGAAAGACCAGGATGGGCATATGGATCTGGGAATTATTTACATAGATGATGATAACTGAACCCACAGGAATGAAGGAGATTCCCAAGCAAGTTTAGTATAGAGAAAAGTGAAGAGAGGCCAGCACAGTCTTGAGGACACTCTCATCAGTGGCGAGGATGTGGATGAAAGATCTGGTATAGGACACTGAGAAGGTGCAATTAAGCAATGTGAAGAATCATGAGAGAACAAAGTCATGAAAACTTAAAGGGATTGGATCCAGGATGAGAAAGTGAGTCAAATCCCACAGAGAGAAAATGTGATATGACAGACTGGAGCACTGAGCAGAATGTTGATGAAATTCAGTAGGAACAAATGCAAAATCTTAATACTTCTTCAGAAAAATCAACTTCATAAGTACGAGACGAAGGAGACATGATTAGATAGCAGTTTATGTAAAAATGATTCTAGGGATTTTAATAGATTGACTCACCAGGAGTCAGCAATGTGCTATAGCAGCCAAAAAAGCTAATAGGAATCTTGGCTGCATTAAAGTAAGCATAGCTTCTGAGAATAAAGAAGTGACAATTCCACTCTGCCTCTGATATACCTAAAATTCAAATGGATTAGTGATGGAAGACTGATGCTCAAGAAAAAGACTAGAGCTAGGTACATAGCTTTACTTTGGTCCAGAAATTTTATACCCTCTTTCTTTTATCTGTCTCTGCTTTCCCTCTCTCTATCTCTTAACACAAGAAATATACACACATACATACATACTCAAGCAAAATATTTCACAAGTCTTTACTGAATATAAAATTATCTGCTTGTTCTTCAAGTAGGTGTTCTGGAAAACACCTGCTAAGGCAGTATGCAATATTTAGTTTTTGTATGGGTATTTTTCAATTTTTGTTTTAAATGTTAAGAAAATTATAAGTTTCTCACTTCTTTCCTGGTTCGCATAGCAGCCTCTTGTACAAGCCGAGAAACCGTTTCTTTCATTTTCTCAATATCTTCTTCTTTTTGTTTCTCTTCAAGCAATGCCTTTACAAAACAATATCTTGTATTATTATAACAAATACTATTAAAGATAAAAATAGTATATGGATAGAAATGCATTCAATAATTACATAACTGATGAAGATGAAAACAGAGATTTTAATTTCCTATTTCCAACTGCCCAAAATAAACCCAGAACAAATCAACCTCTCTTGTGACTCAATGGACATTCATTCAAATGGTCTCTTCTATCCAAGTACAGTATATTCCTTCTTTCAAAGGCAGATAGGACTATAAACATTTAATAAATGCTTATTGACTGACTTCTCTAAAAACCTTAAAGTTCTTTGACATTTTTTTAAGCCCTTGCCTTCTATCTTAACATTAGTTCTTAGACAGGAGAGTGGTAAGGGTAAGCAATGGGAGTTAAGTGACTTGCCCAGAGTCACACAGCTGGGGAGTGTCTGAGGCCAGATTTGAACCCAAGTCCTCCTGACTCCAGGCCAGTTCTCTATTCATTGTGCTCTGAAGCTGCCTTTCCTCTTTGACACTTTCCCTTTATTACTTCTGATTGATATCACCTGAATCTAGTTTTAAACAATATCAGCTTAGATCTATTAAGTATATGATAAAGTAATACTCTAATATCAATTATATAAAACAAGGTTTCTCTAAAATAATTTTTATTTTTAAGAGGCTATTTCTAATTAATTTTCTAAATTTATAGTTTTCCAGGATAACAGAATACAAGAAGAGAAGAGAAACAGGGAATTAGGTAAAATAGAAATTGCTCTGGTGTTTATTTTTATATTTTAGGAGGTAGGATTTTATTTCATTTTATTTTTTTAATTTTTATTTTCAGTTCCAAATTCCTACCTTCATCTCCTCTCCCTTGTCCACTGAGAAAGCAAGCAAATACAATACCCATTACACTTGTGGAGACATATAAAACTATACTTTCAAAAATTAATATTTCTTTATTAGCTATGTTGCAAAAAAGCATGAAAAAATAAAGAAAGGGAAAAAAGTAACCTATATAAGTTTTTCACTCTGAATTTCTAAAATATGTTTAAGATCAGTGTCATAAAACTTCTGAATTGAGCACATGTGATTCTATTCCAGTAATAAAAATTCAACTGTATGGGACATTAAGGTTTTTAAAGTGCTTGCTCATATATTGTTTAAAACTACCAAGTGAGTCCATAAAAGTATTCAAAATTTAATTATAGCCCTATAGGAATAAAATAGCTACCTTGGAAGAGTGAAAGGCTGGGACTACAATTATTCCTTATGAACTTTTATTGGTTTTGTATTTAATTTAATTACTTGTATCGGCTTTAAAACTGTGAAGAGAATTCAATCTGATTTCATGAATACAGGGAAGGAAGATTTGGTGTGTAAATTTCTTCCACTGATACAGATCAGCAAACTCATGTGTAACTTAGTTCTGAAGAGTTTCCTGGGACTATGAGGGTTTCGTTCAATGACTTGTCAGTGATCACACAGAATATATATATATATATTTCCATATATGTCCAAGGAAAGACTTAAACTAACTTCATTTCTTTGCTGTCTATGCTATCCTGCCACTCTAATTATGGAAACAGTGTTGTTTTATACTTTTTTTTTTAAACCCTTAACTTCTGTGTATTGACTCCTAGGTGGAAGAGTGGTAAGGGTGGGCAATGGGGGTCAAGTGACTTGCCCAGGGTCATACAGCTGGGAAGTGTCTGAGGCCGGGTTTGAACCCAGGACCTCCCGTCTCTAGGCCTGACTCTCAATCCACTGAGCTACCCAGCTGCCCCGTTTTATACTTTTAATAAAAACGGACAACATTACTCCCTCTTATGGATTGAAATGGTTTATGCTGAGGAGGAGACCAAGAACTTAAACCACAAATTGTGTTATTTGGAGAACTTGTTCTATGTTCCAAGAACCAGTTCATAAATTTGCTTTTGGAATATAATTTATTCATACACTTGAGACTTCAATCTTACATCTAATAGAGATAACATACATAGTATGATTAATGGAGGAATAGATTTTGAGTTGAGAAAACCTAAATTATAATGCTGGTTTTGCTATTAATAGATAAATGACTCTATGCAATTCACTGCTCCTTTCTTTTTTATTGTGATTTAGATTCAAATATTGCCTATCATTAGATCACATATTTAGAAACAGAAAGGACCTTTAAGGTCACCCATTCAAACCCTCCTAATTCTATAGTTCAACAAACTGAGTCTCAAAGAAGCAAAATGACTTATCCAGGGATACAGAGGTATAAGTGGCAGAGCCTGGATTTAAACCTTGATCCTTTGACTTTAAATCAGCACTTTTCTCATTGTATCTCTAATATCTACCTGCTTGGATTTGAGTAGGTCATTGACCCATTCAGTTTTGTCATCTATAATATTAGGAGGCTGCACTAGGTCCTTAATGTTTCTTTCATCTCCAATTCTCTTCTCCCATGCAAACTTTCTATATCTTGGGCGATTCTCTAAGACTATAAATTCAGCTACTGATATGAACTCAGTGGAAGAAATTGCCTTCTAATAATAAAAATCACAGGATTGAACCAAAAACTAAAGCATGAAAAACATTGCCATTGTTCTGAGCTCAAGTTCCAAATTCTGATTATTATTTTCACAGTTCCTTGAATACAGTAAACACTCAACAGATAGTTGCTGAATCAGTAAATTAATGGACAAACCAAAAAAAATGATAATGTCCTATAATAGTTATCTCTTGCTCTCAAATCATAATTAAAATGAGGAAACACTAGTGCTATGTAGAATGAGTAACCAAAAAAATATCTGTTGAGGGTGGACAAATGGACAAAGGGAAAATAATTATAATCAAAAAATGTTAACATACCACACCTTCAAGAGATTCCTTTGGACTGCAGACGTGGGGAAATGAATTTAAATCAAAGGTGAGCAGTTTGACCCTTTTTTTCATGACTATGCATTGGAAATACTTTCATTACAATGTACTAATTTCATTCTATTTCTTTTACTGTATATTAAGTGCCAACTGTGTGCCAGGAGCTGTGATAAATGAGGAGGTGAAAGTAGTGATGGGATCAGCTAGAGAAAAATACTGCATTAGGTGCACTGAATTAATCATTAGACCTTTTTCCCCACTCCTAAAGATAATATAATTTTCTAAGAACTGGTATGTTGGAGTCAAGAAATTAAAAATCTGGTACAATGGTGATGGGCTATGAAATAGTATCTAGCCATGTCTACCATAGTACTCAGCCATTTTCATTGTCTGGTACTCTGGCACTCTCTGTCTCATTTATTGTTCCTATTTCAGTGGTGGCCATCCTTAAATCTTTATTCATAGTTTCATATTTTTCACCAATTTCAAATTGCTCTAATATTTTTACTTATTGTCATTATTTTACCATTTTCCTGGCCCTTTATATAACAAGGCCTTCCTCCCAGACTTAGGAGGGAAGAACAAAGTATAAAGGAAAGAACAAAGGACAAACATATATATCCCTTGCTTAATAAGGAAGTCCAATCCCAAATCTGTAAGGATCTGCAAACGTATGGCAACATATTATCAGCAAATGATTATTTTTTTCCTGTTTTGATCTATTTCCAAAAGAATTATTTAGCTTGTGTTTTATATTCCTTAAAGAGGAGATAGCATATCAAAAGAGAATTTTTTAAGCTTGAAAAAAAAGATTTTTCTTGTTGAGACAGAATGGTATTGTGAAAAAATGAACATTGACTATAGCATCACAGAATCTTAATTCAAATCCCAATTTTGCTGCTTATTATTTTGTGAGCTTTGCAAGTTATTTAACTTCTGTGGACCTAAATTTACTGACAGGGATAGGATTAAATAATCCATAAAGCTTAAATTCTATTATCATTCTATGTGATCAGACTTACAAATTAAGGAAACTATCTTCAGGAGCACTAATTAATCATCTTAATAAATTAAAGTAAAACTGTAATTAGCTGGAATATTCAGTTCAAGTGGCACCTTTTATGGAAAAGCCTATCCTAATGCCATAGGTGGTAGTGCTCTTTCCTGTAGGAAATTACCCTGCATGTAAATATTTTGTATTGACTTATGTGTAAATGATATGTCCTCCAATAGAAAATAAGCTTCAGGAGTAGCAGAACTATTTCATTTTTATCTCTATCTCAGCTGCCCAGTAGTTTACCTGCCATACAGCAAGCAGGTAAAAAATAGCTGTTAAAATGAATTGCTGAATACTTAGAGAATGGATTATTCTGGTGAGCTGCTGAGAGTCAAGCAGAAAAAAAACCATTTTTGATTCATTACTTGTTAATGATAATCTTAGTAAGGGGCCAAAAGTAGTCTAAAACATGTTAGAATCCAAAATACTAAAAAAATTTTAACTGATAATTAAAGATTTTGCAGTATGCTTCAGAATCATAATTCTGTCAATTTGTACTAAAAAATACTAAAGAAACAGGAGGTATTGGAGATAAGACTAAATTTATAATGGCCCCAGAACACAGTCTGAAAACTTTTTAAAAATTAAATTTCTAATAGATTTACTTTGTTATTTGAATATTTGTCCTAAAAGTAGAAATCTTAAAAGAAAATTAAAATCCCATTTAATTAAGTGTTTGATTTAAATGAAAGTTCTTCTTTGTCAAAATAAACAAAAAGGTTACCTGACAATGATATGCTTCCATTTTAATGTTGGTTTTATGTTTGTTAGTGAACTTGATCATTAAAGTTAACCTTTTTGATTATTGTCATAGATATTCTTACCTGATTTTTCTGAAGGTTAGCTTCTTCTAAAAGTTGCATGCTGTTCCTCGCTCTTACAATTGCTTCATACTTCTCATTTTCTAAGTCAGCACATTTAACTTGAAGCTCCTTCGTCTGTTTTTCTAGATTGCTTTTTTCTGTTTTCAGTTGGTCAGCTTCTTGGATTGCTACACATAACCTAAGAATTAATATTCAAATTTTGTTAACTATAAACTGAAATGATTTCCTTAATTTTAGGTAATGAAGAATGTTTAGAACAAAAGCTAATCAAAAATTTACTAGTATAATGGCATGGACTGAGACTTCACCTACCCAGAATCCTTGGGAAACAAGTTGTTGTGGATAAGTAGGGATTACTTGTAGATCAGGTAACCTATGTAGCTATATGTTAGTTCTTTATGATCTAAAATACTTTTACTTTACCCATTTTTGTGGAAATTTTTATAAGATGCAGTAGAGATTCCTTTACCTTTTATATTGAGTATACAGAATTTAATTAAAAGATTTTTTAGTGATTCAAGTTTTAATTTTGCTCAGCATGCTTTAAGTTAATTATAATCTATCACCATAGGTAGATGCAGATATATTATCATATTATCATGAACAACCACCCATAAGCCATACTATTTGGTAGGCCTTCAACATGCAAACTGATGTCTTTAAAAGCCACTAAATGACTCTGCCTTCCTCCCTTTTCCACTCCTTAAGCCACACACCTAGGTGGTACAGTGGTTAAAGTGCCAGGTCTGAAGCCAGGAAGACTCATTTTCCTGAAATCAAATTCGGTCTCAGACAGCCACTAGCTGTGTGACCAATGCAGCTAAAATTTGAAGGGAAACAATTAACTGGTGGAAAACCCTAACAGCAAGTTTCTCAAATGTAGCACTAATTTCATAAAGACTTATGTATATGCTTGAATTTATGTACTTATTTTCAAGTTTATAAGAATAAAAGCTACTCCTCATAACTAATTTGGTCAAAAGACATTTCCTCTTAAATCCCTCCATCCTATAAACGTTACTAGTTTTAGTGGGGTTACCACTATACTTTACTTCTAGTAAACCACATTTGCAATCTGGTCATCCCTGAATCTTTCTTTTCCCCTTCCTGTTATATCCAGTAAATTGTCAGTATTTCTTAATTCAACCTTCACACACTTCTGTGCATCTACATAGTCACTATGCTACTATAAGACTTCACTTCTAGTTTGGGCTATTTTAATAAGTTCTGAAACAGTCTTTTTGTTTGCAGGCTTTACCCATTTCCAATCCATTCTGCATACAAATTCTATTTTTCAAAACTGAAGATATGATTAAAAAAAAAAAAGAAACAAACAAGACAACTATTTCCATATACAAAGCAGAAAAGAAAAAAAGAATTGAACATAAAAATCAATTAATGTTATGTCTAGTTTTTTTCCTCTTATCATATAATAAATTTAACATACTATTTTCAAAGCTGCCCAATTTGTCTGTTTCCTACTGGTGTTCCTTCCATTCTTATCTTTGGCATTTAAAAACTGCTTCACTGATCTTCTCTTTTCTCCTTTTAGAAGTCTCTTTTAAAAAATTTTAATAATATTATTGGTAGCTTCCTGTACTCCCTCAATCCTTCTTATTGAAAGAATGAAAAACAAAAATTCTGTATTAAATACACAGACAGGCAAAAATAAACCTTCACATTGGCTTTGTCCAAAAGTGCAAGCTTCATATGGGATCTGAAGCTTATCACCCCATCTAGGAGGTTAGTAGCATATCATATCATGAATACCGAGGAATCATAGCTGGTAAATGCACTTATCAAGAGGTCTTAATTCTTTCCTTGGTTGTTCTTCCTTAAAATGTTATTATAATATAAATCGTTCTCTAGGTTCTGCTCACTTTGCATGAAATCATACAAGTAATCCTATTGTTCTATGAAGCTGTCCCTTTTGTTATGGCTTAGATACAATGATAGTCAATTATATTAATGTATCATAACTTGTTCAGCAATTCCCCAACTAATGATTTCCCTTAGTTTACAGTTCTTTGCTGCTATAAAAAAGAGCTGCTATAGATATTTTTCCATATGTGATTCATTTTCCTCTTGTTTTCACCTATGACAGCTGAAGGCATTGTGTTGGATAGAGACCTGGGCCTGAAGTCAGGAAGAACTGAGTTTAAATTTGGGCCTAGACTATGTGATCCAGGGCAAGTAACTTAACCTCTGTTTGCCTCAGTTTTTGCTACTGTAAAGTGGGGATAATAACAATAGCTACCTCATCAAAAGTGCTTAGCACAATGCCTGGCATATAATAGGTGCTATATGAATGCTTATTCCCTTCTCTTGCCCTCTTTCATTTTCCACTATCTTAGAGATAGTGATAACAGTATATCAAAAGTCACATGCAGTCTAGTGACTTTTGTGATCAGATTTCAAACTGCTTTCCTGAATGTTACACCAATTCAAAGTTCCACCAATGGTATATTAGTATGCCTGTTTTTGCATAACCCTCTACAAGAATTGCCATCCTTTTTTTTTTTTTTTATCATGTTTGCCAATTGGGTTGGTAAAAAAATGAACCTAAAAGTTGTTTCATTTGCATTTCTCTAATTATATGCAATTTGGAGCATTTTTTAAAAAAATGGCTATGGAAAGCTTGTATTTCTTCATTTGAGAACTGTTTGCTCTTATACTTTGATGACATGTACTGGGGGGTGATTTTTTTTCAGTGAAGTTTGAATCAGTTCAATAAAAGTATAGCTATAGATCACAGATACACAATAAACACACACACACACACACACACATCTCAGAACTTTGTCAGAGAAACTTGGAAACTTTTTTCCAATAATCTTTTTACTTTCTAACATTAAATGAAGTTAAGTTTTTCTGTGTAAAACTTCCCAATTTTATTAAATCAAGATTGTCCATTTTCTCATCTGTGATTTTCTTTATCTCTTATTTAGTCATGAAATTTTTCTTATCAATAATTGTGATGGGTATTTCTTTTTTGATCCTTTAATTAATAATGTGATCTTTTATATATAAATTGTCTATCCATTTGAAGCTAATCTTGCTATCTGACCTAAATTACTCATTAAAACCTAATTTCTGCCTGACTGTTTTCCAATTTTCCCAGGAGTTTTTGTAGAATACTTATTACTTGAATTTTTCCTTTAATGTTGTTTGAAATAATTTTTTTTCACCTGAAAGTTCTTTCAACGTGGAGTTTCAGGAGGTCACTGTTGTATTCTCTCTATTTTTGCTTCTCTTTCTGTTCTAAGAAATCAGAGCAGTTTTATTTTATCATTAAAAAAAATAACATCTAGGCTTTTTTTTGTTTGTGACTTCAAGATAGTCTAATGATTCAGAAATTTTCTCTCCTCAAAGTGTTTTCTAATTTAGTTATTTTTGGTAAGCGATACTTTACATTTCTTCTATTTTTTCAGTCTTTTGACTTAATTTCTTTTCCCATTTTCCCTCTACAACTCTCATTTGACTTTAAAAATCACTTTTAGCTCTTTAAAAACAAAATGAAAAACCTCTTGTTTTATCTTCCCCCAACTCTCATATTACTGTCAAAGGAACTACCAATTAACCTTCTAGTCTTTCTGGCATTACCCTAGACTCCTTTCTCTCACTCCATATAATCAACCAGTTGCGAATTTTGGCTATTTCTAACACCACAAAGCCTTTTACATCCAACTTCTCTCTATTTACACAGTTGCTACTTAGTTGCTTATCACCTATCATCTGGATTAGCTCCCTCAGTGGTTTTCCTGCTTCAAATCTCTACTCAATCCAAAAGCTCCTAAGGTCACAGTCAGTCAACAGTTAACAAGCATTCAGTAAGCACTTACTATGTTCCAGGAACTGTAGTAGCTAAAGTAATTTTCCTTGAGTTTAGATCTGAATATGTGATTGATTCCCCTTCTCCATCAACTCTAGTGGCTCCCTTTTGTCTTTAGGAAAAAACAGAATCTCATTTTATTAGCTTTAAAGAACTATCTTCAACCTATCCTTCTCTGGATATTACTTCCCCATCCATAATCTGTGCTCTAGTCAAACAAGTCTTTTCTCTGACCCTTGTAGATGACAATCCATCTCCCATCTTTATGCATTTGTACTGGGTATCCCCTATGCCTGGAATGCATTCAATCCTCACCTCAGCTTCAAAGAATCCCCTCTAATGAAATCTTTCAATGGGAAGAATAATAGCATTAGCTCAACAGGTTGCTGTTAGGATCAAATTAGATAAATTTGTAAAAAGACTTTAGCACAGTGCCTGGCACATAGGAGGCACTATTTACACATTTTTCTTCATTTTATACCTGTACATAACTCTCCTGAAAGAAATAAATTATTAATAAATATTTATCAATTGTCATACATATTTTTATTAAATATATCTTAATAAAACGTGTTAGGAATACAAGTAGAATGAATCAAATAATGTCTATTCATCAAGAGCTTATATTTTGATGGAAGACAGTAAGTATATATGTGTGTATATACATGTATGCATAAACACATATACATAAGCATACATATAGTTGTTATACAAATTTGTTAAATACAAGTAGTTTGGGAGGAAGAGCATTAGTAGTTAGGGGCATCGAAAGAGGCTTTATGCAGAAAACAGTGTTTGAATTGAAGATTAAATAAAGAGAAGACCTTTATGAGGTGGAAGTAGGCAGAGTGCATCCTAGGCAAGTAGAATGATCAGTGCAAAAACATTACAGGATATGGAATGCCATGAATCAGGAACAGAGAAAAGGTCAGTTTGGCTAGCCTACAGAGTCTAGGAAGAGAAGCAATATTCATTGTGAAGGGCTTTCAAAGGTAAAATGAGGAATTTATATTCTTGTGTAGAGGCAATAAAAAAGCCACTGGAATTGAATGAGTAAGGGAGTCACATGGTCAATTCACTATTAGAAAGGCTTGGATTAGGAAGAGACTGAGGGATGGGGGGATGAATGGGGAATCACTGTTGAAATAATCTAGAGGAGCAGTGATATAGTTTGGAATTGAAGTAGTAATTGTGTTCATGGAGAAAAAGGTTAGAACAAGAGAGATGTAAATTTAGAAACGCCAAGATTTGGTAACTTATTAGAGAAGTGGGGTGAGAGAAAAGGGAGTACAGGATGATTCCAAGGTTATAAATCTGCTCAATTTAAAGAATACAGATTACTTGCCAACTACTGATGAATTAATTTTTCTTCCCAGTGCTTAGCTCAATTCTGGGCACATCGTAGGACTTAAAAAACTACTTGCTAATTGACTGTTGATACAATGTCTACACAACAAATAAATGTATTATAAAATAAAGTATACATTACATACAATATCTTCTTGAAGATAGGGAATGGTTTATCTAAACTTTAACTCTCATCCAGTATCCCACAATATTCAACACAACAGTAATTTACTAAACATTTACTGAATTAACTGCAAATGTATAGTAATGGGGCATTACAATTCTCAAAAATCTGGGCATCAAATTCAACCATGAAGACATTTTTCCTATTTTGTCTGTAGGAAATACCAAATTAAATTGCAAAAGTACTAACTTACAGATCATAACAGAATGTATTATTTAACTCCTATTCTATCCCAATCAGGGTATATATCTTTCCATATCCTTGCTTGAAGAGAACTTCTAGAGCATAAAATACTCAGACAAGAAGAAAATCATACTTGCAGAGAAATCATAAAATAAATTTAGTTTTTTTTGTGTGTGTGTGACAAAGATGCAATAAAGTCAAAGGCTTTAAACAAACATGCCTAACATAATGGAATGAATGAGGATTTGTGGATTGTCTTATTTATTATCAGTTAATTGTAAGAAAATGAGCAAGTCACTCTACCTTCCTAGGCTGCAGTTTCCTATAAGGGAATCATAATAGATGTGTTCAAAGAGCTGTCTATGAAACATAATAATTAAAAACTATCAAAAAGGCCAACCAATTGATATAAATTGACTGAAAAAAAAAATAAAAACTAGTAAAACATACTTGTCACTTTCTAGACAAAGGGTGATTTCCTTCCTTCCTTCCTTCCTTCCTTCCTTCCTTCCTTCCTTCCTTCCTTCCTTCCTTCCTTCCTTCC